>NW_021703778.1:135695212-136009015 GCF_005190385.1 Monodon monoceros
TTTTTTTTTTTTTTTTTTTTTTGGCTGCTCTGCATGGCTTGCAGGATCTTAGTTCCCTGACCAGGGATTAAACCCGGGCCACAGCAGTGACAGCGCTGCGATGTAACCACTGGACTGCCAGGGAATTCCCTGACCACTCAATTTTAAGTTGCAAATCACCTCCTTCCCCAGGTTACCCAGGGAACTTCCTTTCTCTGATAAACAACTTTCTATACCTCAGTGTGATGTAAATTAAGTGCCTAAATAAAACAATGTCTGGTGCATTGTGAATGCTCAACAAATATTTGTTGAATGAGTAAATAGTTGGTTAGACCATAAGACCAACCCAAAAAGTCATCAAGAAGCGATGCCTTTCTGAGTCCTCAGTTCTCCTGATGTTAAATCTCACCCAGATCAAGAAGTGGGCAGAAAGGGAAGAGGGTAGAAGAGGTTAGTTGGATCTTGTGCTTGAAATGACAATATGCCTTGGAAGACCAATAGGGCAGTGCCTCAAGAGAAAGATGGTAGGCAAATTTCTGTACTTGAAACTGACATCCTGGAAACTCCTACTTTTTTCTTTGAGCTCCCCTGCTTAGTGTTAATTAACAGATTCTTCTCCCTTACCCCAGACCACAGAGAAAGTGGGTGATGACCTTATACAGAATGTCTGATCCTGGAATCCTTTTACTCCTTTGGGACTTCTGATATCCCAAGAATTCACTGGACCCAAAGCTTTGCCTCCAGATCACACATCATACCAGCTGCAGAGGGGCAAAGCAGAGTGGAATCCAGGGGGTTGCCTGGAGAACAGCATGCAAACGTGCAGACCTGGCCGAGAGGCCAGGCCAGTAGAAAGGGGACAAAGCTGAACATAGATGGCCAGGTAGAAGGAGGGAAAGCTTCAAGAGCTGAGAAGAGACCCAGAGTCAAAGTCATTTAGTGGCAAGGATTCTACCAAATAGGGGCTGGAGGAGGAATCATGGGTACTCCGAATAAATCCAGTGGGTAGGGCAGGACAGGTATAAGGATAGTCTTAAAGTCCAGAACAACCTTCCAGGCTGCAACACAGTTCACCTTAAAAGTACTAGTTGAAATGCCACCTCTCACCTCTCCTGCTCCCACACAGCAGTATTTCAAGAGTCTCAAGCACCAGCATCATGTTATCTGTAAAACTTGACTTAAGAGACTATGTTTTTGACCACATGCTCCTAAAATGAGACAGGTACAATGACTTTCCCATGTTGCTGGAGGCTTTGATAGACCCCCAGTCTTCCCTGCTGCCATACATGCAAATCTAGAATATGTGTGGTCACCATTGATGTTTTGGGACTTGCGAGTGCATTAGTCTGCTAGGGCTGCCATAACAAAATTCTAAAGGCTGGGTAGCTTAAGCAACAGAAATTCATTTTCTCACAGTACTAGAGGCTAGAAGTCCAATATCAAGATGCCATCAGGGTTGGTCTCTGGCAAGAGATCCCTTCTTGGCTTACAGATGGCCTTTTTCTGTGTGCTCTCATCCCAGTGTTTCTTCCTCTTCTTATAAGGACACCAGTCCTGTCAGATTAAGGCCCCACCGTTGTGACCTCACCTAACCTTTATTATCTCCTTATCTCCAAATAGAGTCATATTGAGAGTCAGGCCTTCAACATATGAATTGGAATGGGATGGAGGGGCAGGGAGATGCACAATTCAGCCTGTAACAATGAGGTAATGTGAATATATGCATACATATGGGTGGGTGTGTTGTACACATTTCCATGTGCAAATATATTTTTCTTTCTAAAATTGTTAGATTTTTAATTACCCACAATCGTTACACATAAAAAATGACAGTTTGTCATTTTTCAGGAGCCCCGCAGCCATCTTCTCTCACTGTGCTAATAAAGTTTCATCACACAAAGTGCAACAGAGAGGCAGCAATTTTCACACTTTGAAAATAAAAGGGTTTGTTGTTTCCCCTCTAGATAAATATGTTTCTTACAAATAGGAAGATGCTTATAATTCCATCTGAAATCTTCTTATGTGTCAGGGAGATATATTAAATTATAAGTGTTTATAATCCTATCACCCTCCTCTTTGGTGGAGAGAGAGAACTCTTTGTTTTTGTAATTATTGGATTTTATTGTGTTGAGTGGGGTGAGAGATGAGGAGGAGAAATTAGGAAGCTAAAAAGGCCAAATTGTTCTACCTGAGAAAAAAATTGCCTAATCCCAGGATGGGAGGAAGATAAGGGTTAAAAGATGGAGGTTGGGGGGCCTGGAAAAGTGATGGTAGAGAGAGGCAGAGAAAGAATGAGATGAAGGGGGTGAGAGATGTGAGAACAGCCTTAGAGAATGGGATTGGGGGAGGGGTCTAAAAGGGTTTATCAGGGAATGTCACTCTGAAAATTACCCCCCTCCGTCTTCTGAAAAAAATCTGTTCAGTAAATATGCATCATGCTTTAGGAGTTTGTTTGAGGTAACTCATTTTATTTATTTTTATTAAACTTCATGAAATCACTGCTTTTGTTGATCAAAAATGTTTGATTATCAGCAGTTTTATATGATCCAAGCTAATATTTTTAGTTAAGTATAGTGGTTGCAATTCAACTTGATGGCAAGAGAAAGAGGGTTCACAATATTCCAGATATATCCAGTACCTAAGAATCTAAGGAAAGCTGGAGAGGAACATGTGGCCTAGGATAGGGGCCCAGAGGCCTCCTTCTCACCCACTAGCTGAAATCCATATCCTACCTTATTCCGGTTGCACAGAAAGAACAAACTAAAAAGAAGCGTCCTAGATCTGCTTCAGAGCCAACATACCTTTGTTTTTCCTGACACACAGAATAGAGACATGGAGAGAGCAGCCCGCCACCTACTATTCTGGTGACATGGAATATAGGAAAGAGAAGGGAGCTTGGCCACGTGCTGTCTCTTACAACACTTAGGGGCTTCACTGGGCATGCTGGAATCTGAGGAAGCAGATGAATGAATTTTTCCTCCGTTTGAGGATGTTAACCACAAAGATACGGCTAGGAGATGGGATCCTTCCCCAGCTCTGGCCTGCAAATGCTCCCATTTGTTGAGCAAAAGTACAAGGTAGTATACTAAACACACTACACAGGTCCACTCATTAATCCACTCAAATCATATGTTTTAAGTACCTATTTCACAGTATGTTCCATAGTGCATTATCACATCTAATCTTCACAACATCCCTATAAGGAAGGGAAGAATTATTCCATTTACTAAAGAAAACCTGGGCCATAGGGCCGTGAATGAATTGTTCACAATTCGTTAGGGGCTTAGCTGGGATTTGAAATGAAGTTTGCTGTAAGCCCCATTCTCATCATCACAATAGGGAATGCTCAAACTTTTTCCAGCTTAAGTCTATGAAATGCCTGTTCCTCTGACAGCTTGCACTGTGATCCACGTCATGGGGTAGCTGGAAGAGCTACACTGTGACTTGGCTGAGCTGCTGCCAGAACACACTCAGTGAGCAGATACTGCTCTTCTCCCCTCCTGAGCCAGTGATGGTTCAAAGCTCCAGAATCTTGCCTCATTAATGCAGAGCCACGGGTGTTAACAAATCCCAATTTCTATTCATTGTCCTTCTCTAGCTCCCTAGATTGAAGCCAGGGGTGGGAATAAGACTAAATAATGAATTTAAATAATAGGTCAGAGGATATTATCTAATCCAAGTCTTCAAGTAGAAGAGAGAGCCAAAAGCCACAGGAGAAGCAAATAGGATGAACAGCAAAAATTGCACAGGGATGGATGTTTAACTCTTCCTCTATTTCCTCTTATACTCCCTAAGGAAGTTTCAAAAGCTTCCCTTAATATACCTGCAGATCCTTCTAAAGGAGCTTCTAGTGAGCAAACCCCAAATAAATGGAGACTCACAATGAGAGGTATGAAAAATAATAGCATTATTTCTGCAGGTAATCTTTTCATAACAAAGTTTACTTCATTAATTTGAGCAATAGAAATAAGATTGAAATCATTTGTTTTTCTTTTGTAGGTCCACTAATCTGCAAGCTTTTACAGCTATTTCATCAAAGTAACTGTATTATTGTCTTCACATTTTCCCAAACCACCTCTCCAAACAGAAGGTTCCTTCCATTGGATTCCATTTTCTGTCTCAGCTCATAGGTTAACTTTCTACTGCCTCTACCCAAAGGTAAAAACCATAAAATTTCCATTTATTCAAAGTTCTATGGACTGAATGTTTGTGTCCACTCAAAATTAATACATTGAAGTCCTACCCTCCAATGTGATGGTATCTGGAGATGGGGTCTTTGGGAGGTAACTCAGTGATGAGGGTGGGGCCCTGGTCTTATGGGATTGGTGCCCTTATAAGAAGAGACATCAGAGAGTACTTGCTTTCTCTCTCTGCATTGTGAGAATACAACAAGAAGGCAGCCACCTGCAAGGAAGGAGAAGAGCTCACATCAGAACCCAACCATAATGGCACTCTGATCTCAGACTTCCAGCCTCCAGAAATGTGAGAAAATAAAATTCAGTTATGGTATCATTATGGCATCCTGCGAAGATTAAGACAAAATCTCTGTGAAAAATTTTAGTACATCATTAATATCTATTGCGTGCCTACTCAGTGCAAACCACCATCATAGACACCATGAGCACATACATGTCAATCATGCATAGGTCTTGGAGAGGCCATATAGTGAGAAGTTAAGAGTAATTTTGCACCTAAATCAAAGAAATTAATTGAAGTAATGGAATCCAAATGTTTAGCACCATGGCAAATATGTAGCAAGTTTTCAAAAACATTAGTTATTTAAAAGAGTAGATGGATTTTCTCCAGATATATACCTAATATCTGGAGAAAAACATGGCAAAAGGATATATGCACCCCAATGTTCATTGCAGCATTATTTACAATTGCCAAGACATGGAAGCAACCTAAATGTCCATCAACAGATGAATGAGTAAAGAAGATGTGGTACATATATACAATGGAGTAGTTCTCAGCCGTTAAAAAGAATGAAATAATGCCACTTGCAGCAACATGGATGGACCTGGAGATTATCATACTAAGTGAAGTCAGTCAAACAGAGAAAGGCACATATCATATGATATCGCTTGTATGAGGAATCAAAAAAAAAATGACACAAATGAACTTATTTACAAAACAGAGACAGACTTAGAGAACAGACTTACAGTTACCAAGGGGGGAAGGGTAGGGGGAAGGGATAGACTGTGAGTTTGGGATTGACATGTACACACTGCTATATTTAAAATCAAATTCTTTTCCATGAAAAAAAAGTAAATGGAAAAACTAAAGAATAAACGGAAGGGCACTATTTTGGAAGGGTGGTGTTAATCAGGCTTTTTAACTGAAAACTATAGAAATTGACTATCTTAAGCTGAAGGGGAACTTATTGATATTAAATAGCTCTCAGAATCTCTGGATGGGCCAGATCGGGCTAATTGGCTATCAAGCCAATTATAATGTCCCCAATCACATGCTAGAATCAGTCTGCCTATTATTGCTATTTCTGTAGATTGCATGTAGCTGTCACCAAGTTTGCCAGAATAAGTTGTTATATTAATTTGTTTTAATTTTTAGATTCCACGTATATGTATACGATAACATAGTGTTTATTTGCCATTCTCTGTCATACTTCACTAAGCATAATATTCCCTAGGTCCATCCACATTGTTGCAAATGGCAGAATGTCATACTTTTTTATGGCTGAGTAATAGTCTTTTTTATAGCTGGGTAATATGTATATTAATACATCCTGCAACTTTAATGAATTCATTTATTAGTTCTAATAGTTTTTTGGTGAAGATTTTAGGGTTTTCTATGTATAGTATCATACCATGTGCAAATAGTGCCAGTTTTACTTATTCTCTTCCAATATGGATGCCTTTTATTTTTCTTTATTTTATTGTTGTGGCTAGGACACATGTTCATATAATTTTTTCTCTAATTTAGTTAGCATTCTTATTAATAATGCTTTGAACTCTTGATTTGGTAAGTTATTTCTGTTTCATTAGTTGTTTTTAAGTGGTTTTCTCTTGCTCTTTCAATTGAAACAAATTTCCCTGTCTTCTCATTTTGCTTAACTTTCACTGTCTCTGTGAAATTAGCTGAAATAGTTATCTATTGCAGTCTTGAAGTGGTGTCCTTGTGTGGGAGCATCCCAATAGAGTCTATGTGAGAACAGTGACTTTGATGGGAGAGCTGACTCTGACATGAACACAAGTCAGGTCTTTCCTCAGGGTGTGCTGGCAGCTATCATGCTGGTAGGAGTTGAGGCTGAAGATGGAGGGGCTAGGGCCAGAGCCAGATGTTAGTTGTGGCTTCTCCTGAAGATGGAGGGGCTAGGCCCAGAGCCAGATGTGAGTTGTAGCTTCTCCTCTTCTCAGAGGCTGTCATCACCCTATCTGGGGTGAGGGCAGGCCCCAAGTTGCTGGAGCAGAAGCCCTGCGGGTCAGGTTCAAGCTCTCCTACCTCCCAGCACCAGGGCCCTCACCCCAGAGGGGGGAAGTGCTCTGGCAAGAGGGCCTGGTGTGTGCACTCAGTGTGGGTCTGGGCACGTGCTGTGATGGTCCATCAACAGACAGAGATTGGGACTGCTTGATTCACTGCCTGTGTATGCACCCGTACTGGCCCTGCTCAAATGTAGCTTTGGGTCTGATCTGCCTTTGTCCCTGACTCCTGGGTTCTCCCTTTGGCCTCTGCCACTCACACCCTAATGTGGGGCCACACCGCAGGGCAGGCAGCACTGGTGTGGGCTCTTGGCATAGGACAGGATGCAGACGATGGTGGTCCAGCCATAGACATAATTTGGGGCAGCTCCTGATGCACTGCCTAGGTAAGTGCAAGTAATGGCTGCCCCCTGCCCTGCTCATACATCACTTTGGGTCTGAGCTGCTTTTGTGTCTCACAGCTGAGCTTTCTTCTTGGCTGCAGGAGCCCTTGCCTCAGTGTGGAGCTGTGTCACAAAGCAAGCAAGGCCAGAGCAGTCACTCAGCTCAGTGCGGGGCATGTGCTAGGGTGGTCGTGGGAAACTAGTCGGCTGTCCACGCAGTTTCAATCTGCTATCTCTGCTGTGTTTCAGGAGTAAGCAAGGGTGTACATGCTCCTCTGGAACAGAACCCAGGCTTCCCATAGCCCTCCTCTTGGTCCCACCACCCTTCCAACCAGCTGAGACAACTCATCTTCCTGGTATTGGACCTCAGGGCAGGAGTGCCCAATCTGGGACTCGAACTACTCACACCCCAGGGAGAATTTCTACCCATGTAATCTCCCTTTTCCTGAGTCCCCTCCCTGGGATACAGGCCCCAACCTGATCTCTTGCTTCCCTTTCTACCCAATTCCCTGTGGATCTTTCTTACAACCTTGGTTGGACAGGAATCTTTCTGCTAGTTTCCAGTTAGTTTTCAGTGAGAATTGTTCTACATGTAAATGTACTTCTGGTATGTTTGTTGGGGAAGGTGAGTTCCACATCCTGCTACTCCACCATCATGATCTCCTCTCCTGCATTTATATTTTTTCTTTAAATGAGTAAGGACTGCACTATTGGACCTGTATTTTGACATGGAATTACAGTTGGCTGTGGTTGCAGAGCAGCTTCCCTCTTTCTATGGGACATGGAAATCTAGCTTCACGTAGTCTTCACAGCTCCCCACTGTCTTTCACTCTGCCCACTCCACACACTCCTGTTACCTGGCTATCTCCTGAAGCATTTGAGATTAAAGCTATTACCTTAGAGATTGGCGTCCAATAGAGGCACATGCAATTTCAATGGCTAAAAACCCAATCAAAACAAATGATCATATAACTTCCCCTCAGGTGCTTGTAATTTAAAACAGGTGAGACGAGCACTGTCTAAATTCACCCATTATTTGCTCCCTTCCCATACAAATGTCCCCTTAGGGTGATCTTAAATTATCATCCAAATCAAAATATTATGAGCATAAACAGAAACACAGTCCTATCAGTAATTTGTTGGGACAATAATTATATAACCAGACTGTTATGCTCAGACTCTAACATATGGTCACACTAGTTATACCCAAGGACAGAATCCTCTTCATCAGTGAGCTTACAAAATCATCTGTAACTCCATCTTCTCATTTAAGCTTCCAACTACCTGTAGCTTCTACTCAAATTGTTCATTCACTTATTTATTCTTTCAATAAATATTATGTGTTAGGCTTTATTCTAGGTTCTGGTGATAAGATGGGAAACACAAAAAGTTTTCTACCATTATGGTACTTATATCCTGTTTACAAATAAAAAATAAGATGCAGTGCAGTGTCATAGGGTTAAGGTCTATGAATGAAAATGAGAATAAAGGATGGAAGGTGATATATGGTACTATTGATATCTTATATAGGGTTGTTAAGAAAGACCTCGCTGAGACGGTGTTATTGGAACAGACCTCTGAACAAAATGGGAAAGCAAATGCTTCAAATGTCTGGGAGAGAGCTTTTGAAGGCAACAGCAAATCTGAATCCCCTGGGAGTGCTTGACATTTTCAAAGATCAGCTAGTAGCCCAGTGAGGCTACCACAGAGATATTAGGGGAATGAATATTAGAGAAGGAGGCCAATGATATGATGAATGAGATCAAATAAATAGACTATAGGAATGGATCTTAGGTTATCTCTGCCTTTTGAGACCTACCCCTGTCCCAACAGAAAGTAGGAAGAAAGCATCAAGAACGCTTAAGTTAAAATACTGCTGGCTTTAGATCATGTCAATTCTTTGGGTATTGGTCTCACTAATTCAGGCTTTCTGGGTCTGAATTTTGGACCTCATGTTTCCTCTGACCTCTTCTTATGCTCCAGGCAACTGATTGGCTCCCAGACCTCTGGCCCCTGACAACTAGTTACTATAGACAGCCTCCCTGACCTCTAAATTAAGTCCTTGACCTTACTATTCTTAATTGGATCCTGATCTCTGGATTTTTTTTTTTTTTTTTTTAGGTATAATTGACATATAACATTATTTTAGTTTCAAGTATACAACATAATGATTCAATATTTCTATACATTGGGAAATGATCACCACAGTAAGTCTAGTTAACATCTGTCACCATACATAGTTAAAAATTTTTTTTAAAGATCTACTCTTTTAGCAACTTTCAAATATGTGATTACAGTATTATTAATATAGAATTAATAACTATAGTCACCATGTTGTACATTACATCCCCATGATTATTTATTTTTTAACTGGAAGTTTGTAACTTTAGATGCTCTTTATCTACTTTGCCACCCTCTCCACCCCCGCCTCCTGTTCCTGGCAACAACCAATCTGTTCTCTGTAGCAATGAACTCTTTTTTTTTTAAGCTTCCATATATAAATGAGATCATATGGTATTTGTCTTTCTCTGACTTATTTCACTTTTCATAATGCCTTCAAGGCCCATTCAAGTTGTTGCAAACGGCAAGTTTCCATTCTTTTTAATGGCTGAATAATATTCCATTCCATATATATATATATATATATATATATATATATATAAAATAGTTTTTTTTATCCATTCATCCATTGGTGTACATTTAGGTTATTTTCATGTCTTGGCTATTGTAAATACTGCTGCAATGAACATGGGGGTGCATATATCTTTTCTAATTAGTGTTTTCATTTTCTTCTGATATATATCCAGAAATGGAATGGTTGGATCTTGTGGTAGTTCCACTTTTAATTTTTTTAGGAATATCCATACTATTTTCCATAGTAGTTGAACCACTTCACATTCAACCAACAGTGCACAAGGGTTTCCTTTTCTCCATATCCTCACCAACACATTATTTGTCTTTTGATAATAGTCATCTTAACAGGTGTGAGGTGATACTCATGGTGTGTCTCTTTTTTAATTAATTTTTACTGGAGTATAGTTGCTTTACAATGTTGTGTTAGTTTCTACTGTACAGCAAAATGAATCAGCTATACATGTATATATATATCCCCTCCTGTTTGGATTTCCTTCCCATTTAGGTCACCACAGTGCATTAAGTAGGGTTCTCTGTCCTATACAGTATGTTCTCATTAGTAATCTATTTTATATATAGTATCAATAGTGTATATATGTCAACCCCAATCCCCCAATTCATTCCACCCCCCTTTCCCCCTTGGTATCCATATATCTGTTCTCTATGCCTGTGTCTCTATTTCTGCTTTGCAAATAAGATCATCTATATCATTTTTCTAGATTCCACATGTATGTGTTAATATACAGTATTTGTTTTTCTCTTTCTGAATTACTTCACTCTGTATGACACTCTCTAGATCAATCCACATCAGTATTAGCCAAAGCAATCTACAGATTCAATGCAATCCCTATCAAACTACCAATGGCATGTTTCACAGAACTAGAACAAAAAATTTTACAATCTGTTTGGAAACCCAAAAGACCACAAATAACCAAAGCAATTCTGAGACAGAAAAACAGAGCTGGAGGAATCAGGCTCCCTGATTTCAGACTATACTACAAACCCACAGTAATCAAGATAGTATGGTACTGGCACAAAAACAGAAATATAGATCAATGGAACAGGATAGAAAGCCCAGAGATATACCCATGTACCTATGGTCACCTAATCTATGACGAAGGAGGCAAGAATATACAAATGGAGAAAAGACAGTGTCTTCAATAAGACGTGCTGTTTAAACTGGACAGCTACAGGTAAAAGAATGAAATTAGAACACTCCCTAACACCATACACAAAAATAAACTCAAAATGGATTAAGACCTAAATGTAAGACCAGACACTATAAAACTCTTAGAGGAAAACATAGGCAGAACACCCTTTGACATAAACCACAGCAAGATCTTTTTTGACCCACCCCCTAGAGTAATAAAAACAAAACCAAAAATAAACAAATGGGACCTAATTAAACTTAAAAGCTTCTGTACAGCAAAGGAAACCATAAATGAGATGAAAAGACAACCCTCAGAATGGGAGAAAATATTTGCAAATGAAGCACCTGACAAAGGATTAATCTCCAAAATATAGAAACAGCTCATGCAACTCAATATCAAAAAATGAGCAACCCAATCAAAAAATGGGCATAAGACCTAAGTAGACATTTCTCCAAAGAAGACATACAGATGGCCAACAAACACATGAAAAGATACTCAACATCACTAAATGCAAATCAAAACTACAACGAGGTATCATCTCACACTGATCAGAATGGCCATCATCAAAAAATCTACAAACAATAAGTGCGGGAGAGAGTATGGAGAAAAGGGAACCCTCATGAACTGTGTGGGAATGTAAATTGATACAGTCATTATGGAGAATAGTATGGAGGTTCCTTAAAAACCTAAAAATAGAACTACCATTTGACCCAGCAATCTGACTCCTGGGCATATACTCAGAGGAAACCATATTTCAAAGACACTGCAGCACTATTCCAGGACATGGAAGCAATCTAAATGTCCATCAACAGAGGAATGGATAAAGAAGATATGGTACATATATACAGTGGAATATTTCTCAGCTATAAAAAGGAATGAAATTGTGTTATTTGTAGAGACAGGCATATGGCTGTGTTCTGTCCGAGTTTCCCAGCTGCTTGAACTCTGGTTGAATAAGACCTCCTATGACTCAGATTGTTAAACTTCAGCTTCTCCTTATTACTGGCCTTTTTCAATCCTTAGTTTGGAATAACAGTTCCACACCTGCTATTTGTCCCTGATCCTGATACCAGAGTTTGGTGTCTGGTGCCATGAACCCCTAGTGTGTAACTGACTTCATTAAAGTGGATAATTAATTTAAGTAAAGAATATATAATACCTGAAAGACAACTACTCCTAATATTGTGCCTAAAATTGATGCCTACTGAGGTCATGCTGGTTTCTTGCCAATAAACCACGTATTATGTTGTCAATATAAACAAATAGCACAAAGATTTTTAAAGTTTCTCTTCATGTACAAATGGATAATATCAATATAATTTTGTTGTTTATAACATTTTGCTATTCATAATAAATGGCTTAGGTCAATGTCATGATTTACTCTTATGTCACAAAGAAGTGATTCTCAACGATTTTCATATTTTGGCCCATGTAGAAAACAATATTTATAGATTACACTGAGGTAACTGGATGGTGGCTACATCATGGCCCCAGGAAATCAACTCCTTAGCACATCTGTAAGCACATCTGTATCCAAAGCATACCATTTGAGAGCTCTTTTGTGCAGGTAGGATTTTTTTCTTTTTTTTCCCACTCAGAATTAGCTCAACTATGTCTAAATTCAATTAATTACAGATATTTCTACCTATATCATAATAAGAAACTGATACCCCAGCTACATTTCACGTACATTTCTGAAAAAGTCAAGACCAAAGAGTAGAAAATATAACACTAATATATTTTAAAAGTCCTTTTCACCTCTCTGAAACAACTTATTCAAATGAAACTGATATGAACAGTAATATATTTCAGAATTAGCTTATATTTTTCTGCACTTTGAAAATGTATTATTTTCTATCTGCTTCATTTTTCTCAAATGTTATCTAGCCTAAGCTTCCCATAATATAGATTTCATTCCAGAATACTTTCATTTTCAGTTTTATACCTCTAAAATAAGAGTATGCATTTCATTTTTCATTTCAACAAACACATATTTACCACCTACTGTATGCTATATTCTGGGGAAGTAAGAAGAGAAAGACATAGTCCCTTGTCCAGTCTGTTTATGGTCTAGAGGGTGTGAACTGCCTCTAATATGTATGCTACTTACAGTATCATATATATATATATATATATATATATATATATATATATGAATAGTAAGTAAGAAGAAGGGATCAAATTTACTCACGTGGTAGTAAATAAGGCAAGTGGGGTTCTAAATCTACAGATTGGAAGAGGCAAAACATTGAAGTAAGCTGCCTAGAATATCTGCAAATTCTATGACTTCAAAAGTAATGTCAAATCTTTATTGTGCAAAGTACATCAAATTTGGTATTAATAATCCCAGATGTATTCTTATATCTACCCTAAACAAAATTACTGTGGTTTTAAATTTTCTTTCCAACCATAGAAGATAATTCTCAAAGCAAAGTGGGCAACATGTACATCTATGGCTATGAGGAAAATGCTAACAATTTCCATTGCCCTGAGTGGGCCAATTTATCCAAAGGCATTGATGTGCTATCAGAGATGACAGAGCTCTTCTTAACAATTTTATAGAGAGAATGAAGCCAATGCTATGGGGACACTAACATCTTTTTACCATTTCAGAAGCTTAGCATTAAAAGACCATCTATTACACACCTGAACAAAAAAGTATTCAAATCTTCTGGGCATCCCCTTTGCATTTAACTTAACTAATGTCCTTTCCTTATTGCAGATGGCATGAGTGAGTATGCCGACAGTAATACTGCCTACCCCAAAGATGCCTAAATTAGTTTGCTGCTTTTGCCTCTGCTGATATTGGTGATTCATCTGAATCCCTAGATATAAGGGGAATGTTAACTTTAGTGGCCTGTAAAATTCCAAACCAGATAATTCTGATCTAATTACTTTCTACCAAACACTTTTCAGCATTTTAAACTACTGTATGTAAATGTATCACTTCATTTCTCTTTCAAAATCGTTGAATATGACTATAAAAGATTGGTAAAAGATGCTGTATCTAATTCTGATATACATATATACACTCTATATATACTATATAATTTTATTACCTATTGTAAATATTACAATACTTGAAAAGACTAGATTTTTATTCATTTTCTTAATCATATGTTTATAATTTGTGATTTTTTGAAAAATATAGACAATTACATTTTAAAATCAATTAGGTGATTACTATGAAGATATAGTAAGACAAGAAATTCTGTGTTGGATTTTTATTCATCATCTTTTCCTCTCTTTCTACATGTTCTTTCAGGGTATTATATTCCATGCCCATGATTTCAGCTCAAGCCCAGAATTCTCTCCTGGATTTCAGGTCCCTATATTCTGTTCCTTAACAGATATCTTCACCTGTATATCCTGAAGTTATCTCAGTCCCCAGTTCCAGAAATGGTTTTATTATCTGTCCTGTCCTCTTGTATCTTTTTTCCCCATATTCCCTATACCCATTCAGGCTGCCAAGTCAGAAATTTGTGATCATCACAGGCCCATTCCTCTTCCTCTCCATTTCTTCCATATCTAAGAGTCTTTGAAGTCATAAGATTTCAATCTTATGAATTTTTTTTTCATTCATATCCTCTTTTCCATTCTTACTTCTATTACCCTGGTTCTGGTGATCATCTCTCTCTAGACCACTGGAATGACTCTGAATTGAAGTTTTCCACTCTAAGTTTTAGATTGCTTTATTCTCATGGTCACAATGGCTAGGGAATACCCACGTGTTTAATAGATAGTGTGAAATTAAAGGTGTAAGTTGAATTTGAAGTAAAAGATTTTAGAGATTCAGTAATTTGAAATTCTGAGGGTAAAGTAGATCAACTAGCCAATGTTTCATGAGAGACGATGGTGTAGTAAACATTAATATTTAAGAGATTGTCAAAACAAGAGAAGAAAATAATAAAGACAGTGGAAATGTTAGAAAAGCAATCTTTTAATCTCATTCAAGTGTGTGATTACAGTTTGCCCTATTCTGAACAACATAAAGATTATTTTTTCAGTGAGTACGTGTGTATCAATCCAAGAAAGGTCACCCATCCTTCAAGTTAGCCACTTGCTCCAAAGCACACCAAAAATTCTTAGGATGGAATAAAGCATTTGACCACTTGTTCCTAGAAGTCTCCTGTAATTACCTGCTGTATTTTGTAATTTGTCCCACCTGATATGTTAGCTTCACAATTCATATCGAATGGACCTTCAACTGGTGAAGTGGAATGGGAGGAAAAACAGTGTGGTGCCAGGTACATGTGTTTACTTGATGAGTATTTGAAAGAGAAAACATCTGTGCCGTGTAGTCTCTAATCTCATGAGAAAACTGTGAAAATGATACTCTAAAGCTGTTAGAGAGCAAAACAGAAACACAAATCATTTGAAGTACTTAAGTTAGACATTTTTCTCTTTAAGATCATCAGGAAGGTCGTTAAATGTAACACCCTCCACATTACAGTCTGCAAAGGATTAGAAAAGTGAATATTGTTACGTTAATCAATTGAAACAAACTTCTGACTTCCCTTAGTATTTTAGAGCTACATGTTATACTGCACTGTATCAGTCATTATCACACTTAATTTGGAAACGTCCTTAAACTGAACAGCAACTCCTAATCAGCGCTATTTCTGTAAGAGTGTCACCCTGTCTCTCCTCACTTAGATGATACATACTCTAATAAGAGAAACCAACAGGGCATGCAACAGATTGTTTGGCAAGGAACCTGATAGTCCAGAGAGCAATAAGCAATGTGTTACTTGACTCTAATGCCTGTTCCACAGTAAGGTATCTGGCTAAAATGAAAAGTTTTTTCAAAACAATCCCTTATAATATTGCTAAGCCTTTATCCCTGGACAGATAAAAGGAGAAACTCTTAATGAGGTTGAAATGATATACAGGTGTGGAGAAAGGTGATTTCCATCCATCTTTTTTTAAAGTCAGTATCAATCGAATGTAAGATCTTTGCAGTATACATGGACCTAAGCACTTAGGGAAGTCAATTAAATTTTCAACTAAATCTATGTAGGGAGTTACTGTAAGTTAACAGTCTTCATATTTCACCTGACTCATTCAAGTTGAAACATTTCTAGAGCTATGCTGATTGTACTGTTTGACTTAGAGGGGTACAAACAACTTTGAAGACAGTTTAACCAACTGCATTTTACAAAGCACTCAGTTTTCAAATTGTTTTAGTAACAGCAACACTAGTACTATTATTAGCTTTCATACTATGTCCAGCTGCAATGGTTTCACAACACCAATAAGTTTGGTTGGTACCTATCTACTTTATTCCTGCTTTAACTCTCTGAATATGATTTAAATTATAAATACAAAAGACATTTGTTTGGACATTGAAAGTTACTCTCAGGAGGTGCAAGTAAGTACAAGGACAACCCTTCAAAATAAGTTTGAAAAGAGTTGAATGCTCATCAGTGTCAAATACCAAGATATTTTTCTACGCAAACTAGTACTCAGTTGATGATCTCAACTTCAGGAATGTATTTGCTCACACAGATACTGAGATTCCTGTCCTAGTCTCCCTTTTTTGCTTGTGAAAGCTTGTCCTGGCTGATCTCTGTGTTCCATTATATGCATGGATATTTGCCTTTAGGTCGCAGCTGGAGAATTATCTTATTGCTTCTAGGCCTCCATTGGTCAGCTCCATGATTCTTCTCTAACTCAAGAGAGCCCCACACAATAAAGTACCTCAGAAATCCTCAGAGCCACAATCTCATTATCTACATCTCTTTATTCAAGTGAGAAAGTGCAAGACTCTTATTGTGAAGTTTGTATTTTTAATCTGAGAATTTAGGATTATTTAGGAGTACTTTTGTAAACTGACAAACCCACTCTAAATAAATCCTTGTGTCCAATTAAATTTTTGTCAGCCTGACCGAGGATTTACTCCTTGGAGTACAGAATTAGAAATCTTATGGGGTAGTTCAGGTGGCTTATTTTCCTTGGATAGTTGAAGGATATACTGCTGACCATAAATGAAACATATGCCTGTATTTTAGGTATTCAGATTCCTTTTTAATCCCCTTTAACCTCTAGGAGGTCAGAGATGTTGCTTAAGATGGTGGCGTTGGAGCAGGGTGTTGGTATAGGGAGGTAAGCGAGATGGTATTCTCAGTTAATAAACCTCTTAGTATCTGCTGGTACTAGGTATAAGTAAGCTACACTAGATGTCTAGATGGCTAGACATTAAGGCAGAGGGATGATTTACAAGTTATCTGAAGTATCTGAAATATGAAAGGATGAGGTCTGTTTTGTGTTGGGTTCAGTCTCTAGCCTATCAGTAAACAATGCTATGGCTAGACTGGCCTTCATGGTTCTTATTATGACTGCAAGATGCCCTCCACTATAACCATTAGGAAACTTTAAGAAAAGAAAAAAACGTTTATCACTTACAAGTCCTGGAAATTACACAGCACTCCTGCGGCCACACAGCAAGATTGCAGGCAGAGATTGAGAGAGAGTTTGGGCTTTGGGTTCCAATTTTATTGGTTTTATTGGGGTCAAGGGTTGAGGCCTAGGGTTTCACGTGCTCACTCTTTATTGGTAAATTTAAAACATATGAGTGGGAATTTAAAGCACAGGAAGAGTAAAACAAGTGGCCCAAATGGTTGTTATTGAAATCAGCCAAGATACATAAAACAAAGGAGCCGTGGGAGTGGGGGAGGGGTGGCCTGGCTCTTCATCTAGTCCTGTGGCTGGCCATGTGTTTATTCAAGATAGCCATCTTTGAACTACATGCCTGGGCAATCAAAGCTTAAATCAGGCACTTCCATTACAAAAAAAAAAAAAAAGACAGAAAACCCAACTGTCAGGGCTTACACTACAAGGTCAAAGAAAAAGCTAAAATGAGAAGAGTTGAAAATTATAGGGCAAGGCTGAAGAAGAAGCAGTAAATCAGATTTAGACACAGAGGTTCCAGTGCACTAATTCAGAATCCCAGAAATAGAGGGGTCAGTACCCTGGATAACTCTTTTAGAGGTAAATCCCTCAGAATATATTCTGAATCTGACTGAGAATATTTTATTTAGTTCTAGGCTTATCAAATGCCTCCACCTCCTTTATGAAACTGATTGTTAAGGAGGCTGGCCTTGTTTTGACAGCATTAATTTTCATAGAGGTGGGATATAGCTTCTATTTCAACAAGAAATTTTTGGTCATTGGCACCTTCCATATTTTATGAAATCAAGAAAATAAATCAAGATAGCTGTGTTATGGGGAGGTAGTCTGTCCTGGTTATTAGCATTTCATGTTGTGGGACATCTCCTTGTCCAGAACTAGGCACCCAGCTAAGTCCAGAACGCTGACAATTCCTCTGTTAAACATGTATTAAATGGACATGTGATTGAAGGTTCACGTTTATTACTCAGAACTTTTCTGTCAATACTTAGTATATCTTGCATTTCAGGGAAGTGAATTTTGCCTCAATACTTGAATTATTTCCAACACAGGAACTTCAATGGGCAGCCAGGGTGAGTGCTCAAAGAAAATGCCTGTAGGACAGAAAACAGGTGACTCACTGCAAGGAATGTAAATTATAGATGTGTATGGAGCATTTAATCTTTTCAGTGGCAAATGATTGAGATGTGGAGGAGAGATGCACAGTGAGTGTCATTATGGGTTTGTCTGACATGTTAAATTTTTGGAAAATAATTGAAACAGACACCAAAGCACTACTACAGCCTTAGTCTTGGTGTACAGGTGGATCATGTCAATTCTACTGAATTCAGAGTAAGAAAGTTTTTAAAAGACCAGCCTGCAAGGTAAGCAGATTTTGCTTTCAGACAAACGCTTACAGGTTCTTGCAACTCTGCCCTACTTGATATCCTTCATCTAGAAGGGATTGCTCCTTTTGAGTAAGGTTTTATATGGACCATGTTTGAGAGTATGAGAGTCATAAAGTACAATGAGTAACTGTAGAGAAACAAAAGCATATTCAAATCAAATGGGAAGATTAATAGTAAAATGGAATGAGAAAAGGAAACATTTGAATCTGCCCTGTTGGGCTGCACTCCACGGGCCGGCAAGCCCTGTATTTGCCCAGCCTCAAGAACGAAGAAAGAGCCCAGAGACAGTGACAGAGACATCAATGGTTTAATGGATGGGGAATCTTATGCATCTGAGGCAAGATCCTGGAGCGACAACGCACCATGTGCAGCACACGGCGGGCAGGACACAGCAGCTGTCTTCGCTGTGAGCAGAGGGAGGTTATAGAGGGAATGGATATCAGGTTGGCTCATCAGTTACCAGGGAAATCAAGCAGAGGAGCACGTCCCTCACTGTCCCTTTGATAAACTATTATAGTAGAGATAGTTCCAGTCTAATGATTAGATCAATCAGTATAGCTGGGGCTAGGGACAAGCACATAACATTTACATTAAGCCCTATGATTAAGAGGGAAGGTCAGTCATGTGAGTAGAGTGTAGGTGAAGCAGGGACTGATCTTGAGCAGGGAACATACAGAGAGCAAGAGAACTGCCATCATGGGTGGTCTGATCACACATGCCTCTTTTCCATTTTCTCTTAAGGACCTGACATTTCATTCTCTCCTTAAAGCCTAATAGCCTTATACTTATAACACAGGGACATACTGTTCCTTTAGTTTCCAGCTAATCGTTTCAGAATGAATGCCTCTCTGTGGGTCTGAAGTTATTCGCTCTCGGAATCAGCTACAGATGTGCACATGTACAGACAAAAGTGAAGAATGCAGGTTTCTTCTCTCTAATATACGAAACATAGGTGAGTTGGGATTTTAAATTCATGGCCTGGGAGACTCAGTAATCTAGCTGTAGTTGACTTGGCAAAGTTATAATTCTTAAAGGATGTAAAAGCTCAGGTTAGAGAAGTACCAGAAACTGCTCTTGTCTCTTGTTATCTGGGTTTCCAAGATGATGGGAGTAGAGGAAGAGTTAGGAAGAGACAGGAAGAGGAAAATTTATATTGTGCCTAAACATCTTTGTAAATGTTTTTTCAGGCCATTACCCTACTCGGACAGTGCCAGGATTTCCCAGGCAAGACTGCCATCTCTCTTAAATTATGCTCTGGCCTTAAAAGTTTTTAGAAGCTAAAACTGCTTGGAAGATAAGTTCTGATACCTGTAACAAAATTGTTAAATAGCAAAATAATCTGGAGGTAAAAATCTGACAGTTTTCTATCCCAACTGCTACTACTGTTTGGTCAGGGGGAGGTGATATAAAAAATAATTAAGAAATAGATGGGAATGATTATAAAGCAAATAACTTTAAAAAATGCTTATAATGGGGTAACTCTCCTCTTGAGAACTCTGAAACCAATGTTTTTCCTGTCCTGTCGAGAACCAGGGAGGAGTATGAATTCCTCCCAATGCATAACATGAAAAAAGAAAAAAGACATTTTGCAGCAAGTAAAAGAGAGCCTTGTAACCTGAAGTTGTACTTGTTCAAATCTTCACATTCTCAAACAGAAACAGAAATAGTTAGACCTTTTAAAATAATTTGTCCTTAAAAAGTCAAAACTGTAAAGCACTTGTAACAGAAACTAACCAATCTTAGAATTGACATATATTTTCTAATGCAAGGAAGTTATGAATCTTATTTGGGCTTCTGCGGATACAGTGGAAGATAAATGGTTACCAGAGCAAGGATAATGAGGAAAAAAGTAATTTCCCTTACGCAGTCAATGCAGGGACTCATCGATGCAGCAGTGAAGAGAGATGGGTGGTTCTCTCTGAATTCCCAGACTGCATGTTTATTGTAATGTATGAGTGTGTGAGTATACATGCATATGCGTATCCAGAAACTTGCTGGCATTTTCTATTTCTGTGCTCATGGTTGATTCTATCATGAATTTAATTTTTCTTAATTAACATGTTCTCTTTATAAAGTCCTAACTTAAAACACAGTCTTTTAAGTAGAGTCTTAACTATACAGACCCAAATAAAATTATTATTGAAAATCCTATTTCTCAGAATTGAGAGATAAAATAAGCATGTCCACTTGCAAAATGATAAAACTCAGACACGTTCACAGGGACGGTGTTATGATTAGTGAGCTAATATTCAGGCACTAAGAATTATCATTTGCAAACTCATGATCCTATGGGAACCTTGAAGTGTAATAAAAGCCACAGTCCCTTTAAGAACACCATCATTTACCAGGTAAGAACTAAAACAAGCTATGTGTGCTATAAAATGGGGGGTGGGGAGCGGTATGTTTACTGGACATTAGTCTTCATGTGCCAGCCTCTCTTTCATATTTCTGTATTACTTGAGTAAAGTCCTGAGTATGGGATGGGAGAGTATTAAAAAAATGTTAATATTTGCACTGTAAAAATCATACATTTATATAGAAAAATCTTTGTGTTTTTTTTTTGTAAAATCTTTATTTTGAAAGTAACTCAAACCATAGCAATGAGAAGAAATGTGTATTGTTAAACTTTTTGGAGCTTTCTTTTTTTTTTAAGCATATAAATAAGGGTGCCCACTGAGGCTCCAATCCTGCTTGGGTATCTCTCTTAATCTTGCCTGAATATTTTTTCCTGCCTGATAACCAGTCTTTCTGAAAACAAACTCCTGTGTTTTCTTCCAGTGGACCAGTCCTGATATCAAGGCAATGTTTAGAGTGAAGTGCAGGTTCAAGGCTTATTTTGAGTGGTTGTTAATGACAGGTAAGCTAGGTACAGTGAAGACTCATCCAGGACTCACTTTGTATTTGGGGAGACTTGGATGGAATAGAAAAATGATAACTATGAATAGATCCAAAAGAGATGCTAAAATCTCGACATACTGTGACATGTTTGAGGAAAGACTGAGACTGTGACCTTGAACAGTGGTTTTGCCCAGAATGGGCGCTAAGTCCAGATAGTACTGAAAATGGAGTCTTGTTGCTCCTTTGGTTCAGGTCTAAAAGCCTGAGCCAGCATCATTCATGCTGTACACTTACTTCTCAGATACCTAAGCAAGAATGACAGGTCTAATTTCCTTTGCCTTACTCTAGCAAAATACCCACTGTCATCTTGTAAGGACGATATGATCAAGCCTCTTGGCTGAAGGATGCATTTCCTCAGCCATAATGTCCTTAAGGCTTCTAAATAAAATGGAAATTCAAACTTTACTTTTAGAAAAAAATCACTATGTTGCATTTCTAAAAATAAGTTTTGTTCAGAAAGAGCTTTCTGTAATGCTAGAGGGAGGCATTCTAGCTGACATTTATAGAGTGTGGCAATGGAGTCTCCTAATAGATGTACAGTCAACAGTCTGGCATTAACTCTAGTCACGGGTAAAATAAAGGTAAGGGAGAGATGATCTGCAGCCCAGTGAGGAAAAACAGAGAGCAGCAGTGATGAAGGTTTATGGGTCTTCTGGGCCAGACTCAGATACCTTCAGGGGCCACATAAGCAATGCAAGTTTGTAGAACAGTGTGTGTAACATAACATGGAATGTTAGGGACTTTGACACATCAAGCACACACATTTGGGGACTAGCGATGGCTCATGAACTACCAGCTTGTGATTCTATATTTACAGTCTGGAGCAGAGAAAAGGGTCTCATTATTGGGACTGTTTCCTTACCAGAGAAAGAACTGGGAACTAGAGAGAGGCAAACATTCATGTTACAAATCTCAACATTTCTCCTTTGGTTTTTTACCTGATGCAATTCATTAAGTCTTGCTGAGGCAAAGTCAAAAGTGTTTTGTAAATGTTTTCCCTATTTTCATCAAAGCAAAGGATCATAATGTTGATGAACAAAAGAAGCCTGAGAAGAGCTGGTCCTGCAATCTATTAAAGAGAAAAAGAATGAAATAATACCATTTGCAGCAACATGGATGGACCTAGAGATTGTCATACCAAGTGAAGTAAGTCAGACAGAGAAAGACGGATATCATATGATACGCTTATATGTGGAACCTATAAAAAAACTGATACAAATGTACTTATTTACAAAACAGAAACAGATTCACAGACTTACAGAGCGAACTTAAGGTTACTGGGGGAAGGGTGGGGGGCAGGGATACTTAGGGAGTTTGGGATTGACACGCACATACTGCTATATTTAAAATGGATAACCAGGGATAGCTTCAAGATGGTGGAGGAGAAAGACATGGCGATCACCTTCCTCCCCACAAATACATCAAAAATACATCTACATGTGGAACAACTCCTACAGAACACCTACTGAACTCTGGCAGAAGACCTCAGACTTCCCAAATGGCAAGAAACTACCCACGTACCTGGGTAGGGCAAAAGAAAAAAGGAAGAACAGAGACAGAAGAATAGGGACAGGACCTACACTTCTGGGAGGGAGCTGTGAAGGAGGAAAGGTTTCCACACACTAGGACGCCCCTTCACTGGTGGAAACGGGGGGTGGAGGTGGGGGGAGCTTGGGAGCCACTAAGGAGACCACAGCAACAGGGGTGCAGAGGGAAAAGCGGAGAGATTCCCACACAGAGGATCGGTGCCGACCAGCACTCACCAGCCTGATAGGCTTCTCTGCTCACCTGCCAGGGCAGGTGGGGGCTGGGAGCTGAGGCTCAGGCTGCAGAGGTAAGATCCCAGGGAGAGGACTGGGGTTGGCAGCGTGAACACAGCCTGAAGGGGGCTAGTGCGCCACAGCTAGCTGGGAGGGAGTCCGGAAAAAAAGCCTGGAACTGCCTAACAGTCAAGAGACTACAGTTTCATGGTGCGGGAGGAAGGGGAATCAGAGCACCGCCTAAATGATCTCCAGAGATGGGCACAAGCTGCGGCTATCAGTGCGGACACCAGGGATGGGCATGAAATGCTAAGGCTGCAACTGCAGCCACCAAGAAGCCTGTGTGCGAGCACAGGTCACTATCCACACCTCCCCTCCCGGGAGCCTGCGCAGCCGTCATTGCCAGGGCCCTGTGATCCAGGGACAACTTCCCCAGGAGAACACACGGCATGCCTCAGGCTGTTGCAATATCATGCCGGCCTCTGCCGCTGCGGGCTCCCCCTGCAGTCCATACCTCTCTCTCCCCCCGGCCTGAGTGAGCCAGAGCCCCCCAGTCAGCTGCTACTTTAACCCCTTCCTGTCTGGGAGGGGAACAGACGCCCTCAGGCGACCTACGTGCAGAGGCGGGGCCAAATCCAAAGCTGAACCCCGGGAGCTGTGCAAACAAAGAAGAGAAAGGGAAATCTATCCCAGCAGCCTCAGGAGCAGCGGATTAAATCTCCACAATCAACTTGATGTACCCTGCATCTGTGGAACACCTGAATAGACAACGAATCATCCCAAAATTGAGGCAGTAGACTTTGGGAGCAACTGTAGACTTGGGGTTTGCTTTCTGCATCTAATTTGTCTCTGGTTTTATGTTTATCTTAGTTTAGTATTTAGAGCTTACTATCATTGGTAGTAGATTTGTTTATTGATTTGGTTGCTCTCTTCCTCTTTTATATATATATGTATATATATATATATATATATATATATATATTTCATTTTTGTAAATGGATGACCGCAACAAAAGCAACAATGATTGCAATTACCAAACATGAAACACACTCGTACTATGTCATAATATTGACATTCAGTCCAGGAATCCTCCACTGTAACAGCTCCTTTACTTTGCAGTGAAAATTGATTTGTATATTTTTTGCCTCTGAGTCCTTGTGGGATTTTTTTTTTTTTATTCAAACAGAAAGTCACAAAAATTATAATCAACCCCATCAATTCACTCAGTCCCATGTAATTAATTTTTTTTCATGTTGATCATTTGTGAGCACTTTTATGAATTCATCAGTATTCCATTAGAGTTCTGAAAATGCTTATTCATTCAGTTCAGCAGTATAGTCAGTTACCAGAAACCTGTACTTGTCAGAGTCTTTTCCATGAATTCCTTGAAGATGAAACCCTTTTATAGGAACATTTTTGCAAAAGCATCACAGTATACCCAGAACTGTCTGTAAATGACAAAAGACTTAAAAATGACCACGGTTAAAGATTTGATGAAAGTTCATAATAATGCAATTGACAAGGAAATTTAGTTATTTCTGAGATATACATTTTAAAGTAATAACAAGAATCATGACTTATAACATTACACCAGAACATATAAGAATTTTAAAAATTTCATGTAATGTCTGAAACATTTATATTAACATATTTCCATACAAATAACCCAAAGAAAGTATAGTATTAGTTGTTTTTTTGTTTTTTTTATACTGCAGGTGCTTATTAGTCATCAATTTTATACACATCAATCCCAATTACCCAATTTAGCACACCACCATCCACACCCCACCACGGCTTTCCCCCCTTGGTGTCCATACGTTTGTTCTCTACATCTGTGTCTCAACTTCTGCCCTGCAAACTGGTTCATCTGTACCATTTTTCTAGGTTCCACATATATGCATTAATATACGATATTTGTTTTTCTCTTTCTGAATTACTTCACTCTGTATGAGAGTCTCTAGATCCATCCACGTCTCAACAAATGACTCAATTTTGTTACTTTTTATGGCTGAGTAATATTCCATTGTATATATGTACCACATCTTCTTTATCCATTTCTCTGTCAATGGGCATTTAGGTTGCTTCCATGACCTGGCTATTGTAAATAGTGCTGCAATGAATATTGGGGTGCATGTGTCTTTTGGAATTATGGATTTCTCTGGGTATATGCCCAGTAGTGGGATTGCTGGATCATATGGTAATTCTATTTTTAGGTTTTAAGGAACCTCCATACTGTTCTCCATAGTGGCTGTATCAATTTACATTCCCACCAAGAGTGCAAGAGGGTTCCCTTTTCTCCACACCATCTCCAGCATTTGATGTTTGTAGATTTTCTGAGGATGCCCATTCTAACTGCTGTGAGGTGATACCTCACTGTAGTTTTGATTTGTATTTCTCTAATAATTAGTGATGTTGAGCAGCTTTTCACATGCTTCTTGGCCATCTGTATGTCTTCTTTGAAGAAATGTCTATTTAGGTCTTCTGCCCATTTTTGGATTGGGTTGTTTGTTTCTTAAATATTGAGCTGCATGAGCTGTTTATATATTTTGGAGATTAAGCCTTTCTTCATTGATTCCTTTGCAAATATTTTCTCCCATTCTGAGGGTTCTCTTTTCGTCTTGTTTATGGTTTCCTTTGCTGTGCAAAAGCTTTGAAATTTCATTAGGTCCCATTTGTTTATTTTTGTTTTTAAATCCATTACTCTAGGTGGTGGATCAAAAAATATCTTGCTGTGATTTATGTCAAATAGTGTTCTTCCTATGTTTTCCTCTAAGAGTTTTATAGTGTCCAGTCTTACGTTTAGGTCTGTAATCCATTTAGAGTTTATTTTTGTGTATGGTGTTAGGGAGTGTTCTAATTTCATTCTTTTATATGTAGCTGTCCAGTGTTCCCAGCACCACTTATTGAAGAGACTGTCTTTTCTCCATTGTATATCTTTGCCTCCTTTGTCATAGATTAGTTGGCCATATGTGCATGGGTTTATCTCTGGGCTTCCTATCTTGTTCCATTGATCTATGTTTCTGTTTTTGTGTCAGTACCATATTGTCTTGATTACTGTAGCTTTGTACTATAGTCTGAAGTCAGGGAGTCTGATTCCTCCAGCTCCGTTATTTTCCTTCAAGACTGCCTTGGCTATTCGGGGTCTTTTGTGTCTCCATACAAATTTTAAGATGATTTGCTCTAGTTCTGTAAAAAATGCCATTGGTAATTTGATAGGGATTGCATTGAATCTGTAGATTGCTTTGGGTAGTAGAGTCATTTTCACAATATTGATTATTCCTATCCAAGAACATGTTCTATCTCTCCATCTGTTGGTATCATCTTTAATTTCTTTCATCAGTGTCTTACAGTTTTCTGCATACTGGTCTTTTGTCTCGCTAGGTAGGTTTATTCCTAGGTATTTTATTCTTTTTGTTGCAATGGTAAATTTCTCTTTCAGATTTTTCATCATTAGTATATAGGAATGCAAGACATTTCTGTGCATTAATTTTGTATCCTGCAATTTTACCAAATTCATTGAATAGCTCTAGTAGTTTTCTAGTGGCATTTTTAGGATTCTCTATGTATACTATCATGTCATCTGCAAACAGTGACACTTTTACTTCTTCTTTTCCAATTTGTATTCCTTTTATTTCTTTTTCTTCTCTGATTGCCATGGCTAGGACTTCCAAAACTATGTTGAATAATAGTGGTGAGAGTGGACATCCTTGTCTCTTTCCTGATCTTAGAGGAAATGCTTTCAGATTTTCACCATTCAGAATGATGTTTGCTGTGGGTTTGTGGTATATGGCCTTTATTATGCTGAGGTAGGTTCCCTCTATGCCCACTTACTGGAGAGTTTTTATCACAAAAGGGTGTTGAATTTTGTCAAAAGCTTTTTCTGCATCTATTGAGATGATCATATGGTTTTTATTCTTCAATTTGTTAATGTGGTATATCACATTGATTGATTTGTGTATATTGAAGAATCCTTGCATCCCTGGGATAAATCCCAATTGATCATGGTGTATGATCCTTTTAATGTGCTGTTGGATTCTGTTTGCTAGTATTTTGTTGAGGATTTTTGCATCTATATTCATCAGTGATATCGGTCTATATTTTCTTTTTTTGTAGTATCTTTGGTTTTGGTATCAGGCTGATGGTGGCCTCATAGAATGAGTTTGAGAGCGTTCCTTCCCCTGCAATTTTTAGGAAGAGTTTGAGAAGGATGGGTGTTAGCTCTTCTCTAAATGTTTCATAGAATTCACCTGTGAAGCCATCTGGTCCTGGACTTTAGTTTGTTGGAAGATTTTTAATCGCAGTTTCAATTTCATTACTTGTGATTGGTCTGTTCATATTTTCTGTTTCTTCCTGGTTCAGTCTTGGAAGGTTATACCTTTCTAAGAATGTGTCCATTTCTTCCAGGTTGTCCATTTTACTGGCATAGAGTTGCTTGTAGTAGTCTCTTAGGATGCTTTGTATTTCTGCGGTGTCTGTTGTAACTTCTTTTTCATTTCTAATTTTATTGACTTGAGTCCTCTCCCTCTTTTTCTTGATGAGTCTGGCTAATGGTTTATCAATTTTGTTGATCTTCTCAAAGAACCAGCTTTTAGTTTTATTGATCTTTGCTATTGTTTTTTGTTTCTATTTCATTTATTTCTGCTCTAGTCTTTATGAGTTCTTTCCTTCTGCTAACTTTGGGTTTTGTTGGTTCTTCTTTCTCTAGTTCCTTTAGGTGTGAGGGTAGATTGTTTATTAGAGATTTTTCTTGTTTCTTGAGGTAGGCTTATATAGCTATAAACTTCCTCCTTAGAACTGCTTTTGCTGCATCCCATAGGTTCTGGATTGGCGTGCTTTCATTGTCATTTGTCTCTAGGTATTTTTTGATTTCCTCTTTGATTTCTTCAGTGAACTCTTGGTTGTTTAGCAACGTATTGTTTAGCCTCCATGTGTTTGTGTTTTTTACGTTTTTTTCCCCTGTAATTCATTTGTAATCTCATAGCACTGTGGTCAGAAAATATGATTGATATCATTTCAATTTTCTTACATTTACTGTGGCTTGATTTGTGACCCAAAATGTGATCTATCCTGGAGAATGTTCCGTGTGCACTTGAGAAGAAAGTGTAATCTGATGGTTTTGGATGGAATGTCTTATAAATATCAATTAAATCTATCTGGTCTATTGTGTCACTTAAAGCTTGTGTTTCCTTATTTATTTTCATTTTGGATTATCTCTCCATTGGTGTAAGTGAGGTGTTAAAGTTCCCCACTATTATTGTGTTACTCTCAATTTCCTCTTTTATAGCTGTTAGCAGTTGCCTTATGTATTGAGGTGCTCCTATGTTGGGTGCATATATATTTATAATTGTTATATCTTCTTCATGGATTCATCCCTTGATCGTTATGTAGTGTCCTTCCTTGTCTCTTTTAACATTCTTTATATTAAAGTCTACTTTTTGTGATATGAGTATAGCTAGTCCAGCTTTCTTTTGATTTCCATTGGCATGGCATATCTTTTTCCATCCCCTCACTTTCAGTCTGCATGTGTCCCTAGGTCTGAAGTGGGTCTCTTGTAGACAGCATATATATGGGTCTTGTTTTTGTATCCATAAAGCAAGCCTGTGTCTTTTGGTTGGAGCATTTAATCCATTCACGTTTAAGGTAATTATCGATATGTATGTTCCTGTGACCACTTTCTTAATTGTTTTTGGTTTGTTTTCGTAGGTCCTTTCTTCTCTTGTGTTTTCCACCTAGAGAAATTCCTTTAGCGTTTGTTGTAGAGCTGCTTTGGTGGTGCTGAATTCTCTTAGCTTTTGCTCGTCTATAAAGCTTTTGATTTCTCCATGGAATGTGAATGAGATCCTTGATGGGTAGAGTAATTTTGGTTGTAGGTTCTTCCCTTTAATCACTTTAAGTATATCATGCCACTCTTTTCTGGCTTGTAGAGTTTCTGCTGAGGAATTAGCTGTTAACCTTATGGGAGTTCCCTTGTATGTTATTTTTCGTTTTTCCCTTGCTGCTTTCAATACTTTTTCTTTGTCTTTAATTTTTGCCAATTTGATTACTATGTGTCTCGGTGTGTTTCTCCTGGATTTATTCTGTATGGGACTCGCTGTGCTTCCGGGACTTCCTTTCCCATGTTAAGGAAGTTTTAGACTATAACCTCTTCAAATATTTTCTCTGGTCCTTTCTCTCTCTCTCTTCTCCTTCTGGGACCCGTATAATATGAATGATGTTGCTGTCTTCATTTAGGCTGTCTTCATTTCTTTTCATTTTTTTACTTTATTCTGTTCTGCAGCAGTGAATTCCAACATTCTGTCTGTCTTAGTTCTTCTGAGTCAGTTATTCTGCTATTGATTCCTTCTAGTGTAATTTTCATTTCATTTATTGTATTGTTCATCTCTGTTTGTTTGTTCTTTAATTCTTCTAGGTCTTTGTTAAACATTTCTTGCATCTTCTTGTTCTTTGCCTCTATTCTTTTTCTGAGGTCCTGGATCATCTTCCCTATCATTATTCTGAATTCTTTTTCTGGAAGGTTGTCTATCTCCACTTTATTTAGTTGTTTTTCTGGGGTTGTATCTTGTTCCTTCATCTGGTACATAGTCCTCTGCCTTTTGATCTTGTCTGTCTTTCTGTGAATGTGGTTTTTGTTCCACAGGCTGCAGGATTGTAGTTCTTCTTTCTTCTGCTGTTTACCCTCTGGTGGATGAGGCTATCTAAGAGGCTTGATGGGAGGGACTGGTGGTGGGTAGAGCTTACTGCTGCTCTGGTGGGCAGAGCTCAGTAAAACTTTAGTCCACTTGACTGTTGATGGGTGGGCTGCGTTCCCTCCCTGTTGGTTGTTTGGCTTGAGGCAACCCAACACTGGAGCGTACCTGGGCTCTTTGATGGGGCTAATGACAGACTCTGGGAGGGATCAGGCCAAGGAGTACTTCCCAGAACTTCTGCTGCCAGTGTCCTTGTCCTCACGGAGAGACACAGCCACCCCCCGCCTCTGCAGGAGACCCTCCAACACTAGCAGGTAGGTCTGGTTCAGTCGCCCCTCGGGTCACTGCTCCTTCCCCTGGGTCCTGCTGCACACACTACTTTGTTTGTGCCCTCCAAGAGTGCAGTCTCTGTTTCCTCCAATCCTGTTGAATTCCTGCAATTAATTCCCACTAGGCTTCAAAGTCTGATTCTCTAGGAATTCTTCCTCCTGTTGCCGGACCCCCGTGTTGGGAAGCCTGACGTGGGACTCAGAACCTTCACTCCAGTGGGTGGATTTCTGTGCTATAAGTGTTCTCCAGTCTGTGAGTCACCCACCCACCAGTTATGGGATTTGATTTTACTATGGTTGCGGCCCTCCTACCGTCTCATTGTGGCTTCTCCTTTGTCTTTGGATGTGGAGTATCTTTTATGGTGATTTCCAGTGTCTTCCTGTTGATGATTGTCTAGCACATAGTTGTGATTCTGGTGTTCTCACAAGAGGGAGTGAGAGCACGTCCTTCTACGCTGCCATCTTGGCTCCTCTCCATATATTTTTTCTTTTTCTCTTTTTATGAATGTGTATGTGTATGTTTCTTTGTATGATTTTTTCTGTATAGCTTTTACCACTTGTCCAAGTGTTCTGTCTGTTGGTTTTTTGGGTTTTTTTGCTTGTTTCTTTTAGTATAGTTTTTAATGCTCGTTATCATTGGTGGATTTGTTTTTTGGTTTGGTTGCTCTTTTCTTTCTTTCTGTTTTTATTAACCTTTTATTTTTAATAATATTTATTTTTTATTTCAATAACTATTTATTTTATTTTTCTTTCTTATTTTCTCTTCTTTTCTCCTTTTTCTTCTGAGCTGTGTGGCTGAAGGGTCTTGGTGCTCTGGCTGGATGTCAGACCTGAGCCTCTGAGGTGGGAGAGCCATGTTCAGGACATTGGTCCATCAGAGACCTCTCAGCAGCACTTAATGTCAAATGGTGAAAGTTCTCCCAGAGATATCTATCTCAATGCTAAGACCCATCTCCACTCAACGACCAGCAAGCTACAGTGCTGGACACCCTATGCCAAACAACTAGCAAGACAAGAACGCAATCCCACCCATGAGCACAGAGGCTGCCTAATATCTTAAGAATTTCACAGACACCCCAAAACGCACCACTGGAAGCAGTCCTGCCTGCCAGAAAGACAAGATCCAGCCTCATCCACCAGAACACAGGCACCAGTCTCCTCCAAAAGGAAGCCTACAAAAGCCACTGAACCAACCATACCCACTGGGGGCAAACACCAAAGACGATGGAGCTATGAACCAGCAGCCTGCAAAAAGGAGAACCCAAAGACAGTAAGGTAAGCAAAATGAGAAGACAGAGAAATACAAAGCAGATGAAGGAGAAAGGTAAAAACCCATCAGACCAAATAAATGAAGAGGAAATAGGCAGTCTACCTGAAAAAGAATTTAGTGTAATGATAGTAAACATGAACCAAAGTTTTGGAAATAGAATGGAGAAAATACAAAAAACATTTAACAAGGACCTAGAAGAACTAAAGAGCAAACAAACAATGATGAAAAACACAACAAATGAAATTTAAAATTCTCTAGAAGGAATTAATGGCAGAATAACTGAGGCAGAAGAACAGAGAGGTGACCTGGAAGATAAAATAGTGGAAATAATGATCACAGAGCAGAATAAAAGAAAAAAGGAAAGAAAAGAATTGAGGACAGTCTCAGAGACCTCTGGGACAATATTAAATGCACCAACATTCTCACTATAGGGGTCCCAGAAGAAGAAGAGAAAAAAAAAAGGGACTGAGAAAGTATTTTAAGAGATTATAGTTGAAAACTTCCCGAATGTGGGAAAGGAAATAGTCATTCAACTCCAGGAAGCACAGAGAGTCCCTTACAGAATAAATCTAAGGAGAAACATGCCAAGACACATATAATCAAACTATCAAAAAATAGATACAAAGAAAAAATATTAAAAGCAGCAAGCAAAAGAAACAAATAACATACAAGGGAATCCCCATAAGGTTAACAGCTAATCTTTCAGTAGAAACTCTGCAAACCAGAAGGGAATGGCAGGACATATTTAAAGTGATGAAAGGGAAAAACCTACAACCAAGATTACTCTACCCAGCAACTATCTCATTCACATTCGATGGAGAAATTAAAAACGTAACAGACAAGCAAAAGCTAAGAAAACTCAGCACCAGCAAACCAGCTTTACAACAAATGCTAAAGGAACTTCTCTAGGCAGGAGACACAAGGGAAGGAAAAGACCTAAAAAAACAAACTCAAAACAATTAAGAAAATGGGAATAAGAATATACATATCGATAATTACCTTAAATGTAAATGGATTAAATGCTCCAGCCAAAAGATACAGACTTGCTGAATGGATACACAAACAAGACCCATATATATATATACTGCCTACAAGAGACCCACTTCAGACCTAGGGACACATACAGACTGAAAGTGAGAGGATGGATAAAGATATTCCATACAAATGGAAATCAAAAGAAAGCTGGAGTAGCAATTCTTATATCAGACAAAGTAGACTTTAAATTAAAGACTATTACAAGAGACAAAGAAGGACACTACATAATGATCAAGGGATCAATCCAAGAAGAAGATATAACAATTGTAAATATTTATTCACCCAACACAGGAGCATCGCAATACCTAAGGCAAATGTTAACAGCCATAAAACGGGAAATCAACAGTAACACAATAATAGTAGGGGATTTTAACACCCCACTTTCACCAATGGACAGATCATCCAAAATGAAAATAAATAAGGAAACACAAGCTTTAAATGAGACATTAAACAAGATGGACCTAATTGATATTTATAGGACATTCCATCCAAAAACAGAATACACATTCTTCTCAAGTGCTCATGGAATATTCTCCAGGATAGATCATATCTGGGGTCACAAATCAAGCCTTGGTAAAGTTAAGAAAATTGAAATCATATCAAGTATCTTTTCTGACCACAACGCTATTAGACTAGATATCAATTACTGGAAAAAATGTGTAAAAAATACAAATACATGGAGGCTAAACGATACATTACTAAATAACCAAGAGATCACTGAAGAAATCAAAGAGGAAATCTAAAAATACCTAGAAGCAAATGACAATGAAAACATGATGACCCATAATCTATGGGATGCAGTGAAAGCAGTTCTAAGAGGGAAGTTTATAGCAATACAATCCTACCTCAAGAAAAAAGAAACATCTCAAATAAACAACCTAACCTTACACCTAAAGCAATTAGAGAAAGAAGAAAAGAAAACCCCAAAGTTAGCAGAAGGAAAGAAATCATAAAGATCGGATCAGAAATAAATTAAAAGGAAATGAAGGACACAGTAGCTAAGATCAATAAAACTAAAAGCTGGTTCTTTGAGAAGATAAACAAAATTGATAAAATACTAGCCATACTCATCAAGAAGAAATGGGAGAAGACTCTAATCGATAGAATTATAAATAAAAAGAAGTAACAAATGACACTGCAGAAATAAAAAGGATCATGAGAGATTACTACAAGCAACTATATGCCAATATAATGGACAACCTGGAAGAAATGGACACATTCTTAGAAAAGCAAAACCTTCTGAGAAGGAACCAGGAAGAAATAGAAAATATAAACAGACCAATCACAAGCACTGAAATTGAAACTGTGATTCAAAATCTTCCAACAAACAAAAGTCCAGGACCAGATGGCTTCACAGGTGAATTCTATCAAACATTTAGAGAAGAGCTAACACCCATCCTTCTCAAACTCTTCCAAAATATAGCAGAGGGTGGAACACTCCTAAACCCATTCTATGGGGCCACCATCACCCTGATACCAAAAGCAAAGATGTCACAAAGAAAGAGAACTACAGGCCAATATCACTGATGAACATAGATGAAAAATCCTAAACAAAATTCTAGCAAACAGAATTCATCAGCACATTGAAAGGATCATACACCATGATCAAGTGGGGTTTATCCCAGGAATGCAAGGGTTCTTTAATATACACAAATCAGTCAATGTGATAAACCATATTAACAAGTTGAAAGAGAAAAACCGTATGATCATCTCAATAGATGCAGAGAAAGCTTTCAACATAATTCAACACCAATTTATGATAAAAGCCCTCCAGAATGTAGCCATAGAGGGAACTTACCTCAACATAATAAGGGCCATATGTGAGAAATCCACAGCCAAAATCGTTTTCAATGGTAAAATACTGAAACCATTTCAACTAAGATCAAGAACAAGACAAGGTTGCCCACTCTCACCATTATTATTCAACATAGTTTTGGAAGTTTTAGCCACAGCAATCAGAGAAGAAAAAGAAATAAAAGTAATCCAAATCAGAATAGAAGTAAAACTGTCACTGTCTGCAGATACTATACATAGAGAATCATAAAGATGCTACCAGAACACTACTAGAGCCAATCAATGAATTTGTTAGAGTAGCAGGTAATGCACAGAAATCTCTTGCATTCCTATATACTAATGACGAAAAATATGAAAGAGAAATTAAGGAAACACTCCCATTTACCACTGCCAAAAAAAGAATAAAATACCTAGGCATAAACCTACCTAAGGAGACAAAAGACCTGTATGCAGAAAACTATAAGACACTGATGAAAGAAATTAAAGATGATACAAACAGATGGAGCGATATACCATGTTTTTGGATTGGAAGAATCAACATTGTGATAATAACTATACTACCCAAAGCCATCTACAGATTCAATGCAATCCCCATCAAACTACCAATGACATTTTTCACAGAACAAGAATAAAAAATTTCACAATTTGTATGGAAACACAAAAGACCCCAAATAGCCAAAGCAATCTTGAGACAGAGAAACAGAGCTGGAGGAATCAGGCTCCCAGACTTCAGACTATACTACAAAGCCACAGTAATCAAGATGGTATGGTACTGGCACAAAGACAGAAATATAGAACAGTGGAACAGGATAGAAAGCCAGAGGTAAACCCACGCACATATGGTCACTGTGTCTTTGATAAAGGAGGCAAGAATATACAATGGATCAAAGACAGCCTCTTCAATAATTGGTGCTGGGAAAACTGGACAGCTACAGGTAAAAGCATGAAATTAAAACCCTCCCTAACACCACACACAAAAATAAACTCAAAAATGGATTAAAGACCTAAATGTAAGACCAGACACTATAAAACCCTTAGAGGAAAACATAGGCAGAACACTCTGTGACATAAATCACAGCAATATCCTTTTTGACCTACCTTCCAGAGAAATAGATATAAAAAGAAAAATAAACAAATGAGACCTAATGAAACTTAAAAGCTTTTGCTCAGCAAAGGACACCATAAAGACGATGAAAATCAACGCTCAGAGTGGGAGAAAATATTTGCAATCGAAGCAACTTACAAAGGATTTATCTCCAAAATATATAAGCAGCTCATGCAGCTCAATATCAAAAAAAACAAAGAACCCATTTCAAAAATGGACAGAAGACCTAAAGAGACATTTCTCCAAAGAAGATATGCAGATTTCCAACAAACACATAAAAGGATGCTCCACATCACTAATCATTAGAGAAATGCAGATCAAAACTACAATGTGGTATCACCTCATACTGGTCATAATGGCCATCATCAAAAAATCTACAAACAACAAATGCTGGAGAGGATGTGGAGAAAAGGGAACCCTGTTGCACTGTTGGTGGGAATGTAAACTGATACAGCCACTATGGAGAACAGTATGGAGGTTCCTTAAAAAACTAAAAATAGAACTACCATATTACCCAGCAATCTCACTACTGGGCATATAACCTGAGAAAACCATAATTTAAAAGCATCATGTACCACAATGTTCATTGCAGCTCTATTTACAATAGCCAGGACATGGAAGCAACCTAAGTGTCTGTTGACAGATGAATGGATAAAGATGTGGCACATATGCGCAATGGAATATTACTCAGCCATAAAAAGAAATGCAATTGAGTTATTTGTAGTGAGGTGGGTGGAACTAAAGACTGTCATAAAGAGTGAAGTAAGTCAGAAAGAGAAAAACAAATACTGTATGCTAACGCATATATATGGAATTAAAAAAAGATCGTTCTGTAGAACCTAGGGGCAGGACAGGAATAAAGATGCAGATGTAGAGAATGGACTTCAGGACACGAGGAGGGGGAAGTGTAAGCTTGGATGAGTGAGAGAGTGGCATGGACATATGTACACTACTAAATGTAAAATAGATAGCTAGTGGAAAGCAGCCGCATAGCACAGGGAGATCAACTCGGTGCTTTGTGTCCACCTACAGGGGTGGGATAGGGAGGGTGGGAGGGAGACGCAAGAGTGAGGAGATATGGGGATATATGTATATGTATAGCTGATTCACTTTGTTATAAAGCAGAAACTAACACCCCATTGTAAAGCAATTATACTCCAATAAAGATGTTAAAAAATAAAATAAATTAAATAAAATAAAGTAAAATAAAATAAAATAAAATGGATAACTAACAAGGACCTACTGTACAGCATAGGGAACTCTGTTCAATATTATGTAACAACCTAAATGGGAGAATTTGAAAAAGAATAGATACATGTACATATATAACTGAATCACTTTGCTGTACACCTGAAACTAACACAACATTGTTAATCAACTGTTCTCAAAATAAAGTAAAAAGTAAAAAAAAGAAGATCCTGACATCTACTGTTATGTTCTTGTCTTCCCTTTGCTTACTCCTTCTGCATATTACATACCAGAAAAACATGTTCCATAATCGTTTGTAAAGAGCAGGGACTAATTATGAAGCCTTGGGAGAATCACTTTTCCTAGCTAAACATGTTTTTTTTATCAGTAAGATAGGAATAATGATATCTTGTGCTAGCTTCCTTACAAGATTTAGATGGAGAGAAAATTAAATGTTAGATAAGAATAGGGTTTCTAAAAGTAAAATAATTCCATATTAAAGGGAATTTTACTTATAATTATGAGATTATGACGATTCCTTACAATGAACTAAATTTTAATCAACTTCTTAGTCAACTATATATATATATATATATATATATGCTGTAATATTATTATCTCCTTCTATGACTTTGAAATATACCATATATATTTTTCTACAAAAGAGTAGGCATATCTATAAATACTTACATAAAAGGCAAAAATATATTTTACTCTGAAAATTCTCCTGTAGATGTGAAAGTGTATATAAGTAGGTAGTTGAACCTGTCGTCCCTTATAATCACGGTTACTGAGACCACCTCTATGTGAGATGCAGCAAAAATCACCCATTACAACAGAAGAAACCATATACTTCCTGGTCCAGAGAACAATTGTTAAAATATTGTAAAATACTGTCTTGGTAAAAAATTCTATTGCTAAAATTGAGGAGGAAGATTTTCATTAACCAAAAAATAATAAAAAATATTTAAACTTAATGTTTCATAAACTGTAAGACCTAAATTGAAAGAATATTTTTGGAAATAAAAGGAATGGAATCAGGTTTATGGGGCTGTTTTTTCTGAAAAAGTGAAACTTCGTTTTCTGCTTGAAACTGAATGAGGAAAATGTATGATTTTTGTGTCATTGAAATACTGTCATCATGTGTCCAGGTGAATAATGCTTTTGGAAGGAACTGGACCATTTTGCTCTAATCAAAACATTAGAAAATAGCTGTAAATAATATCTTTTTCACCCCCTGGAAACTTAAAGTTCAAACTTTATTCATCTGAAAGAAGGTTTTTCCTTTCCTTAAAATTATGAGAAGAAAGTCTTTATGTATGATGATACTTTGAATTGATTTATATCCTATGATGTTCCAAAAAAAAAAAAAGACATATACATATAAGGTTTAACTAACTGATATCTTACAAGCATACCTGAGAGAGCCTCTGAAGAATGTTGCTACATTCAACCTGAAAAGTTACCTGGTAATCGGTGTACACCTTAAATCAGCTACATTGTTTAATGTCCTAAATAAGAAATGTCCATAACTACAGAGTTTCACTCACATTTATTCACCTAACATATACCTACTGAGTATCCATTGTGTGCCGGTACCAGGCATGTCTCTGCAAACAACATCCCTGTTCTCTTGGAATAACCCAGTGCAAGAAGCATGTCAGACAGTAATATGTACTATGAAGAAAAATATAAGAAAATAATTAAGGGAGATGGTGGGGACTGTGCTGGAGAATGTACTTTCGTATTAGATGGTCAGGGAAGACCCTCTGATAAGGTGACATTTGAGCCAAGATCTGGAGGAAATAATGGAGTGAGTCACCCATCTCAGGGGAGGCACTCTAGGAAGAGTAAGTTACAGTGGTCAAAGATCTGAAGGCAGGAATATGCTTTACATATTTGAAGAAAATATGGAGGTCATTGTAGATGGAGTAGAGAAAAAGGAAGGGTGGTCGTCCTTATAATATTTGGTTAGGGCATAAAGTCCCATGAAGGTCAAAGTAAAGACTATGTCTTAATATGAGTGATATGGAAGGCACTGCAGCATTTTAAGCAGAGTAACACAATTCAGTTCACAATTTGAAATTAATAATTTGGAAGCCACATGAAAAATACACACAGGTGTGTGAGCAGAGAGACTAGCTAGGGGCTCTTGCAATAATGCAAGTGAGAGATGATGATGACTTGGATAGGATGTAAACAGGTAAAGATAGTGAGAAGACAAAACTGTCTAGATTTGCTGATGGATTAGAAGTGTGAAAAAGTAGTCAAAGATGATGGCAAGACTTTGGCCTAAGCAATCAGAAGAACAGAGTTGCCATTTACTAAGAATAAGATGGATCTGAAAGTAACAGCTTCAGGGACTGGAGGGAATTAAGAGTTCAGTTTTGGAAATATTAAGTTTGAGATACCTTCTCCATGGGTAAATTATTTTTTAAAGGCACTTAAGTCCTCTGTCATCATTTCCTTCTTTTGTTAAATTAATTAATTTATTTATTTATTTATTTTTGGCTGCATTGGGTCTTCATTGCTGAGTGCAGGTTTTCTCTAGTTGTGGTCAGCAGGGACTACTCTTCACTGTGGTGCACAGGCTTCTCTTGTTGTGGAGCACGGGCTCTAGGCACGCAGGCTTCGGTAGTTGTGGCACGGGAGCTCCAGAGTGCAGGTTTAATAGTTTTGGCCCACGGACTTAGTTGCTCCGCGGCATGTGGGATCTTCCCAGACCAGGGCTTGAACCCGTGTTCCCTGCATTGGCAGGCTGATTCTTAACCACTGCACCACCAGGGACGTCCCTCCATGTGTAAATTTTGAGTAGGCCCTTAAGTACACAACTTTGGAAAGCTAGAGATATAAATTAGGAGTTTGTGTTTAAAGATATATAAAACTTTGAGACTTGATAAGATCACCTGGAGAACGAATGTAGAGGGAAACAGGGAGATGTCCTAGGACTAAGCCCCAGGGCACTATAACATTTAGAGGTTGGGGACATAAGGATGATTCAGCAAAGGAGACTAAGAAGGAGTAACTTGTTAAAGGAAAACCAAGATAATTTTATCCTGGTAGCGAACTGAAAAAGTTGTTTCAAAGAAAGTTAGTAATCGAGTGTTAACTACAGTTGATTGGTTGAGTAAAATGAACCTGAAAACTGATCATTGTACTTTTGCAGCATCCAGCCCATTGGTGACTTCCAGTTAGGGCACTTTCAGGGAAGAGATGGTGAAGAAAACCTGATAGACTGAAATCAAGAGAGAATGAGTTTCAGTTCCAGCCAAAGTGGAAGATTTACCATCCCATTTGAAACAATCAAAAGAGAAAAAAATAAACAGACAAAATATGGGACAACGGTTTTTAAGACCCTGGATTTCAGGCAATGCAGGACAGTGAACCCCAAGACACTGGAACAAAGAGGTTATCCTATAGGTTCTCCATTTTATTATTTTGAGAGAGTTTCCAGGCTATAACACCACAGGGAGGAAAACAGGGCAGAGGGTGACAAACTTGTTCCAATTTGCCTAAGATTTTCCCAATTTTAAACGTGAAAGTTCTGCATCCCATGATCCCCTTCCACCCAAATTCTGGGATAACTAGGACAGTTGGTCACTTTACCTAGACAACTCGAACTGAAATGGAGCTGAGAATCCAGGAAACTAAAGATACTACAGTTCACAAAAATAACAAAAAGGGAGAGCGGCACAGAGAAAGAACTCCAGAAATCTCCATAAGGTCAGTCTTCAGTTTTTTCAACCTAGAGTCTTAATTAAAATATGCATGGGAGGGAATTACCTGAGGCTGGGAAAAGAGCTAACTGAAAGAATTAGAGGGAACAGAATGTGTCACTCATATAGGACCATGAATAATGCCTGTTCCCATCTTCCAGGTTGGAAAATATCTCACTTCACAGAGTATTAGGTAAAGGAGTCAGAAGCATCTTGCTTCAGTACTGGGGACTAGTTAGCCCTAGACTAAACAATGCTGTGGTTGCAACCTAATAAGTCTTAAAAAGAGAACCTAAAACAATCAAAGTGTTACCAATAAATTAACTACATCCCAAAACAAAGCTCAAGAAAACTTATAGGAACACAAAAATATGCAATACTCACTGAGGCAAAATTCACAATAAATGATATCCAATCAAAAATACCAGGCATGGGAAAAAACATATAAATACCAATAATGAGGAGAAAAATGGCAAAACAGATCCGGAACCAATATAATTACTAAAATTAGCAGATAAAGATATTAAAAGTTATTTATTTTTATTTACTTATTTATTTATTTATTTTGCAGTGCGCGGGCCTCTCACTGTTGTGGCCTCTCCCGTTGCGGAGCACAGGCTCCGGACGCGCAGGCTTAGCGGCCATGGCTCACGGGCCCAGCCGCTCCATGGCATGTGGGATCCTCCCGGACCGGAGCACGAACCCACGTCCCCTGCATCGGCAGGCGGACTCTCAACCACTGCGCCACCAGGGAAGCCCTAAAACAGTTATTTTAACTGCATTCTAGATATTGAGGCATGGAAGAAGTTGCAAATCAAATTTGTATAGATGAAAACTACAATGCACATAATGAAAAGTACATGGGGTAGATTAAAAACAGATTAGACATTACAGAAAGAAAGATTAGTAAACTTGAAGACAGAACAAAAGAAACCATCTAAAAGGAAACACAGAAAGAAAATAAGAATTTGAAACCTTAGAAAGGATTATTCTATCAGTATCAGAGAGCTGAGCATTTAGAGTATAAGAGACATGATACGAAGTTGTAACAGGAAAAAGGAGATCAAAAACATTTGCCTTAAAGAGGACGTGTCCATGGGGCTCAAGCCCTGGATGAGAGGTTAAAATAAAATTCTTGAATAAACTTGGGTGCTTCACTGTAATAAGGTGCAAAGAGTAGCTCTCTTTAGATTTTATTTTATTTTGTATTTTGTATGTTATTATTTATTTAGATGTTTCAGCTCTTACACTAGGGTTTTTACAAGCTGCTGAACACTGACAAATGATATCTTCCACAGAACTCTAACCACACTTTCCCGACAGTATAAATGTATGGTTGAAATAACATTAATATACATCATAATTTTATCAGTTAACAAAAAAAAAAACCCAATGACCAAGTATCCAAATATTTGGTTGCACAATGCAAAAGATATAAATTATTAGATGTCTACTCAATTCATTAGCAGAAACCCACTTTTTTTTGCAAGAGACGTTGGCAAGAAAAGGGAAAAAAGTAACACTTCAAAGAAGAATAATAGTTGGTGAGCAGCTTCCAGTGTTCATAAGAAAATTATAAGAATTTCAGAGATTTGATAATTGAAAATTATTTTAAGCAGGATAAAGCATCCTACCCTTTAAAAATATTCACTAAATTAAAGGATATATCCTACATGTTCCATACAAGACAAAGACAACATTTTATGAAAAATATTTAATATCCCCTCCCACTGATTTTTTCAGACCCTCCCTGTTAAGTTGTGCCATAAAGTACAAACATAAGCTGTAAGGTTTTTTTATCTGGAGTCATTAAAAACATGTGCTTCTGTACAATGTAGATTTTCAAAATGGAGATTTTCCATAAGAACATAAAAGGAGGACTTCCCTGGTGGTGCAGTGGTTAAGAATCCGCCTGCCTAGGCAGGGGACATGGGTTCAATCCCTGGTCCAGTAAGATCCTACATGCCAAAAAGCAACTAAGCCTGTGCGCCACAACTACTGAGCTTGCACTCTAGAGCCCGTGAGCCACAACTACGGAGCCTGCCTGCCACAACTACTGAAGCCCACATGCCTAGAGCCCGTGTTCTGCAACAAAGAGAAGCCACCGCAATGAGAAGCCCATGCACCGCAACGAAGAGTAGCCCCCGCTCACTACAACTAGAGAAAGCCTGTGCGCAGCAACAAAGACCAAATGCAGCCAAAAATAAATCAAGAAAGAAAGAAAGAAATTTATATATAAAAAAAAGAACATAAAAGGAGATACATATGAAGGTGTTAAATAATCAACATAAGATTTGGTAAAAATTCAGTAAATACCAATGGTTGTACGAACCTAATGTGGACTGGTACAAATATGGGAGATGTAAACATAAATTGAGCAGGCAAATAACCATATAGGCCCTACTTTCAGTGTTTGAAATGACTGAAGAAATGAACCACATAAGTACTAGAATGTTCATAGTTCCTGGGATTTCAGTTTTGCGTGATACTAAAAATATACAAGTATTGTGTTGGATATTTTGGCACCTGATATCCCTAATTTTTTTATACTTTGATAAGATTCTGGCATGAGAATCAATTTAAAGACAACATAATTCTGCATGATTTCAGGAAAGGAACATTCCATTGGTACAAAAAATAAGTACATTTTAAATGCTGAACAATGAGAACCTTTCGTTAAGCATCCAAATAGGTTGACTGTAATTGAAACATAGAGATTATAATTATGCCAAGCTTGCGATCTGGTAAAACTACTTTTCAGCCTGCTATGGAAGCTTCATTAGACTTGCTCACTAAGCCACCATGTTGGCTAGTATGGACGTCAAATTAGGACCTGTCTCAAGTTCCACTTCTAAGGCAACAGCATCAGGCATCCTGGTTTTGTTGACTATAATAGTTGTTTCTAAGGTCATTGGAGTTTTGAAGCACATCCATATTTTAGCATAATATTTCTTCATATACAAAAGTTCCTTGCTGTTAAAAGCTCCACACTACTTTTGTCTTATGAACTGCACTGCATCTTCATATTTCATTCCACCTTCTGTTAATACCAGGATGACAAACACTGGAGCTCTGCTAAGACCTGCAACTCAGTAGCAAACAGCAACCATGTTTTTCACAAAACTTAACTTTTTACAAGACTTAACCAGTCATCAGCAATCTGGCTGGATGGCGGGACACCGTCATCAAAAGGCCACTTGTGAACATGGATACCTTCTTTCTTCACAAGGGCAGTGCTATCCTGTTGTGATAACTCCTTACTTCTTAAATTTCTCCATAAAATGTTTAAGGTTGCATTCGTTAGACTGAATGTAATGGGAAATCTCATGTTCTTGTATGAGACTTCCACAGGATCTGGAAGGTTTATTCAAGCTATGTTAGTTTAGTTAAAAACATCCAATAAGGTTATGAAAAAAAAAATTTTAATTGAATAAAGAAATGACATAAAGAAACTGGTCTATTTTAATATACTCCACTTGAAATTCTCAGTGCTTTGAGTGTGAAGCTGGAAGTAATAGGAAATGAAGTGAACTTCCTAACAAGAAGCAGAAATCTTTCAATCCAGTAATACTGAGGCAGTGGATAGGAAGTACACTGAGTTTTATCCCATCTAGGTCAGAACTCATTGCAAATATTCTGCAGATTTCAATTCAACACTCTGTGTCCAGGTTAAATGCTCTTATGGGGGCTTCTTGGTGAAATAGTGATGAATTTCTATATTTCACTTGTCTCCAGAGAGGCCATGCTGTGCCTGAAAGAATCTCCACTGGCCGTCAGAAACTCCATAAATGTGGCCAAGAAAGGAATACTCATTAAAGGCTGTGGTCTAATCATACAGCTGGACCGTAGGTGGCAGGGACACAGGTGGTGGGGGGGCATCACTTTCTACCATGCAGTGAGAGGCCCCGAGGAGAGCCTGGTGCTAAGTTGGCCCACAGCAGAGGGAGCCAATGTGCATGCTGAGGCCCAAAGATTAACTTTTATTCAAAGAAGGGAAAGCTGGGAAATGAGGGAATTCAAATGCACATTAATGAAAAAATTTATGAACTGAACCTATTTAGTCAAGAGACTTAATGGATAGAGGCAGGATGTTTATGTGTGTTTTGCATGGAGAAATGTAAGGATGTACGTGGGGCTGGGCAGAAATGTCTCTTAGCTGTTTCTCAGGATTACTCTAGTCTCTGTTTCCAACCGGTAGACCAGAACTTCCTGGCTGAAAACTCTCTGCTAACTTCCCTTGTTTCAGAATAAAATCCAGAATTTTCATCACGCCATATATTGTCTGGCCACAGCCTTACCTCTCCATCTTCAATTACCACTCATCCTCACCACATTCGCCCTGTGCTCTAGCAATTCAAGTCCCTTGGCATAACTCTAAGATGCATGATTTCATACTTCTGTCTCTTTTTAAAAAGGGCCGGTAAGAGTTAAAGCATGGATTCTCATGAAGGTCCAAATTTTCTAACATATTTAGCTTCCTTCTTGCTAAATGGAATCCAATTGTAGTATATAGCTAGCTTTAGAGGCCATCCTAAAATTGATATATCCATATCTTTGTACCATCAGTACAAAAATATAGGGCAGAATATGCCTTTAACTTTGGAGCCACCTGCCTCACTTACCACCTCCCAAGAGACAGGGTCAGTGGATTATCGAATTCCTGCTGATGATTCTGCTCAAAAGGCTGCTTTCAGCAATGCACAGGGCTCTAGTCGATGGAATCCTTATTTTTAGAAATGCTGCATTCCCTCTAGTCTAAAAATAGCCCCTGACAGTTCTCAACATCTAAAACCCCCTGGGTAAAATGTACCCAAATTTATACCTTTGAATTTATAGAATCTGACTAGGAAAATTTCACATGGGTATAAAATTCCAGGGATTGAAGATAAATAACTTGTATAATATTTTGAGCTCTGTGGACATAAATTGCTATATACATCTAAGGCACAGTAGAATAATAGAAAAAAAGAATAAGGGGAACTTAAAATAACTACTCATCAAACAGGAAAGCAAGTCTCCTCACTAACTTTCAGTTACATTGGTAAGGGATAACTGTGAATTTTGATGTTAAAGGACTCGTGATCTGGGTGGATGGTTTCCCAAGCTTTTCCCTTTGTTTTTCCCATGGACTTTCTATCCATTCCTCTAGTGCAGTTAAGACAGGAAGAAGGAAAAACACTTATTTTCTCTATGTGTTAGTGTCATTGAGTTTCCTAAACCAACAAGAAAGTCAGGGGGATATACGTATTCCCTATTCCCTCCTCCTCCTCTCATCCCAATCCAGATACTCTTTCTGCTGAGGTGGGAAGGATTTCAGTAATCCTCCTTTATCCCACAGTTTCATGCTAACCTCACAAACATCACACTTACCCTAGTTCTCTAGACTGCACCCACCAACCACATTACTCTTCTCACTGCTATGCTGACACTTTTCTGTTACATTCCGCACACTAACTCTTTAGAGTCCCTGATGAAGTAGCACCATCAGGAGTGTTTTTCTCTTGCCTCTCCCTATTTGTCCCTCAGGGAGACAGACCAACATTATCTGCTATCACAGCATTTCAAAATGGGGCAGATACATTTTAAGAAACACACTTACTGTACCATATTAGCCTGAAAGCATATATATCCCACTTCTCCAGGAAGAGTTTAGCCACCCCACAACCCCTCCAGAGCTGCATCTCCTTTCATCCCTGCATGCCTCTGAGACACCCATCTCATATCTATCCCCTCTTTTGGTCAGGGGAAAAGGTGGATAGATATGGGCTGTTCAACACTATTGAGGTTTAGGGATCCTAGTTTTCACAATTTATAGAGATAAACTTTTGAAACTTTATTAGACATGATTCATCAATCCCTTTGTAACTTTGGATTTCTCTTTTGCAAAATTTTAGCTCATGTAACAAACAAACTTCTGTATGACTATCTCTCATTTACCAGGATTTCAGTTCTAGTATACTTGAAATTCAGAACATTTCTATTGGGATACAACTTATAAATATTTTAATGGCTTTTCCATTAACAACCTCTAAATTACTATCTCTGAGTCCTGTAACCTGAGTCAGTCATTAATGTATCCAAATGAGGAAGTCAGAAAGAAATATGCTAAGTATTTGCATGGAGAACTACATACATTAAAATATATCTATGTAATGACCTATATGGAAATAGAATCTAAAAAAGAGTGGATATATGTGTATGTATAACTGACTCACTTTGCTGTATAGCAGAAACTAACACAACATTGTAAATCAACTATACTCCAATAAAAAATATTAATAACAAATTTAAAAAATATACCTATGATTTGTATATTTTACAGATACAAAAAGGATTTACAGAATCACGTTAAAAGAGTTTTAGTGAGCAATGTATGATAAATAAAAATAATTGGATAATAATTAGCATTTCTAATTTAAGATATGTACAATATAATTGGTAGTCTCTTAATTAAATGAGCTCTTATTATCCCTATCAAAATACCAAGGGCATTTTTCACAGAACTAGGAAAACTAATTTAAAAATTTGTATGGAAACACAAAGGACCTCAAATGGCCAAAACAATATTGAGAAAGAAGAACAGAGCTAGAGGAATCATGCTCCTTGACTTCAGACTGTACTACAAAGCTACAGTAATCAAAACAGTATGGTACTAACACAAAAACAGATACATAGATCACTGGAAAAGAAGAGACAGCCCAGAAATAAACCCATGCACTTATGGTCAATTAAACTATGTCAAAAAAGGCAAGAATATACAATGAAGAAAAGACAGTCTCTTCAATAAGCAGTGATGGGAAAACTGGACAGATAAATGTAAAAGAATGAGATTAGATCATTATCTAACACCATATACAAAAATAAACTCAAAATGGATTAAAGATCTAAATATAAAAGCAGAAACCACAAAACTCCCAAAAGGAAACATAGGCAGAACACTCTGACAAAAATTATAGCAATATTTTTTGGACCTATCTACTAAAGCAAAGGAAATAAAAACAAAAATAAACAAATAGGATCTGATTAAACTTAAAAGCTTTTGCACATCAAAGGACACCATCAACAAAATGAAAAGACAACCTACTGAATGGGAGAAAATATTTGCAAATGATATGGCCAATAAGGGGTTAATAGCCAAACTATCTAAACAGCTAATACGACTCAACACACACACACAAAAACCTGATTAAGAATGGGGGACTTCCTTGCAGTCCAATGTTTAAGATTTCATCTTCCAATGCAGGGGGTGCGGGTTCAATCCCTATTCGGGGAGCTAAGTTTCCACATGCCTCGTGGCCAAAAAACCAAAACATAAAACAGAAGCAATACTGTAACAAATTAAATAAAAACTTTAAAAATGGTCCACGTCAAAAAAAAATCTTAAAAACAAAAGAAATGCACAGAGACCTAAATAGACATTTTCCCAAGCAAGGCATACAGATGGACAACAGGCACATAAAAAGATGCTCAACACTGTTAATGATCAGACAAATGCAAATTAATACCACAATGAGATATCAACTCACAGCTGTCAGAATGGCTATGATCAACAAGAACACAAATAACAAATGTTGGTGAGTATATGGAAAAGAGGAAACCCTAGTACACTGTTGGTGGGAAGTGCAGCCACTATGAAAAACAGTATGGTGGTTTCTCAAAAAACTAAAAGTAGAACTACCATATGACTCAGCAATTCCTCTCCTGGGTATATACTCAATAAACTTCAAAAACACTAATTCAAATAGATACATGCACCCCAATGTTCACAGCAGTATTATTTACAATTGACAAGATATGGAAGCAACCTAAGTGCCCATCAACAGATGATTGGATAAAGAAGATGTCCCCCGAACACACATGCATGATAAAATACTACTCAGCCATGAAAAGAATGAAATTTTGCCATTTGCAACAACATGGATGGACTTGGGGGTATTTTGCTAAGTAAAATAAGTCAGACAGAGAAAGACAAATACTGTATGATATCACTTATATGTGAAATCCAAAAAATGAAACAAAGTAGTGAGTATAACAAAAAAAGAAACAGACTCACAGATATAGAGAACAAACTAGTGGTTACCAGTGGGGAGAGGGAAGGGGGAAGGGGCAAGTTAGGATTAGGGGACTAAAAGGTATAAACTACTATGTATAAAACAGATACGCTACTAGGATATATTGTACAACACAGGGAATATAGCCATTATTTTGCAATAATGGAGTGCCAAATAATATGGGGTCATATTCTTAAACCTCCACAATTTGCACTTTGGTCCAAAATTATTTGCATTATTTCCACTTTCAAAATACAGTCACTCTCTCCTGATAGCCTCCACAAGTTTGATCTCATTGCAGCCTCAGGCTCAGGGCTGAGGCCCAAGACCTCATTACAGAAGGGCACGCGGGTCCCTGGATTAGTTTCCTTGGATGCATCTCCTCAGGTGTGGTTTCTCTCAATTTTAAGATGTGTGAATTAAAATGAAAAGTTATTTTCCTCCTATACATCCAATATACACTGGTGGGGTAGGCATAGGATAAGTGCTATAGACACAACTATTCAAAAGGAAAGGGGAGGTGGAAATGGGAGGCACAAAGTTCACTGATACACAGCAATTTTGAAACCCAGTCAGACACGTTTGCAGTTCCTCGATTAGGAGCCAGTTCTGCAACCTGGGGCTGATTCTTCAGAGTTCTTGGTTCCATCTTATTGGATCCTTGTTCCGCCACTTGAGTTATCCTTCCTTTCCCATAAAAAGGAGGCTGTGTATGCAACTGAGTCATTTTCTCAAATTGTCTCCTGCCTGTAGAGACTCAAAGATCCAAATGCTCTTTTGTATTTTGTGTTGTCTTTGTCCCATTCTGTCCACACTAACACAATTACATTAAAAATGATATAGGCTTTCTGTGTAGCAACTTATAACTGATTCTTTTAGACAGAGATCAAACCCACAAATCTTTTCAAGATAAACACTTTTCTACCTTGAGTTACCTGCGAGGTTTCTATGGGAAAACGCTAAGATCCTTAGGGGCCTATTGTTTACCAGTGAGGGGGTGTGGTCTGCCAGGGATGCCCTTAAAATCTTTAGAAGGCTTTTTTTTCTGTTTGAAAGGAGTTATGTGACAGTTAAATTTTTCTGAGGTCTTAACAAGGAATCTTATAGGCCCACCCAGGATTTGGTCTTTGCCCTGAAGCTATTTCTTAATTTAAACGTTATATTATTTTATTTTTGCCATCTGGAGAGACTGGCACTGAGAAATGATTTTATCTTAACACCCAGAAAGCCCTGGATCCTTTATATTTCTTCCAAATTATGCTTGAAAAATGAGTAATTCCTTTTTGTGGTTCATCTGTTTATAACTTATTATACATGGCTAAAAGAGCTTATACTTCCAATATTCTGCACAAAAATCTTAGCTAGATCTATCAGTTCATGAGGTACATTTTCTATTTTTAATATTTCCATAATTAAGCGTTTTGTGAAACATTCTGCACTACATGAAATGAATCTCCTTTCCTCCAGCTTCAAATAACATTTTTCTTAATTTCCTTTAAGTCCTCACTAACAATCTCCTTGAGGCCTATCTAGCTTCTATTTACAGAATCCTCAAGTCCACTCAACTCCTGCTCACCACTGGAGTCCAAAGCCAATGTCAGCTGTTTTAGGTTTGTGTTACAGATACAGTCCAATTCCAGATACCAAATTATGTTCTTTTTCTCTGTTACCACATGAAAAATTAACTCAAAGCTTAATGGCTTAATATAGCAATCATTTTTGTTATGTCTCACAATTTCTGCAGGTCAAGAATTCCTAAAGAGCATGGCAGTATGTTCTGCCTTGGTGTCTTTCATCAGGTTGTACTTGGATGGTAGCTGGAGCTGGAAGAGAAGGGGGCTGGAGCAGCTGGCACCTGCTAGGGCTCTCTCACTCAGTCTCAGGCTTGTCCCTGTGATTTTGCATGGGCTCTATGGACTTCTACAGCATGGCAACCTCAGGGCTCTTGTACAAGTACTCCAGTGAGCAAGACTGTAGTCTTATTTCCTTTTGTGACCTAGCTCAAAAAGTCACTTACCATCATTTCTCTTGTAGTCACAAATTCTCCCAAATTCAAGGGGAGGGGGAAATATACACCCTACTTCTCAATGAATTGGGTGCTATATTTTAAAACTGCCACGATGAATTTGGCTTATTTTAATCATGCTTGTTAAAGGTCTTGTTTCTTAACCACAAAGTCTAAGTCTCCTACACAAATTTTTCAGGAATACAATTCTCATCTTGGGATGAAAGTACCATAGTATTAATTTGAATAGCTAAATCATGGACTTTTAAGCACCAAATAACATGGCACTAGGGTGTCCTAACCATCTTGTTTTTGTCCTTTCTGCCCTTCTAAAACAATGACTCGAATTCTAATAATCTAGCTTCCCTATAGATGAAGGCTTCTCTCTGTTCTGCTCAGTTATTCCCCTCTTCTGACCATTGCCAATTAAAACAAGATATTTTAAATCAATTACGCTAAATGGTATGATCTTTGAGAGAAAAACATGACCTTCTGCTCTGAAGAGTTTTTCCATTATACAGTTAACTTCTTTGCCCCCATAAAGGACCTGAAATTGAAGATTTCATTGCATCTATCACTTAGCACAAATATCTCATTGGAGTAATGCAGTCATTATGACAGGAGAAAGAGGACATTTTGGCTGCTTAATATTAACAGGCTACAATGCGATCCTGATGTATTCAATTTCCATAATCTTGATCTTATTTCTGCCTAAGGGAATACAAAACATCAAGATGCAAATAAAAATGTTTTTAACAACACTAGGTCATTAAGACAAAATTTGAGGTTTTTTCCTCTAGTCATTTTTATTTGAAAAGCTGATTGGAGTTTCAGTCTTACATGAAAATAAAACCCTTAAATAGTTGAAGTACTGCTCATTCCTTAGGAACAGTCTTTAAATATGATGTCATTATGTAAAACTCTTGGGTTACGTGTACATTGCAAGTCAATTTCACTATTCGTCATCCATCACAGCCATCATGGTATCACACCAGGAACATAGAGTACGGATTTGAAGTGGAGGTACTTAATCTTTCTCAATCTACCTGGCCTTTAATTATACTCGTTTAACAAGAGCACACACTTTCATTTGCAGTTGACAATCTCATGTGATTGGCCAGAACTGGATCTACCTACATGTTTAATTAAGGGGTGACTAAATTCTTCCATGACTCTGACTTTCTCATAATATAAAATTTTAAAAATCCAGGTAGTTAGAGTCAGAGGAATTGGCATTTTGGAAGATCTTTATCTTTTTCATTCAAAAGTTACCTGACTCTAAAATACTCTTAACTCATACTCATGAAATTGACCAGCTTGTCAGATGTACGAGGTAGTACAGCCTGGCCTCTCATCTCAGTGTTTTATACTATCAAACAGAAGCCACCAATGAATCTTAGTAGGTGTAATTAACTACATAAAGGATAAACCAAAAAGAAAATACATTGCTACTATCAACTTCTCTTAGCCTTATGGCCTATATTGTTAACTGGAGTACCACTTGGCATAGTTGTCTCTAGTTTTTACCCTCTGACCAGGTTAACTAAAGCAAATCTGTGGAAACAGGCAAAGCTTCTACCTAGAAAATGAGGCAGGAATCTATCAGAAGTTAGGTGCTTTTCCTTCTTCTGCAATGTAAGAAGACATCAATATGTGCAGACCATGTTCTCATTGATTGATTGGTTCATTCATCCATTTATTTATTCAACAAACATTATGTAGTATAAATCATGTTCCATGCAGAGAGAACCTTCCATATGTGCTCATTCTGACTTTAAACAATTACAAAGATCTCATCTCTTCCATTCAGGACAGATGAGAGATCAGACAAAATGGATTTTGATTGTCTTCCAGAAAGTCCTAGAAGGAAAATTCAGGAACACTGGCTGTCTTTTAACATCAGAAATCAAAACCTGAATGCAATTAGTTTGCAGAGTCAAATTTGATATAAAAAGAAAAAAATATTTTAATTGAATAATATTTTGCATTTCCAGACATTTCTATAGCATTTCATTATCTTCCGTAATTATCTTCAATATTATTTGCATGTGTCAAGTAAATTGCCTGGGGGCACTTGTTTGGAAGTCTTAAAATTAATTTGAACCTTTAAAAGCTTTAATTAAATTAATAATTATTTTATTCCTAGATAAAGTAAAACTCACTGACAATATACCAATTAGTAGGTAAAAATGTATACCTGTGTCTGTTCACACACACATATATACCTTTCATTTGTACGCCAAATACTCTTCAATTTTTTTCATATGAGATTTCTCTGTTGATTCTCACAAAGCAATTAGGATAAATATAAACCAAGTATGTATCCTAATTTTAGAAATTAAAGCATACCTAAATTTACCTAATTAGAGAATATACCAGTCAGGTTTATATCATAGAAACAGAACTGCTACAAGTGATACAGAATGAATAATGTATTTTAGGGGTTGGACATCATACAATTATGGGAGTTGTTGGAGAAGCCTATTATTTCTGTGTCTAGTGTTGAACCTCAAGTCACTATAGGTTAGCCAGAGGGGCAGTCAGAAAACTGGATGTGAATGAGAGCAAGGACAAACTGGAACTTGCAAAAATAGAAGGAGAAAAAGAATGGCAACTGGAACTTGTGAAAACAAACTGGAACTCATGTCTGTGTCTTACCATATCCAACCTCAATGCCATGGGTATATAGGACAAGCTGGCATCTTCACTACATAGTTGCACATGCTCTTGTGCATAAGCCGAATTGCCTGGTGCCCTGCACCAACCTTCAGAGCTGCCTCATTTCCATCTACCAAATCTTGTGCACAATATCTCCTATGGACCATGCAAACCCAGAATCATGCAGAGGAGCTCTAAAAAACATAGTTTAGCTTAGCTAAGCTGACCCAGTACAGAGCCAATGTAGGGAGATGTAGGATAGAATCTGGGTCTCCTAACTTAGGTCTTCTCCCAGTACATTTGCCAAGGCTAATGTCCAACAGTAAGCTGATGTCTAGCATTGTCCACAGAGAAGCAGAACTTGGAAGACAAACCACAAGAAAAAAAATCTAATCCACTTGAAATGTGATGACTTCTACAGTGGTATGGTAAAATCAACTTGCTCAACAAGGAAGAAGAAGAATCTTGTCTGTTGTTTATGCACCAGGCACATTTCAATAGAAAATTAACCTGTGCTTTGATCTTCACTACCTTTCATCATTTATGCTATTATTTCAATAAACTACTCTCTTTAGGCAGACCTTAGTAAGTAAATACAATCATAACAATAGTCATGAGGATTAGATTGATTATCTAATTGTCATTACTTACTTTGCTTCAGTGAAAATAATTATATCCCTGTGTTGAGCCATTGGATCCACGACCATGTGAAAATCCAGTGCTTGACCAGGGAATAAAGCACTATTAAATATGCAGGGACTTTCATCCTCTTCATTTATGATTTGTTTAGCCAATTAACAACACTTATTAGATGAGAAATCTAAATCTTTAGGAAACAATGAATTATAGAAAAATTTCTCTTCTGTTTATTTCCAAGGTGCCCTTTATCCTGATTTTTCTCCATCTCCCAATTAAGGGGAACCTGGGCCTGAGGAACGATAGGAAAGTCTAAAGTTTGTGTGTTCCATTGCCTCCTAGCTGCAGTTTGTAGAGCCTAGAGGAGATGTACAAGACAGAAGGTCCTGGGGAAGAAAGAAAACCTGTGAGACAGCTCTTCTAAATGAGTCCAAGGGACTAGAGAGAAAGTGAGAATTCAGGCACACAGAAACAAGGAACAAACAAGATGAAGAATGGGGATAAAGGTAGAAATGAAAGATAGGTGCCCAAACTCCTCAGGCAACCTTTGTTTTCAAGTGTGGACAGAGAGCCCCATGTGCCATGACCTTTTGGAAGAACTATTAGGGAGAAATGAGACTCAAACCCTAGAGAGGACTGCATGGTACAGAGGGATGGGATGGGGAGGGTGGGAGGGAGACGCAAGAGGGAGGGGATATGGGGATATATGTATACATATAGCTGATTCACTTTGTTGTACAGCAGAAACTAACACAACATTGTAAAGCAATTATACTCCAATAAAGATGTAAAAAAAATCTTTTAAAGAATAAATTATAGAAGAAACCTATAAAGAAAAAATAACTGCACATGAATCTTCAAATATCTCGATAAAAATTTCAAGTAAAACAAACAAAAAAACAAAATAAATGGTGGTCATTACTACACAGAGCCTAGAGATTGGAATTAAGAAGAGACAGGGTCAGAATCAAATACTGTAGAAACTGAAAAGAAAGATCAAAGCCTTGGAGCTTCCTCCAGTGCACCTTTACACTTTCAGGCCTATCCCAGAGTTACCCACCACGACCACATATAGGCCATTCTTCCCAACTGCTATACACTGAGAGGGATTTGTTAAAATTATAAAATTCAGTACAGAACTGTGATCTCTTTAGCATATTTTCCATCATGTCTAGCAGTACCTGATATGAGAACAAATCAGCAAGACTGACTGTTACACAGGAAATATTCCCCGGTCAGTAACAATAGCTCTCAAGTTTGCTGTGGAGGAGCAGAGGGGAAGCTGATGTGAGTGAACGTCAGCACCTGAGCTTGTAGCTGGGGTAATATTTACTTTTAATGGCTGCTACTTCTTTTGAAAGAGCTGACCTACTTTTTTTCTCTTCACTCAGCTTCCACCCCGCACTGGACCTGAGAAAAGGGGCAGGTTGAAGAAAAACCTGTCATAATATTATATCAGAACCTCTACAGAATCTCATGAGAGGAGAAAACATGGAAAATAACAGAGAGTTCTAAAACATTTTCTTTTGAGGAAAGGAAAGGTCAGATTTACTCTAGAATCACCCAGACATTCAGGGAGGATTTCATCTCATTCATCCATAGTTAAAATTTGGAAACACTTGAATTGGCAGGTGGACTAAACAAGATCTATTTGCTGTATTTAAACACCTGATATAATAGTCAACTTATGGTAATTCTTTAAATTGCAAGATTGCAAGCAGCTGGAGTTTTTCAAGTTCTAATGTGCTTAAATATACATAACTATGGCAGTGATCAAGCTAAATACGGTAGAAATAAAATAACATAAGAAACTATATTTACAATCATTTCAAAGCTCTAACTAGAATTAGAATGATGGAAGAGAAACTCTAAACTTACTCTTGCAGCTTTCTCTAACTTTGTAGAACAAAAAACTCTGAACTCTCACCTAAAGGGTAAACCCACCTGATGTGAGATGCTTTTAATTAGATTGAGCCAGACCCCAGAGTAGGTCAGGAAGGAAAAAAGAGGAAAAATGTTCCTCAGAGCTTTTCTTCTACCACTGTTCTCCTGAATAGGCCTAGAAAATAGTCCAAACTTTCTCCCTGGGACAAAAACATAAAGACATATCTTGTTTTTGAAAATAGTGCACGGTCTTTACATGATTTTCAACTCAATTCAACCCTCTTTGAGTACTATTCTATGCTAGGTACATATATTAGGCCCCAAACCTGGGCCCTAAATATGAAAAAGACACAATTCCTGAGCCTAAAGAATTTAGTCCATTATGGTAGACGAACCCTTTAGTACTAACTATAAAGCAAAGTGATGGCGATGTTTGAAAAAAGCAAAAATGCATGTCTATGGATCCCAAATGACTTCATTGGCCATCATTCATTTAAAGGCTTTTTCCATTGTCATATTGTTTTTATGTTAATGGGAGAATTTATGAGGCTGTGCTAGAGAAAAAAAAAATGTTAAAGGCATACCTATACAGAGCTAGCAATATCTCCTTTGTCAATAACAAATCTAGGTAATTTTAGTTCCTGCTCAATTATGCAAAAGGAAATTGATAGAAAACAGTATAAAACAGAGATGTGAATAATACTGAGTAACTCAAGGAGACGGAAATGGAGCGGATTATTCAGACTTCAAACAGGACTGCTAACAAAGATGACTTTTGTTTCTTGCCACTTCCTTTAGAGCTAGAGAGAACAAGATGATTTTACGTATTGCAAGTATAAATTGCTTGTACATAGAGTTCCCCTTTTCATCCTCAGATTGGATGAAAGGAAAATTCCTTAACTGATGGAGAGGCAGTAATAGGTTCAGTCTGATGGATATTATTTGAATTTCTCATTTTCTTCATAGCCCCTTGCCTAGTTTCTAGGGAGAGAGAAAGACACACTTAGAAATTTAAAAAGCTATTTTACTAAATCAGTAATGTTTTAGAACCCTTTATCTCAATGTAACACAGAAGGGTTAGAGAGGCTTACCTCCTTTCTGTGTCACAGAACCCCCCTGAAACTTTGGTACCTTGTGTTCTTCAGTTTTTCATTGATAGTACCAGGCAAAGAGCGATATCCACAGGGGCCATGAAGAGGTCTACTGGGGCAGACATTTGGGCGTACCCTAGAAACTCTCCCTGGAGATACCCAGAAATAAAGGGTTTTGATTGTGAGGAGGGGGAAACCTTTTCAAAGGGCCTGAATATCACGCATCAGAAAGTGTGAGCAAGTCCCAATTAAATCTGAGTTATTAGTACATGTGTGACTCTTTACCTGCCCAGATGTTAACGAGGCTTGGGGAATTTTGGTTAGAAAAATAATTGGAAGCAATATTAATTTTATAGGGCTGCCATAACAAATTACTACAAATTGAGTGGCTCAAAACAACAGAAATTTATTCTCTCACAGTTTTGGAGGCTTGAAGTCTAAAATTAAGACGTCGGTAAGATTGGTTTCTTCTGGAGGCTCTGAGGGAGAATTTGTTCCAGGCCTCTCTCCCAGGCCTTCTCTGCCAGCAATCATTTGGCATTCTTTGGCTTGTGAAGGCATCACTCCATTCTCTGCCTCTGTTTTCACATGGTGTCCTTCCTCTGTGGAAATCTCTGTGTGTCCTCTCCTGTTATTAAGGACACAAGTCATTGGATTTAGGGCCCACACTAATCCAGAATGACTTCACTTTATCTAATTATTTCTGCAAAAATCCCTATTTCCAGATAAGGTTGAATTTGGAGTGTCATCTGTGTTATATGGACAATGACTTCTATCTTTTGTGAGAGTATTTATATATTTAAGGTCCTAACTTAAGCAGTAACACTGAGTCCTCAGAGGGAATAAATGTCTGCAGCAAGTCATGGTTGAAACAGAAACCAGCAAAAAGCATGTTCATACTTGATCTACAAGGTAGATTTATTATAGGAAATTCTACTTTTAATTATTTCAAATGACATTCTTCTTGGTGCGCATTCAGAAATCCAGAATGTCTTTCATGTAGAATTCCACTGTTATTGGGCTTAATTTAGAATGACTCCTGGTAAGTCAATTCATTAAAAAATGGAAAATAAAGGTCATATCGTATTTCAGAAGAAAGGTCCAGGAAAACTGCCTGAATCAAGGGTTTGGAAGAACAATGGCTAGTGAAGGTCAAACATGACAAAATCAAATAAAAGATAACAGGGAGTCTGAGATTCTAAAGCCTGCTTTCAGTTGGCATAGTTTTCCTTTCATCCAATCTGAGGATGAAAAGGGGAAATCTATGTACAAGCAATTTATACTTGCAATACGTAAAATCATCTTGTTCTCTCTAGCTCTAAAGGAAGTGGCAAGAAACAAAAGCCATCTTTGTTAGCAGTCCTGTTTGAAGTATGAATAATCCGCTCCATTTCCGTCTCCTTGAGTTACTCTGTATTATTCACATCTCTGTTTTATACTGTTTTCTATCAATTTCCTTTTGCATAATTGAGCAGGAACTAAAATTACCTAGATTTGTTATTGACAAAGGAGATATTGCTAGCTCTGTATAAGTATGCCTTTAACATTTTTTTTTTCTCCAGCACAGCCTCATAAATCCTCCCATTAGCATAAAAACAATATGACAAAGGAAAACGCCTTTAAATGAATGATGGCTGATGAAGTCATTTGGGATCCATAGACATGCATTTTTGCTTTTTTCAAACATCGCCATCATTTTGCTTTATAGTTAGTACTAAAGGGTCCGTCTACCATAATGGACTAAATTCTTTAGGCTCAGGAATTGTGTCTTTTTCATATTTAGGGCCCAAGTTTGGGGCCTAACATGTGTACCTAGCATAGAATAGTACTCAAAGAGGGTTGAATTGAGTTGAAAATCATGTAAAGACCATGCACTATTTTTAAAAACAAGATATGTCTTTATGTTTTTGTCCCAGGGAGAAAGTTTGGACTATTTTCTAGGCCTATTCAGGAGAACAGTGGTAGAAGAAAAGCTCTGAGGAACATTTTTCCTCTTTTTTCCTTCCTGACCTACTCTGGGGTCTGGCTCAATCTAATTAAAAGCATCTCACATCAGGTGGGTTTACCCTTTAGGTGAGAGTTCAGAGTTTTTTGTTCTACAAAGTTAGAGAAAGCTGCAAGAGTAAGTTTAGAGTTTCTCTTCCATCATTCTAATTCTAGTTAGAGCTTTGAAATGATTGTAAATATAGTTTCTTATGTTATTTTATTTCTACCGTATTTAGCTTGATCACTGCCATATTGTATATTTAAGCACATTAGAACTTGAAAAACTCCAGCTGCTTGCAATCATTTAAAGAATTACCATAAGTTGACTATTATATCACGTGTTTAAATACAGATTGATAAGAATATGGATTTGCTGCACAGGAGAGAAGTCTCATGCTTCTTTCAGCAGTTGATTTCACATCCGAAACCTACGATATACTACTTAACTCATTTTCTGGCATCCAAAACAAAGTATATAAATAAGAAGTGGAGAAAATGTTCTTCTATTACCGACAAGAAAAACTCTGCCTTTATTCATGCTGAAAACCAAAGTCGGCCGAGGGAGAAACTGAAGCTCCTGGCAGGTGAAGGGAATGTCAGTTTTAGGACTTAGTGGAGCCTGGTTTTCACGTCTTCCTCTCACAGCCTCCAGCACTTTCTGAAGCCAAGTTTGAGGCTGTGGGCCAGACTAAAATATTGACGTGAAATCTCCCGCGCTACTTTGTATCCTTCTAATAAACAATGCTTTATCATAAGAAGTTTACCTTCCTATATTAAAAAGTAAAACATATTTTAGAATCCTGTGGAACTTACAATATTTCTGAAGGTCTAGCATTTTAAGGTCATAGCATAGTACGCTGCCACTGCAAGTTCCTGTTCAGATAAACCTTGTAAATTACAAAATGGATTCTCCCCAAAGCAAAATAATAATAATGGCTACATCTACCCCTCATTTTTATTACTTATCATCTGTGGTTCAGCATGTTAACTATAATGTAACAATTATAAAAGGTTAGAGCAGTTTCCATTACAATGATTAGCAGCATTATAATGTTAGCAGTGTTATAATGGTTCAAGTTAAGCTCATCCTTATAACTGAATGTTTCATAAGCACAAAGAATTGACTAGAAATGACACTTTAATGGGAATGTGACGGAAAGTTAAATTTCAATATCATCTAATGCACTATTGTTACCGTTAATGAGATCTAGTTCTATGTCAGAACAAAAAAATGCAAAACATAACGAAGAGAACTTCCAGGGACAGCCCACACTTGTCTTCAACTTACTAGTAGCACCTTCAGAGAGTAAAATTTATTAGTGGCACATTTAGAGGGTAAAATTGTGACCCATGTACCACATTTTGGTGGTTATGTCAAATATTTACTCATGATTCAGTTTTTGATTTGGACTTGAGGGCAATGTATATTAGCAGCACAGCTAGAAGTAATGTCAAGAAATAGATCAGTTGTTAAAATATTACTCCATGGCCTTTGTACTGCACTGTTCAGTCTTAAGTGACACTCTGACAGTGAATTTTTGCATTGATGCTTCAAAGTATAAAAATAATCTGCTGAATTGTATCTAGGGGAGAAGATGAAATTCTGATTATCACAACAAATATTTATGAGGACTGGAAACACTTAAAACAATGCTTAAGAATCCCAGAGCTAAAATGTCCTTTCTGAGATGGTCTAGCCAGTCCCAAAACATGAGATAGCATTGAAGCTAAGTAAGTACACTATTTGAGAAACTGGAGATTCTAATAAATTGTTTATTTTTCCCACAAAATATTCAACAGCTTTTAGACCTAGGAAATGTTTTCATCTAATCAACAACCTGTAGGTCTAAGTAAAAGTCCTTTTTCACTGTTACTCAGCATAATAAAGAGAAGATTTTGACATACACAGATTGTTAGCAGTACATTGCTCTTCCATCTCCAAATGAAAATTAACACATGAAGCATATTTGAAAAGGGCTCTGGAGGAAATAGCTCCTGAGGCCAGGGCTCTTCAGTTTTTTGTCGGACCAACCCACCTTCCATGTACGATCTGTCTTCCTCTTCCATACTTTGACAGCACTTTCATCATTATTGGCAACAGAATTGTCAGATGAGGTGATCCAGTTCAGACTAGAAGGACTATCTTCACACAGATCTGAGAGGTAAATGCTTGTCTCTCAGCATATATCCTTTTTAATATATTCACATTTTTCTTTCTAGATTACTTTTTGATGGAATGAGATTAATAGACATTTTTCTCATTGAAAAATTTGTAGCATGTTCTTCTTTTGCCCTAAACTTACCTCAATGACTTTAAACAGGAACTTTCAACCCATTGTCCTAATATTTAAAAATTCTCCATTTTATATTTAACATCTTTATTGGAGTATAATTGCTTTACAATGGTGTGTTAGTTTCTGCTTTGTAACAAAGTGTATCAGCTATACATATACATATATCCCCATATCTCCTCCCTCTTGCATCTCCCTCCTACGGGAAGTGGGAATGGTAAGCTGGGAAAAATTCTCTATTTCAAAATTTAATTACAGTTCTTTTTTCTTTGGAAGTGAAATTTACATACAGTGATATGCCTCTGTCTTAAGTGTACAAATCTATTAGTTTTGAAGAAGGCATACACCTGGGTAACTCATACTCATGTTAAAATATAAAACGTTTTCCTTACTTCAGACTATTGTCTCATGCTCTTCCTATGTAATTCCTCCCCATTAAAAGCGACTGTTTTTCTGATTTGTTTTGCCTGTTCTAGGGTTTCATTTAAATGGAATCACACACAGCATGCAGTCTTTAGATCTGGCTTATTTCCTTTGGTATAATGTTTATGAGATTCTTGCACATTGTCACATTGTTGTGTGTAATTTTTTTATTGTTGTTAAGAAGTAGTCCATTGCATGATTAAACAAGAATTTGATTATTTTATTGTTGATAAATATTTACATGGTTTCCAGTTTTATTGCTACTGTGAATAAAGCTGCTGGAACATTCTTGTACAAGTATCTATGTGGACAGGTTTTTATTCCTCTTGGGTAAGTGCCTAGGACTGAAATTTTTGGATCATAGAGTAGTAGTATATTTAACTTTATAAGAAACTTCCAAACTGTTTTCCAATTTTCTGTTTTTTATCATTTTACTCTCCCACTAATAACATATAAGAGTTTCCGTTGTTATCCAATCTCCCCAAAGATTGGTAGAGACAGCCTTTTTTTGTTTGTTTTTGCTTGTTTGTTTTTGTTTTTTTGGGGTTTTTTTTTTGTGGTACACGGGCCTCTCACTGTTGTGGCCTCTCCCGTTGCGGAGCACAGGCTCCGGACGCGCAGGCTTAGCGGCCATGACTCACGGGCCTAGCTGCTCCGCGGCATGTGGGATCTTCCCGGACCGGGGCACGAACCCGTGTCCCCTGCAACAGCAGGCGGACTCTCAACCACTGCGCCACCAGGGAAGCCCCTGACAGCCTTTTTAATTTTAGCCATTCTAGGGACTTGAAGTGACATGCTATTATGGTTTTAATATCTAATGTCCTGAAAACTAGTACAAGCTTGCATGTGTTTATCGGGCATTCATGTATCATCTTTATCAAGTCCTTTATATGTTTTTAAAACTGGGTTTTGTCTATTCTTGACTTATAAGAATTCTTAGTATATTCTGCATATAACTTGTCATATATATGTTATATAAATATTTGCTTGTTCATTTTCTTAAAGCTCTATTTTTATGAGTAGAAGTTTACATTTTGATTAAGTATACCATAACATTTTTTTTCTTTTATGGTTGCTTTCTGTGTCTGCCTAAGAGATGTTTACCTAACCCCAGGTCACAAAGATATTCTCATTCTCATGTCTTTTTTCTAGAAGTTATATAATGTTAGCTTTTAGATTTAGGTCAATAATCTTTCTCAAACTTCTTTTTTTGTATATAGTGAGACATTGGAGTTGAGGCTTACTTTTTTTCATACATATATTCAGTAATACAAAATCATATTCAAACCCATTAGTTGCAAATGGTTGAATTTTTATTGAATTGTTCCATTGAATTGTTTGGATCGCTGTATCAAAAATCAACTGGAAAAACTGAGAAATCCGAGACAGGATAACACAACAAGCAAAGAAAGTTTGAAAGGTGGAAAAAAGAAGGTGAACAGCCTAGGCTTCTGGGGACTTGAGGAACAACAGCGGTGAGTTCTTCTGTTTCCTCATTCCATATATCTCTGGACAGCGTGCTGCAGAAGCCTCCAACTCTGAATGCCAATAGGCACGGTTAAAAAGGCTTCAAGTAAACCCTTACCTCTAGCTTAAGGGCCCACAATAGAGTGACCCAACAAGAATAAACTTATTGGCAATTTCCACCCTACTCCAATCAAATACCAATGGAAAAAGTTCACCCCCACCCACTATCATTTCAGAAAGGCCAAGTGGAAATTAATTTTTCACGCACTCCTCAGTCCGACAGAAGCAGGCAGCACTCTGATTCACCTGTCCTATGCTGTGATGAGCCAAGCAGGAAGCTGATGTTACATCCTTGCTGGCGTACAGAAAGCTGTGCTCCAATTTCCCTAGCAAGGTGCTGTCAATGGGGTTCAGCAGCAACTGAACTTCTATTCCCACCCAGCAGCAACCGGCTTTGCAAAGCAGTGTGAGGTGGGACTCGGCACCGTCAGGCTTTACTCCCCCACCCATTTAGGGCCAAGGGGGTAACTAAGATACTATCCAATTATTCATCAACAAAGTAGAAGGAGGTGTGGGAAGCAGGGCTAGCTGGCATTCTGTTTCCCCCTCCCCTCTTCTGATATCAAAGGGTGAGGAGTTGACTATACATATCCAACTGGCCCTAGTGCTATACTTCAACATGAAGACTGCCTACTAATAAAAGATGATAAAAAGATAGAATCCATAGTCTCTCAACATAATATCCAAAATATCCAGGAGACAGTAGATAAAAATCACATACCAAGAACCAGGAGATGATTTAATTGTTGGAATTATCTGATAAAGATTTCAAAGCAGCATTTCATTAAAATGCTTTAATAAACAATTACATATTCTTTTGAAATACATTAGAAATTAGAAAATCTTAGCAAAGTAATAGAAACTATAAAAAATAATCAATATAAACTGTAGAGCTAAAAAATATAAATACCAAAATTTTAAAACTTAATAATGGAATGGGGATGACAGAGAATGGAATCAGTGAACTTGAGCATACAACAATAGAATTTACCCAGTCTGAACAACAGAGAGAAAATAAATTTTCTAAAAATGAACAGAGTCTCAGGGACCTTTGGAACAATAACAAAAAAGTTAATGTTTATATCATTAGAGTGCCAGAAGAAGAGAGTTGAACTGAAAAATTATTCAAAGAAATAACAGCTGAAAACTTCCCATATTTAGCAAAAGACATAAACCTACAGATTCAAGAAACCAAACTAATTTCAAGTAGGATAAACCAAGATACATCATCAGCAAATTTTAGAGAGCTAAAGACAAAGATAACAACCAGCCTGAAAAAAGCCCACAGTATCTATAGGGGAACACTGATTTAAATGGAGACCAGGAGGAAGTGACACAACATTTTTAAAGTTATGAAAAAGAAAGAACTGCCAGTGGCACATTTTATGTCCAGGGAAATATCCTTCAGAAAGGGGGAATAAAGGCATTTTCAGATGAATCCATAACCCGTGTGTGATCATGATATAAAAATCAGACAAATCTCAATTGAGGGACATTCTGCAAAATACCTAACCAGTACTCCTCGAAACTATCAAGGTTATCAAAAACAAGGAAAGTCTGAGAAACTGTAACCACCAAGTGGAACAAAAGAGACACAGAATGACTAAGTGTAATGTGGAAACCTCAACTGGACATGGAACAGAAAAAGGACATTAAGAAAAACTAAGGAAATATGAATAAAGTATAGATTTTAGTTAATATGTCAGTTCATTAATTGTGACAAATGTACCATACTAAAAGTAAGATGTTAATAATGGCAGAGTCTAGGTGGGGGCTATATGGGAACTCTCTGTACTCTCTTCGCAAGTTTTCTGTAAATCTAAACCTATTATAAAGTAAGAAGTTTATTTTTAAAAGATGCCCTTAAAATGTAAAGAAGTCTTACAACTGAATAATACGAGATAGCAATCCAAAACAAATGGCCAAAATATTTGAAAAGACCCTCAGAAAAGTACATAAAAAGATTACCAACACTATTAACTATTAAGGAAGTATGAACTAAGCTGCAATGAAATACCACTAGACACTCACTAGAATGACTGTAATCAAAAAGACTGACAATGCGAAGGGTTGGCAAGAATGCTGAATAAATGTTGCTAGAAATGCAAAATGGTACAGCTACTTTACAAACAGTTTGGCAGTTTCTTGTGAAGTTAAATATACATTTATAGAAGCCAGGGATCCCATGCCTAGATATTTGCCCAAGAGCAATTAAAACACAGCTCAATCAAAACACTTGAACAAAAAATTCTGAGGCCATTTTATTCATCAAAGTCTAAAAGTGAAAAGATCCCTAATATCTGTCAATTGTCAAATGGAAGAACAAATTGTGGTATATCCATATCATAGAATACTACTTAACAATTGTCATGTTTTTGTTATGTGCCAACTTGGTCACGCTGAACTAAAGTTCCCAGAATTCCTTTTTCATCTTTGTTTCTGGTTAGCATGTGATACTTTTAATGTTCTTATTTTCCATTTGTATATTCTCTTGGATAAACTGTTTTTTCAAGCCTTTTGCCCATTTGTTAGTTGGGTTGTTTTTTTCCTTTCTGTTGAGATATGAGAGTTCTTTACATATTCTTTATGTATTCTGGATACACATGTTTTGTTGGATATCAGATTTGCAAATATTTTTCCCAGTCTGCAGCTTGTCTTTTTATTCTCTTAGCAGTATTTCATTGTGTATTCACAGCAGTGTATCCGCTGAAAAAAATGTTAATTATGATGAAGTTTAATTTGGCAATCTTTTTTTCTCTTTGATGGACTGTTCTTTTAAAATCGTGTCTGGGAACTTTTAACCTAAATCCCAGTAATAAAGATTTTCTCCTATTTTAAAGTTTTATTATAGTTTTATGTTTTGAATTTAGTTCTATGGCTCATTTTGAATTATTTTTTGTATAAGGGATGAGGTTTGAGTCAAGATTGTTTTTTTGCATGTCAAATTATCCCAACACCATTTGTCAAAATGACAATCTATTCTGTATGAAAATGCCTTTGCAACTTTGTCAAATATCAATTGGCCAAATGAACTGAATTCTTCTGAATTGTACATTTAAAAGCATAAATGTGATTAACTTCATGTGTATTTTCCCACAATAAAATATCAGTTGGTCATATTTATGAGGAACTATTTATGGATTCTATGTTCAATGAAACATCTATCTGTTCTGTTGATACCTGTATCTGCTCATTCACTAGGACCATGCTGTCTTGATTATTTAGATTTTTATATGTGTTCAAATTGGGTAATGTGAGTCATTCGACTTTATTTTTCTTTTTCAAAATTACTTTGGTTATTCTATTTTTTTACCTTTCCCTATACATTTTTGAATCAACTTGTCTAGTATCTATCTACAAAAATTCCTGTTGGGATTTTTCTTCAATAAGTAGATTAGTTTGGAGAAAATTGACATCTTAACTATTTTTTTTTCAGCTTTGCTGAGGTATTATTGACAAAGAAAATTGTAAGATCATCTTAACTATTTTGAGTATTTCAGTCCAAGACATAGTATACCTTCTGATATACTTACATCATCCTTGAATTGTTTCATTAGTGATTCGTAACATTATGCATAGCGAGCCTGCACATGTTTTGGTAGATTTATGCCTACAAATTTCAAGTTTTGGTGCTAAAGTAAGTTATACTATTTTTCAAAATTTCATTTTCCAGTTATTCATTGCTAGTACAGAGAAATAAGATTGATATTTGTGTGTTGAACTTATGCCCTGCTGCTTTCCAAAACACTTATTAGTTCTAGAAAGTTTTTGATAGATTCCATGAACATTTTCACCTAGACAATCATGTAATCTGTGAGTAGGGACAGTTATATTTCTTTATTTCTGATATATATGCTTTTTATTTCTTTTCTCTACCTTATTGTACTGACTATGACTTATAATGGTGACTAGTAGTGGTGAGGGTAGACAGTTGGCTTTATTCACAAGGTTAGAGTGAACACATTTAGTTTCTTACTATTAAGTGATATTTGTGGTAGGTTTTTGTAGATGTTGTTTATCAAGTTGAGGAAGTGCCTTATATTCCCAGTTTGATTAGTTTTTGTGATGTTGAACTTTGTCAAATTCTTTTTCTGCATCAACTGATATGATTATGTGATTTTTTTCTTTATTGCGTTAATATGGTGGGTTACATTGATTGACTTTCAAATATTGAGCGAACTTTCCGTTCCTGGATTAAACATCATTCAGTTACGTTGTACTCTTTTTTCAATATGTAATTAGATTAGATTTGCTGGTATATTATTGAAGATTTTTTTGTGTTTGTATTTAAGAGAAATACTTGTCTATAGTTTACTTGTATGTCTTGGCAGAAGTTAGCATTAATTTATTATTATTATTGATGTTTTCAAAGAATCATCTTTGGGTTTCACTGATTTTCTCTATTGATATTTTCAACGAATCACCCTTGGGTCACTGATTTTCTCTTTTCAATTTTATTGAATAGATTTGGTTTTTATTATTTCCTTTCTTCTACTTACTCTGGGTTATTTTACATTTTTCAGCTTTTAAGATGAAAAAGTAGATTATTCAGTTGAGATCTTGCTTCTTTTCTAATATAAGCATTTAAGGGTATAAATTTACCTCTAAGCACTGCCTGAGATACATCCCACAAACTTTCATTTATTTGGACTTTCATACTCATTCAGTTCCAAATATTTTCCAATTTTCCTGTGACTTCCTTTTTAATCCATGTATCATTTAGATATGTTGTTTAATTTTCAAGTATTTGGAGATTTTCTTGTTATCTTTTTGTTAAGTTCTTGTTGAATTCCATATGGTCAGAGAACATAATTTGCATAATTTCAATTATGTTAAATTTGGTTAATGTTTGGTTTAAGATGTAGTTTTTTAAAGTTTATTTATTCATTTATTCAACAATTATTTTTAAAATACCTGTTATGTATTACACATTGCACTAGGCAATAGAGACACAACAGTAAACTATAGAGGAGAGGATAGTCCTTGCCCTTATGGGCAAGTGAGAGAAATTAAGTGGAGAAAAGAGATATTAGGTATGCAATTAGTTAATCATTTAAATATAATAGTGATAAGTATTACAAAATTGATCTATATAAGAGTTTTATCAGATTTTAATTTGAGTTAAAAAAACTACATATTTTCGCAGTATAGTACTTCTAATATAATATTTTATTTCAAAATAACACCTATTTGAAAACATTATGGCTATTTTGGTCTTAATTCATTTTTATAATGTATAATGTTTGCCACCTGATCATAAGAAAGTCAAAGAATGTTTTTATAGATTATAGTGAAACGGCTATATAAATCTGGAACAACTTGGCTCTAATCCTCCAAAGCAGAGGTTCTCCAAGTGTGGTTCTTGGATCATCAGCCTCAGCCTCACTTGGGAATTTGTTCAGCATTGCAAATTCTTGGGCCTCACCCCAGACCTACTGAATTAGAAACTCTGGAAGTAGGGTACAGCAAATAGGGTTGTAATAAGCCTTCCAGGTGATTCTGAGGCATGTTAAAGTTTGAGAACATGTGTTCTAAATGGTTAGATATTTGGCCACTCAAGGAAAGTAATATAGTATGTGAATAGTATTAATAAATTTGGGAAAATATGACAGTGGCATTTCTTCATTCTTGGGTTTTATAAAGATTTGATTTGATCTTTAAGAAATACAATGAGCCATTATCATTCTGGGATATATCTTGAGTACTTTGAGGATCCATAAATTTATGAATATATGATATAGTAGTTTTGTTTTAAGATACAGTTTGTCTTTTTTTTTTTTTTCTCTATTTCAGCAAATGATCCATAGGATTTGAAAATAATGTTTATTCTTCTGTTAGTTTGGGGTGTTTTCAAAATGCCATGTGTGTTGGTTACTGGTGTTATCTGGTTCTTTTTCTATATCCTATTGACTTTCTATTGGTTACTGAGAAAGGGGTTTTGAATCTCCAAACTATTATTGTTGGTTTGTTTATATCTCCTTTTAGTTCTATCAGTTTTTGTTTCTTCTAGTTTGAAATTCTATTGGTATGTGCTATATGCAAACACATTTAGGATTTTTGTGTCTTTTTGCTGACTTGACCTTTTGATTGTATGTACAGTTGACCCTTGAACAACAGGGATTTGAACTGTGTGGGTCAATTTATATGCAATCTTTTCAATAAATACATACTCCATAATCCACATTTGGTTGAATCTGGGTGCGGAACTGAAACTATAGAGGGCCGACTGTAAAGTTATATGTGGATTTTTGACTGTGCTAGGGTAGGTGCCCCTAACGCCCATGTTGTTCAAGGGTTAACTGTAATTTCCTTCTTTACTCTTGGTAATTTTACTTGATTCAATATAAACTTTTCTGACAGAATATATCTACTCCAGCTTTCTATTGATTAGAGTATATATGGGATATCTTTTTGTATCCTGTTCCTTGCGAATATTTTATTGTGCTAAAATATTCATAAAATAAAATTTACCATCTTAACCAATTTAAAGTGTACAGTTCAGTGGCATTAAGTATATTCACAATGTTGTGCAACTATCACCACCATCTAACTCTATAACTTTTTCATAATCCGAAACAGGATCTCTGTACCCATTAAACAATAACTCTCCATTCTCCCCACCCCACAGCCCCTAATAACATGTTTTACTTTCTGTCTCTAAGAATTTGCCTATTCTAGGTACCCTATATATGTGGAATTATACGATTGTTTTTTTGTGTCTGGCTTTCTTCCACTTAGCAAAATGTTCTCAAGGATCATCCAAGTTGTAGCATGTATCAGAATTTTATCCCTTTTAACTATTCCATTCTATGTATATGCCACATTTTGTTTATCCATTTACCTGTTGTGGATATTTGGGTTGTTTTCAACGTTTTGTCTATTGTGAATAATGCTGCTATGAACATAGGCATTCAAGTATCTGTTTGAATAAAGCTTTTAAGTATATAATGATAAGTGGAATTGCTGTATCATATAGTAATTCTTCTATTTTAGCTTTATGAGGACCCACCAAACTGTTTTGCACAGTGGATGAACCATTTTATATCCCTTCAAGAATGCACAAGATTTCCAATTTCTCCAGCATCTTCACTGATATTTATTTTCCTGTTTTTTATAATAGCCATGCTAATGAGTGTGAAGTAGTATCTCGTCGTGATTTTAATTTTAATTTACCCAATGGCTAATAATGTTGAGATATTTCCATGTGCTCACTGGTCATTTGCATATGTTCCTTGGAGAACTGTCTTTTCAAGTCCTTATGTATTTTTTAAATTAAATTGTTTATTTTTTAGTAGTTGCTGACTTATAGGAGTTCTTTATTCTGGACATCAATCCCTTATCAAATAAATGCTTTGCAGATATTTCCTCTCATTCTGAGGGTGGCTTTTTCACTCCCTAGATAATGTCATTTAATGGACAAAAGTGTTAAATTTTAATGAAGTCCAGTTTATCTACTTTTCTTATACTTTATGACAATATTTATGACAATATTCAAATCACTGGCAAATCAAATGTCATGAATATTTTCCTCTAGGTTTTTTTTTTTTAAAAAAGTTGTCACAGTTTTAGTTCTTACATTGAGATTTTAGTCCATTTTGAGTTAATTTTTGTATATGGTGTAAGGTAAGGGTATAATTTCAGTCTTTTACATATGGATATCTAATTTTCCCAGCACCCTTTGTCGAAAAGACTTTCCTTTCTCTGTTAATGGTCTTGACACCCTTGTCAAAAATCAATTGACCATATATGCAATAGTTTATTTCTTGACTCTCTATTTGATTTCATTTATCTATGTATCTGTTTCCCATGCTAGAATCATGCTGTTTGTTATGGTAGCTTTGTAGCAAGTTCTGAATTCAAGAAGTATGAGTTCTCCAACTTTATCTTTTTCAATATTGTTTTGGCTATGTGGGGTCACTTGAAATTACAAATGAACTTAAAGATAGATTTTTCTATTTATGCAAAAAACATTGTTGACATTTTGTTAGGAATTGCTTTGAATCTTCAGCTGGCTTTGGATAGTATTGCCATCTTAAAAATATTAAGTCTTCCAATCCATGAATGTGGGACTTTTTAAGTTTATTTTTATGTCTTCTTTAATATATTGCAGGAATGGTTTGTAGTTTGCAGTGTATAAGTCTTTTCCACCCTGGTTAAATTTATTCTTAAGTACTTTATTCTTTTTGATGCTATTTTTATGAAATTGTTTCTTAATATCATTTTTGGATTGCTCATTGTTAATGTATAGAAATACAACTGATTTTTGCATGCTGATTTTATATCCTACAACTTTCTGAATTTATGATCTCTAACTATTTTGTGGAATATTTAGGGTTTCTAAATATAAGATTATGTCGTCTGTGAACAGAAATCATTTTACATCTTCTTTTCTAATTTGGATGTCTTTTATGTTTTCTTGTGTTCTTTTTTACTTCTCCAATTGCTCTGGCTAGAACTTCCAATAGAATGTTAAATTGAAGAGAAACTATATTTGACATTAATAATAATAATAATATATATGTCAGACATTAAGCTAAATGTGTCATATACATGTTTCCATTTAATTTTCATTACAATGCTAAAAGATAGATATTATCATCCCCATTTTAGAGATAAGGAGAATGAAGCAGATGCTAAATAAATATCATGAGATTACATACCTAGAAAGTGATGGACCGACCTGGAGTTTGTTTGAATCAGGTGTGAGTGACCTCAATAACAATAAACTTTCCTATACACTTTGCCTTTATGTCAATTACAAAAGCAATACCATTAGTGCACTTTCTAAATTATGTATTTCTCATTTGCTAGGTAATGTTCCTTTACGTATCCTTTTTCCTCACTGATTTCTTTCAAAGGAAGGAGACCTAACAAAAATTTACATTTTGTGGATGTTTGGAATTTTAAATATTTGCTCAGAGGAAAAAGACTGAGTGTAAAATCTTTACTTACAGCAGATAAATTCTACATTCTTCTAAAACTGTGATAAAATCCATCAAGAGAAGTCATGGGTGACTTCTGGAGTCTGCATCATAAATGGAAATTCAGTAGCAGAAAATCTAAAAGATTCTTTAAGATCGATTTGTTTCTTATCTGAATCACTAATTAAAACCAGACTGTGTATACTTGTGTGATGATGCATGAAAAATGAAGATAAGTAATTTTGCATTTGTCTTTTAAGGGCAAATACACCATTAGAGGTAAAATCATAGATTAGCATCCTTCTTGGCATACTCCAAAAAGGATCCTATTTATGTGAAAAAACAGTAATTGCACAAGATGGACAGAGCATAAGTGTGGCAAGATCAATCCTGCACTCTGGTGAATGGCTGTAACTCAAAATTTCTTATTGTTTCCATAGTTTTGTAATCACTCTTTCACTTAACAGTCTTTTCTGTAATACTAGCTTTTTAAAAATGCTTTTTTCAGTACTCCCAAGAAATTATCAGCAGAAGCAAGAAGCTCGCTTCTGGAAGAACTATTAACTAATTCAAGAGTCAGCTGATGAGAAAGCCAATGGTCTTAGTATTGCTTACAGTCAGGCTTCTTAAAGGTTCAAAAGACAAACAGTTTCAGTGTACTAGATTCACTATAAATTTTTCATTATCATATATACATATATATATCTGATTTTATCAATATTGTATATACACATATAGCTAATATTTATAGTATAGATGAAGGATATAGTATGCTTCCTTGCATACCCTATGTAGAGACCTTACAATTAGGTTCTGTTAAGCACTGGGTGACACAAATTTGTATAAGACATGGAGACTTCCACCTGTGCTTTAAGAGCAGATGAAACATAGTAGAACTACCTCTGTAACATACGGCCTATCTGAATAATTCAGAATTCTATAGAAAGAGAAACTTAAATACTTTTGTCTTGTATTGTGATATAGCCACACAGTAATATAGCAACCAATAGAATAAAGTCATCAAGAAGGAGAATAAAAAAGTGGCACAGAATCAGATAGAGAATTAGGAAAGGTATCATAAAAAGGGAGACAGAACTTGCAAGACACATAAAAAAGAAAAGTTCTTCAGATAAGAAAATCAAGAGAATTATCAATTAATGAATGAGTAGGGAATATTAGAATTACACCGAACATTGAAAATATGGGGGTTTAAATACTATTAGGATCATAGATAGAAATTATGATCTTTTGAGTAAAAATAAATAATGTAAAACTTTTAGAAAGAACATGATCCATCTGCATCCATCTCACCAGACACATATCAGGAAGTTTGCAAGTTTAGACCATGAGATGAAGAGGAGGTGGGATCTTAAAGCAAAAGTTTTTGGTACAACACAAGAAACGGCTGGTAATAACTAAACAGTGGTAATATAACTTATACTAATATAAATAATAGTGAATGCTGTGTTACTGAAAGCATTCAAGCAGAACTTAAGTGACTATACATCAAGAGGTGATTGCTTTTTAAGAGTGAAAAATTAGAATAAGTAGATGACTTCTAAGCTTCATTTCAAATCTAAGATATTATTTTTCTATCACATTTAATTTTTTGTTTATATTCCTTTTCCTGATCCTATTCCTTTTAGTTACAAAAAATCACTTCCCCAGTATTGACTACTGCATGTTATTTACTGCAGCAAAAGTTATGACCTATGAAACTAAAAGAGTGGAAAACAGTCTTTCAGGAAATAACACCTCATTAAATATGCAACTTATGTCAAAAATGTCATGCTATTATAATATTTTATTATTATAGAATTAAAATATGTTCATTGTAGAAAATTTAGAAGATTCATATGAAATGTAAATTATCCTGTGGACCAAGAGAGGGAAACATTTTTTCTCTCCTCTCTTCCTCCTCTTTCACTGTCTGAAACAGAGATTTAACATTATAGGCTGTAGATTGGAATGCTGCTAGGGTATATTTTCCAGTGGTCAGAGTCATTATATTTTAAAAAGTTAAACACTGGATGAAATTTTTTTCCCCTCTTCACTCCTCCAAATAGGAGGCAGTAGTTGCAATTGAATCCAGGCCTTTCATGAGACCCTGTCTGTTCCCCTCTCTTTTCTCTGCCACAAGAGAAAAGAGAGGTCCCAAGATGAAGGCTGGACTTGGGAGTAGAGGGAAATGGGGGCTGAGAGAGCATTAGATTTAGAAGAGATTATTTATATCTCTATCCTGGGGCACCAGCTTGTTGGGATGTCAGATATACTGCCAGGTAACAAATTTGTTCCTTGGAGGATTTGTGTAGAAGAATGGCTGAAATATGGGATGGAAGTCCAGTATTACTTGATTAGCTGGTCAAATATTACCTACCAAAACTCTAATCTCACTCTGATTCCTAACAATTCCTCATACCCAGAGATGAATTTTGGAATACTTTAGTGTAAAGCCTTACTGTCTTCCTTCCATATTTTGAGTCCAGGAATTTTTTTTAATCTTCCAAAATACAGAGAACTGCAGTATTTATAAGTTAACAATTACTTTCCATGGTATGAAGTAAATTTATAACATAACTTTGAAAATTTCATTGCATCTATACCTAATTATTTCACACATGAGTGGCAAGAATGTTAGTACCTACCCAATGGCCATATTTTCTCCTTTTCCTGTCAATTTAACCCCGATTTTTCTTGGGGCTGCAGTGTATTTATCTCCTAGGAAATGATTGAAGAGTGTTCCATATAAATCATGGAAATTCTATCTCTTTTTCCAGGTACCTACTTTCCCAGCCTCCTTGCATCTAGAATTTGCCATGTGACCCACTTCTGGCCAATGACAGGTAGGGGCAAATCTACTGAGACAGGGAGACTTCTGGGAAATATCACCCCTCCCCATGATGAATGGAGGGCTTTATTTATCATTTACTTCATTTTCTCCAGGTTGCTGCTTGGATCTGTGGCCATAATTTTATGGCCAACAGAAAGAGGACTAAAAAAATGCTGCCCAATGAGGATGGCAGAGAAGAAGGATAGAGAGAGCCTAGTTTCTCAATCGGATTGCAAAAACAAACTAGGAGTAGACTATTTCCACACTATTAATATGATTTTCTGTGCCTTGCAGCAAAATACAACTTATGCTTCCCCTCTTACAAGCAGAGCTTTGATGAACATTTATACAGTTAAGTCTTTATTCACATTCATGATTATGTCTTTATGATAAATTTCTAAAGAGAGAATTATTAATTCATAGGATGTAAAACACTAAAGCTTTTGATGTATATTGCCAAAATTCCTCGAGAAAGACAGTAGACATTGAGGATTCAACAAACACTATAGAAACTCTTTTAGAAGTAAAATTGTACCAAAAATGTCAATTTTCCTTAAGAAGATCCTATATCTCTACAACTTTCTGGAGAGTCCAGAAAAATCCCAAGAGAAAACAGAGGGTCCATAAAGTCTGGAAAACATAATCAAATATATAGAATGTCATGAAAGACATTTTCTAACTGTAAATGCATGCATACAGAAAAAAAATTATCTAAGTTTCCAGATTTATGTACAACTGGTAGAACTATCAACTGACAATGCTGTTTGAGTTCAGAGTTTAAGTAACTTGATTAGGATGTGCAGGAAATCACTCCATAGCACAGCATAACTCTGCGGCTAATGTGCTGTCTTCTGAAGACTGTCACAGGAGAGCCTAAAGTAAAACTGGAATTCTATTCTCAGACACTTAGGGTGAGCTTCTAAACTTAAAAGTCCTCACTGTGCCATCTTCTCAGTCCCGCATCTTTGGTAAAGGTCATTCCAAAGAGTTATAAAGCCAAACATCAGCAATAGCATATTAAATGCAGTGAAATGGTAGGGAAACAGACGGCAGGCTTATTACTCCAATATAGCTCTAATTACTGACATAGCAGAACCCCATTATCAGGTTAGTTAACTGAGAGGTGAAAGAAAGGTTGAAGGTACAGAATGTCCTTTTGAGAAGTTTTTATTTTTTGATATCTGTGTTATAGCTCCATTCGACAAGTCTTTTCTGTGTATACCACTGTGACTATTTCTAATATCTAAATTTATATGCTAAGATATGTTTAAAGCAAAGTTCTGGGCCATAAAATGTTATTTCCCTTAATAAACAATTTATTTCCAGCTTCCTCTGGGGTCAGTTAACAGTAGGAATGCATGGGATTTTAAAAGATCTATTCACTCTAATAAGAATAACAAGTTCATTCCTACTATTGCTGACTGCTCTCTAATAAAATGGGCCCATTTACTTCTAGCTATATATTAAGTCTGTACATCACATACATGAAATGTGAGACCATCAACCTGGTCTTTCGCCTTGAAATGTTTACAAATTAATTGAGAAGAGAGTACAAGTATATAAGGAAAGTTAACTATGTTTCCCTATGTTAACACAGGGAAAATACCAGGTTAAGATTGGAATTATGCTGCCACAAGCCACCTTCAGTATGGGCTTCTGGCTACCAGGACTGTGAGGCAATACATTTCTGCTGTTCTTAGCCACCCAGTTTTGGGTACTTTGTAAAAGCAGCCCTAGGAAACTATGTTCTCCCTAGTACTTCTCACCATCTGAAAGTTACCTCATTTGTTTACTCATTTACATTCTATCTCCTCCACAGAATATGTTTCATGAGAGCAGGGACCACCACAGCAGTTAGAGATCCATAGATGGATGAAATATAATGTTTATCTTTGAGGGATTTAGGAAAGTATTATTAATTAAAAGGTAAAGCATTTACATATTCATTAATTGAACAAATATTTAAGCACTGTCTGTTCCAGGTACTGCTGCAAGTGCTGAGGTCACAGTTGGGGAACAAGAGCTTACATTCTGCAAGAAAGAAAAATAAATAAAAAGATATAAACAAGATAAAGAATATAAAATAGAGTAATGTGATAGAGACTGAAATTGTAAGAGAACTTTAAATTGATAGTCAAGAAAGATCAGTAAGAAATAAGCTAGGCCTATGTAAGGAGCAGAGTTGAGAAGTTAAAAAGGTGAGCTGTTTTTCTCTTTTTTTAGTATTTATTTATTTTTGGCAGTGTAGGGTCTTAGTGTGGCACACGGGATCTTTCACTGCAGCGCATGGGCTTCTCTCTAGTTGTGGTGCACAGGTTTCTCATCCAGTTGTGGCACACAGGCTCCAGAGCATGTGGGCTCAATAGTTGCAGCATGTGTGCTCTCTAGTTGTGGCACACAGGCTCCAGAATGCATGGACTCTGTAGTTGTGGTGCGTGGGCTCCAGAGTGTGTGGGCTCAGTAGTTACTGTGCCCAGGCTTAGTTGCCCTGCGGCATGTGGGATCTTAGTTCCCTGACCAAGGATCGAACCTGCATCCCCTGCACTGGAAGGCGGAGTCTTAATTACTGGACCACCAGGGAAGTCCCCAAAAGTTGAACGTTTAGATTAGGTGAATGAAGCATACGCTGGGACAAATAAGAATGAGGGGGGAAGATGTTTAATCTCATAGGACCTGGTAAGCTATGGTCAGGGTATGGATTTTACTCTAAGTACCACAGAGTTATTAGAAGCTTGCAGTTAAGAGTTTGCCATAGTCTTGACACTGTGCATAGAAAACGCTAAAGACACCACCAGAAAACTACTACAGTTCATCAATGAATTTGGTAAAGTTGCAGGATACAAAATTAATATACAGAAATCTATTGTGTTTCTATATACCAGCAACAAACTATCGGAAAGAGAAATTAAGGAAAAAATCCCATGTACCGTCACATCAAAAAGAATAAAATACCTAGGAATAAACCTACCTAAGGAGGTAAAAGACCTATACCTGGAAAACTATAAGACAATGATGAAAGAAATTGAAGACAACACAAACAGATGGAAAGATATACTGTATTCTTGGAATGGAAGAATAAATTTTGTTAAAATGTTTACACTACCAAAGGCAATCTACAGATTCAATGCAATCCCTATGAATATACCAAGGACATTTTTCACAGAATTAGAACAAATAATTTTAAAATTTGTATGGAAACACAAAGAACCCCAGATAACCAAAACATCTTGAGGAGAGGAACAGAGCTGGAGGAGGAATCAGGCTCCCTGACTTCAGACTATACTAAAAAGCTATGGTCATCAAAACAGTATGGTACTGGCACAAAAACAGAAAAATAGATGAAGGGAACAGAATAGACAGCCCATAAATAAACCCATGCACTTAAGGTCAATTAATCTACAACAAAGGAGGCAAGAATATACAATGGAGAAAAGACAGTCTCTTTAGTAAGTGGTGCTAGGAAAACTGGACAGCTACATGTAAAAGAATGACATTAGAACATTCTCTAACACCATACACAGAAATAAACTCAAAATGAATTAAAGACCTAAATGTAAGATTGGATATCACAAAACTTCTAGAGGAAAACATAGGCAGAACACTCTTTGACATAAATTGTAGCAATATTTTTTGGAACCATCTCCTAAAGCAAAGAAATAAAAACAAAAATAAGCAGATGCCATGTAATTAAACTTAAAAGATTTTGCACATCAAAGGAAACCATCAACAAACAAAAAGACAATGTACTGAATGGGAAAAAATATTTGCAAATGATATGACCAATAAGGGGCTAACATCCAATGCATATAAGCAGTTCATACAACTCAACATCAAAAAAAAAAAAAACAGATTAAGAAATGGGCAGAAGACCTGAGTGGACATTTTTCCAAAGAAGAAATGCAGATGGCCAATAGGCACATGAAAATATGCTCAACATTGCTAATCATCAGGGAAATGCAAGTCAAAACCACATTGAGACATCAACTCACACCTGTCAGAATGGCTGTCATCAGCAAGAACACAAATAATAAATGTGGGCGAGGATGTGGAGAAAAGGGAACCCTTGTACACTGTTGGCAGGAATGTAAATTGGTGCAGCCACCATAGAAAACAAAATGGAGGCTTCTCAAAAAACTAAAAATAGAACTGCCATATGACCCAGCAATTCTACACCTGGGTATATATCTGGAAAAAAACCTCACTCATTCAAAAAGATACATGGACCCCGATGTTCATAGCAGCATTATTTACAATTGCCAGTATATGAAAGCAACCTAAATGTCTATCAACAGATGAATGGATAAAGAAGATGTGGTATATATGTATATACAATGGAATACTACTCAGCCATAAAAAAGAATGAAATTTTGCCATTTGCAGCAACATGGTTGGACTTGGAGGGTATTATGCTAAGTGTAATAAGTCGAATAGAGAGAGACAAATGTGTGAAATCTAAAAAATACAACAAACTAGTGAATATAACAAAAAAGAAGCAGACTCACAGATATAGAGAACAAACTAGTGGTTACCAGTGGGGAGGGGCAGTGGGGCAGGGCAACATAGGGGTAGGAGATTAAGAGGTACAAACTGTTATGTATAAAATAAGCTACAAGGATATATTATACAGCAGGGGGAATATAGCAACTATTTTATAATAACTCTAAATGGAGCATAACCTTTAAAATTGTGAGTCACTATATTGTACACCTGTAATTTATATTATATTATACATCACCTAAACTTCAATCAAAAAGAAAAAAAACATTGCCATGTTCTGAATTATTTTCTAAAAATATCACTCTACTGCTGCGTAGTTAGATGGACTATAGGGAGACAAAACTGGAAACAGAAATATTAGTTAGGGGCCTGTTGCAGAAGCCCAGATGAGAGACAGTTGTAGCCTTGTCTAGAATGGTAGCAGTAGAATTGATGAGAAAGGTTATCAATGCATTTTGGAGGGATAGCTAATAGTACTAGCTGTTGGATGGAAGATAGAGGCACTGGAAAAGAAGAAATCAGGACAAATTCTTAGGTTTCTTCATGATCTCTTACTTTTATTTTTAAAACCTAACTCTATTGATTGAATGATAAATCTTTAATTGAGAAAAGTTTATTTTATGTTTAAATAGAAGAGAGTAGACAGGTGTTTGAGCTAAATGATATTTAAGCTCTTGGACAACTTGACTGTCTATGACCCTAATGCTCAGAGTAGAGCAGCTATTCTGCTATTGGTCAGTCAGTCTCAGGAATTGAGAAGCCCACTCAGTAAGAGGGTAGTTGGGACGAGGATGGCGACTCCATCTATACTGGATGCATGTTATTCATTAATTTTTCCAATTTCACATGACAGTGCTTTGATTAAATATAATCATTATCACTTCTGGCTACCCCTGTGTTCTAGGCTTGATGTTAATGCTTTAAATATGTTACCACATAATTCTCATAAAAATGCCATGCAGTAAGTAAAATTATTCCTCTCTTATAGATCAAGCAACTGATTCTGAGATAGCAGCAAAATGTCCAAGACCTTAAAGCTAGGAAATAACACAATCAGAATTTTAACCTAGATCTGTCTAACTTCCAAGATTGTTCTTAACTCCTATTTTGTAATTCTTCATCTCCGATTTGTAAAGATCTTCAGTGAATAATAAATAAGGGCTGTGAGAAGAATTAAAAATAGGGTGGATCAGATAAATATTTTTGTCTTATTTTAACTTAGTTTATTTGAAATCTGTCTTAGTATGAAATAGTGTGAATATGTTTTAGCGTGTAAATATATACATATATACACACACTTATACCCACATATGAAACACACACAGACACACACATATATCGACTCTCAATAGAAAAAGAAATCTCTTAGTAGTAAGACAGGTAAAATCCTCTTGTCATGGGTAACTTTAATTTCAGATCTACTCAACAGATCAATACTTTGGCTTATTGGAGAAGAAGCTTCCTTGAGCAAAAATGAGAGTGTTCTTTAAAAAAGAAGAAGAAGAAAAATGCCATTTTTATTGCTTGCTCTATGTTCCCATTCATTGGTTGCTTAGAGAATAAATCAAAGTGACAATGAGTTGAAATGAAAATCAAGTTTTGCTAGCATTTTCATTTAAAGAATTCTTCAAAAAGCTGAAAATGAAAGGAAAAAATGAAAGTCATTCTTATTGCTAATGAAATGTTTCCTTGCTGTCAAGCAGTGTGTGGCTGGAAGAAAAACGACTTGGACTTAACCAGAAACTCAAAATACGGTGCATTTTCAACCTGGTAATTAAGCAGATATGAGATGTCACAGTGACTGCTACAATGGACTGGCTCTGAAATGCACACTCTGGATTAAATGGTACCTGAAAGGTGAGGGCACCACTCTGTAGTCTTGGCTAATCTACGTGAAATAATGGCATTGGGAAGCCACTCCTGCTGGTTCCCACTAAAGCATGTCCCCATGCACCTGCTCGAAAAGCAGGTGTTTTTTTTTCCATAGATCTGATTTCAAAAATAAGGTTAAAAGAGGACAGCTGTGAGAAAATGAAGCCATTCTCTGGAGAGTAGCTGCCCTGTGGGATAAGGAAAACAGTTCTTGGAAGCCAGCCCTCCAGCACTTTATTAGTCAGGTGTAAAAGGAGCTGCCCCCTCTAGAACTTGAGCTGAAAGTTTCCTTTTAAGCCTCTCTTAGGCAATATAATTTTTCACTTTCTAAAAACTAAAAAAAATGAACATTTATACCAATATATTCATTTGACATTCATCCCACAAGTATCTGTTGAGCAATTACTAATATTAACAGCAATGCTAACATGCTCCTGAAAAAAGTAAAGAACTTTGTAAGTTAAGGAAATTTTGACGTGCCATAACCAAAGAAAGTTTTAATTCAGCATTTAGCATTTCTACACGCATGCTAACAGCTGTTACTGTTGATTAAGGTCATTTGGTGCTACTGCTCAGGGATATAAAAATCTTTCCATGAGAAACATTTCAAACTCAAATACAGTTATCAAATTACTATTTTGCACAAAGTATGTGTGCTGTGGAGGAATTTAATGATGAGAATCTGCTGAAGAAAGTAGACATATAGACAGTGAAATTCAAGTCACAATTATGCTTTCATGGTAAAAATGTCCTATAAGCACAGAACAGAGGAAAATAAAACCCAACTCGGGCAATTAGGGAATGACCTAATGGCATCATAGTTGAACCTGTATCTGGATATAAACAATAAATTAGGGTGGAATATTCTGGCAGAAGGACCAATAGAAGCAATGAAGGCCCAGAGACTACAAAATTTGGGGAATGACAACTAGTATTCTCGTTTGAGGGTAGAAGTGGGGGTGGGGGAAGGGAAGATTTTAATGGGAGATAAAAATGAAGTGAGTGACCACAAATATCATGCTAAAGAATGCGGGCTTTATTTTTGTAGCAAATCAGGAAACACTAGCAGCGCTTGAGCAGGAGTGGGTCATGATCACAACAGTGCTCTAGGAAGATAAAGCCTGTGGCTATAGTGGGGACAGAGAGATAGGATTGGTTTAAAGGCTGTCACAATAATCCAAACAAAAAGTAACGGGTCCTCAAGTGAGTACAATGGCAATAGGGATGAGGGAGGAAAGAGAAATCAGCAACACTGAAGAAATAGAATTAGTATTGGTTGTTAGTAGATTGAGTTTTTGGTTAGATGTGAAGATGTCCTGATAACTGTTGGAAACTCTGAACTCAGGTCAAGAGAAGCCAAGGTTAGTAATGTAGATCTGGGAGTCCTCTGCATCACATTTAAATTTTGGGTTTATAGCAGTGGATGAAGGTGTCCAGAAAAGGAAAATATAGCAATTACTAAGGAGGGGACCATGTGAAATATCAGTGTTTAATAGCTTAAGAAGTGGAAGCATCAAGGGAGGACGCCTAGTGAACCAAAAAGGCAAGAAGAGGCAGGAGTGGTCCAGGCTTTAGGGAAGCCAAGTCGGATGGAGTACAAAAAGCAGGAGTTGGTCCTGATGATTTGTAGGCATTGGTGACCATTGGCAGAGAAGATTCAGAGACAATGTAATGGCCAAATTAAAACTTCCTAAGGTTGGGGAGTAAAGAAAAAAGAATGGAGAGGTAGTGAACAGACATGGCTTTTTGTGACATTAGGAGTTTAGCATGGGAGAGTATGTTGAATGGGAAGCAGAGGCAAAAGTGATGTTTTTAGGAGTGAGGACACAAGAGAATGTGTGTCCTGGAGACCTGGAGAAAGAAACCTGAAGAATAAAGTTGTGAGGGAGAGGATCTAAGAAGAGTAAGGGGAGCACATAAGAGGACTGACTATATGGTTTGCCATGGCAAGACAGAATGTTGAAAAATGCAGAAGATATTGAGGTGGGTGAGAAGGAAGCCTACAAATCCAGTGAGTAAGAAGTACAGCAGTTTGAAGGGATGGCCAAGCACAAGCCTAATCCAGTTGGAATAAGGAATAAGGGATTAGAAATGAGGCTGAATGAAATTTATGTAAGGAGATCTGGTTAAGTCAACAGGGATGAAGGTAGAAGCAGATTAGGGGAAGAGAAAAACCTGATAACTAATAGGTGTTTCTATCTGTGATGGTTAATTTTATGTATCAGCTTGACTGGGCCGTGGGGTGCCCAGATTAAACATTATTTCTGGGTGTGTCTGTGAAGGTACTTGCCCTCCCCAATGTGGGTGGGTATCATCCAATCTGTTAAAGGCCTGAATAGAACAAAAAGAAGAGCAAGGGAGGATTTGTTCCCTTTCTGCCTGTCCATTTGATCTAGGGTATCAGTCTTCACCTACGTTTGGACTAGGATTTACACCACTGTCTCCTCTGGTTCTCAGGCCTTTGGACTCAGACTGGAATTACACTGCCAGGTCTCCTGGGTCTCCAGCTTGCATGGACTCAGACTCATCTATCTATCCATCCATTCATCCATCTTTCTATCTTTCCATCTATTCCCCATTGTTCTCTTTCTCTGAAGAACCCTGACTAATACACCATCTCTACCAGTATACCTATAGTATGTTTGTATGTGTATACATAGATATACATACATATACACATATATCCATTTTCCTTCCTATAAATATTTAATATCAATTTCTTTTCCTGCTTATTTATTCAGAAATGAGATTACATTTGAAGAAGTATCTTCAAGTCACTTAAATCAAGTTATTACAATAAGAATTAATTTAACTGATGAGGACAAAAGTTAAGGAATAAAAATGGAAAAGAGAAGTCTAATAGGTCACATGTATGTTGTATTTTTGCAGTGGTCAAAGCACTTTTACATACTATGGTGATCTTCTTTGAGCCATACAGTATAGCTCTGGAATCACTCAGGCAGGAATTATTTTCCCTATTCTTTCAGTGAAGAAACTGGTTTTGACCACACAGATTCCCATCTTCTAAATCCTGATACAGAGCAATTTCTGTTGCAGTTCTCACATCATGTTGTCTTTCTGTTCATATAAAGGTTTTAGGTTTTGTTTTTCAAAGGAGTGAAAATATGGAAGAGTAGAATCTTTTCAATGCTCAAGTTTTTATAAATGGTTAAGTTTAATGTCTAATATTTACACATTAATTTATTGTTTATAAGGAGTTTTAATAAAATCTCAATGTCCATTACATGTTCCTGTGAATTCCAAGACAGTCTTTTATTGCATCAGTATGAGCATTATCAATTTCACCTTCCAGCTTCCTCAAGGCTAGACCCTGTGAAAAGTGCTTCAGTCTGGCAAAAAAATCAGACTTTAGAAGAATTACTGGAGAGAAAAGAAACCACACTTTGATAGCATTAATTACTTAGTTGAAACTTGCAGTCTGAATATTCAAGAAGCTTCTGACATATACCACATTACAGTCAGGCACTAGAGAGACTAGCAACACAAAGATTCTCTTGTTGCCTGAGGCATGTTTTAATTTGAGGCTCAGTGATTCAGTCCTACATGAGCAACTGAAATACAGACTTTTCTTTTGGAAGTTGGCTTGTGAGGACTTTGGGGTTAACATCTCTGAAGAGCTTAAGTAACATCTGCCAGAGTAGGACTGTTGTTTCATTTGGTTTAGAATTGTTTATAGGTAAAGACAAACTTTTATTAAATTCTGACACGTTTTCATTCTCATTTAATAGGAAAGAAGATATGTCATAGGTTGGGCAGCAATAAAGACAGCATTCTTCAGGGAGTATGTTAAAGTCATTAACACAGCACTTCATCCTGGCTTCTTTTGGCAGGACCAGCATCAAGGGACAGTTTCTGTTGAGTCTCACCTGAAATTTATTATTTACCAAGTTGTTTAAGATCTGAAAAATGGTGGGGCTGAGTGTCTCAGTGCTTTCTTCAGCTTCAAGGGGTCCATCTTCTGAGGCTGGTTCTTTCCCCAGGGTTCTGTCTCAGGCGTGTAATTTAAGAAGACTGCCATATTATTTTGGAGGTTAAGCTGAGAGCTTCCTTGGGTAATTGAGGTCACCTTCATGTGGGCAGGAGTTGGTTTGAGGTAATTCCATTTCTTTTAATCTTTCTTTTTCCTTTTCTCTGAAGATATCTTCAGAGATGGCAGTGAAAAAGGACAGAGTGCTCTATTTTTTTAGCTGTGGTATGTTCATGAATGTTCAGGTTTTAAATTCTTTGCACAATGCATGTTATGTATAATGCTTTATATGTATAAAATAGTTCATTACAAACCTTTTAAATATTGTTTCCAAAATGTTTTTTAAAAGTGATATATTCTCAGAAATTAGACTCTTCCTTTACCCTATTCCCTGTGCTTTTCTCTGATTTCGGCACTTGTGAGGAGAGAAGCAAAATTAAAGTCTTCTAAAAAATCAACTCTTTCAAAGCCTAAGGATTATGGACTGGAGAGCTGGGTTGTAGCCAGTTAATTACCTTTAACAACTTAGAACTTAAAAGGGCATTTTATTTAATTTTTTTGTGTTTTCTCTCTCTCTCTTTTTTTTTTTTTTGCATTTTACCTGTGTTGTAGGATTTTTAAGACTTACTTTTAAAATGTTGCAGAGCTGTAGTACTGCAGAAACTGGATATAAAGCAGCATAAGAAGACCTAACGTTTAGAGTGAACTTGACTGAAATCAGATGGGAAAACATTTGGGTCTTCCTCCCTGCCACCCAGCCCCCAACCTTGCCTGCTAGGACATTATCTCCTTAAATTAAAGTAACCTTCCAAAAATCACAATTTACACAATGGCTTTCTTATCATTTCTTTCAGGAGTGAGGAAATAAGAGAATGACCATGAAAAGCAATTATCTGGAAAAGGAGAGAAGATGTGTGAGAGGGGATAAAAAGGGCAAAGCCAAAAAATGTAGGAGTGTCTATGCCATAACCACTTTAGAATGCCTTTGCTAATGTCTGAAGGCTTCTGAGCTAGGGGAGGGATGATCCCAGTGAATAAGATACGTGTCATAAAAGGAGAAGAATGAGGCACGTTCTTTTCCTATTCACTGGATATATGCGATTCAGGAGGATGATGGTGATGATGATTTTTGTAACATAAGGAAGAGAAAGCCAAGGAGAATGGTTTTGGCTTAGTGTGTGGAGGGTATACAATGGTCTTTCAGAGAATAAGACCAGTCCTCTGCTAAGAAAGTCTCAGAACAGGGCTATTAGCTTCTTTTCAAAATCACAATAACCATCCCGAATAAATGCTTGGTAATGCCATGCTGTCCTACTATGTTGTTCTGATCAACTCATTGTTCCACTCTCAACAGTGACACCATTCTCTATTCTTTTCAGAATTGTATACCATCTCTCCAGCTTTTTCCTCATTCTTGACAGATAGCCTCAGTTCATACACCACTTGGAAAACTGAAGCTATCAGATGGAAACTTCGCCAGCTCACTGCCTCTAAACCAACAAACCTATGTACATCTGTCCTCATCATCTCTTACTTTTATTTTTCCTATTTCATCAGATGAGTCCCTTTTCCTTCCTAAATCCACTTCTTCCACTGGTGCTTTAGATATGACCCTTTCTGCCCTTCTCAGGAATTTCACTCCACTATCCCTTGTCTCTTTTGTAGTGATCCTTCTGCTGGTTACATAAAACATGTACAGGTCTCACAGTTAAACCTTCCTTCAATCACAAATCCCCCTCCTATGCCTCACTGATCTTCTCCCCTTCACAGGGGAGAAGATCAGAAAATATGTACAGAAAATATGTACATATTTTCTGTCTCACTTTCTTATTTTATACTTATTCCCCAATCCATCCCCCTATCAATTCACCAAAGCAGTTCTTTCAAACATCACGGATGACCTCTATCTTCCTCAAAAGGCCAGTTTAATGAATTGCTTATTGTATCTGATTTGGTAGGAGTACTTGACGCAGTTGATTGCTCTCTCCTCCTTGAAACTTCTTTTGATTTTAATCATTCCACATTCTCCTAGATTTCCTTCTTTCTTTCACATGCTCCCTTTGTAGTTTCTTTTGCAGGATTGTCCTCCTTCACTCAGGCATCAAATGTTGTAGTTCCTCAAGCATGGGTTCTTGGCTGCATTCTCATTTCACTCTATGGAGTCTCCTTAGGCAATTTCTCCCAACCCATGATTCCAAATGCTCCCCTTACACGAATGGCTCCCAAAGTATATCTTTGGCTCTGGACCATATATGTCTAACATCTACTAATGTCTCTTATTGGATGTCACATAGGTACTTCAAATTCAAAGTACTCAGGATGGAAGTCAGTTGATTCTCCTCCACCCCAAATCTAATAAGACCTTTTCTACTATTCTTTGTACTAATGAAAGTCTCCACAAATCATCCAAGTGAAAATCAGAAATCTGGAGGGCATTTGTAATATTGCTCTCTCCCTCATTTGCTATCATGCACTGATTTCTAAAACTGGTCCAGCTTAATTTCCCGACTAACTCCCAATCCATTCCACTCGGCTCTATCCACTGTCCCCTAGTCCTGGACATCATCCTCTCTTGCTGGGATTATTACAGAACCTACTAACTAGTAATTCAGTTTTTATTCTGACAGGCTTCCCCATCACAATTCATTCTCTGAATTACAGCAGGTGTGATCTTTTCAAAACAGAAATCAAAAATCATGATGCATCCATTATCTTTTAAAACATTTCAAGGGCTGTCCATTGATCTCAGGACAAAGACTTCAATCTTCAGCAAGGTCAAAATGATCTAATGGTATAGATATTAGATACCTCTCCACCCTGTGCCAGTTTTTCTTTATATCTTTTCTCTAACAACTGCGGTCTTTCTCAGTTTCTCAATGAACCATGCTCTCTCCTGTTCTAGAACTTTAATATATTTTGTTCAATACTTCTCCCCACTAGCCCTCACCTCATTAATCCTTATCCATCCTCAAATCTCACCTTTAGTAACCTACCATGGTCTCAATCAGGTTCCATGTAATTCACTGACATAGAATAATGTCTTTTCCTTTGGACAATCTAAATTTGTAATTATTTATTAGCAAGATTTTATTATTAATCTCTCTCCCTCTCCCAGAAAGCTCCATGAAAGCATGGATCGAGCTTCTTTTTTGCTCACAATCATGTCTCCGTCACTTAATCAAGTGCACAGTGAATAGAAGCATTTAACAGTTTTTAAATAAATAAAATTCTGAATAAGGTCATCATTATCTTCTTGTCCCCATGTTAATGTTAAATCCATGGTGATATGAGGGAAAAGGAAATAGGTAGGAGACTAGAGAAGTTAAAGTAATACTGAACTTATAACTTCTTTGTGAAAATTTTCTGGGCTGAGCTTGGGCTGAGATCGGCGGTCTCCGACTCCTCTGCATTGTGCAGGGAAGCTAAGTATCTGTGACCTCCAGGGGGATATCTTATAGCACAGTCACTTCCTCATGCAATTCCCTCACTGGATCTTTGGTAGCCTATTTCACAGAATTCAGATACCTCATCCTGGATTGTAGGAGTTTTGGGGAACGTGAGTTTATGTACCTCACTAAAGAGAAGCCCTCCATTTTGAACACTCCTAATCTTTGTTCACTTTGCCTCATATGTTGCCCTTTCCTTTCCACTGTGCTTCACTCTGTCCCATGAATCAGTTGCCTTCTGGTATAATTAATTCCAGGGAGGCCAGGCTTGGTGAGGCCTTTCATTTTAAGTTATTCCTTGCAATTGAGCTTCTCTGTAGCCCACTTAGCATGACACTGGGGGCGGAGCGGGGAGACAAGAAAAATATAAATTAAAAAAATTAATGTCAATATATTTTTCTGCACAGATTTGTATTTTTGTATAACCCTATACATGTATTTCTCTGTAAATGTGCTATGTTGCTGTTTCATGCACTTTATTTGTACAATATAGCAGGTTTCTATAACATACACCCTACCTTACAGCAAGTACACATAAATATTGATAGACATCTTTGAAAAACTTTATCACTTTGTGCAACAGACTTAGGTTTCTCTGAAGACAAAAGCATCCCTGAAGCCAAGTTTTTTGTTTTAAAGCTTTGTACTCAATAGTAACGTAGGTAGTATATGTCATTACATTGTATAACCAGAGACAGGCTTGGAAGGATGAATTCACAACGTGAGTCAGTAGAGAGCCCAGAAATTTTGCCTTCTACAAATTAGTTGATCCTTCTCTTCTCACTTTTAAGTGGGAGAGATGACTATAAACATCTGAAAGCTTGTTAATGTATTATTCATGAAAGGATGTTGTTGATGCATGCTTTTCAGTCTGAAGGTACATGTACTTACATCTAAGAAAGAAAGCAGTGAACAGAAATCCTGTCAACAAGCACAAGGAAATATGTCATTATCAATTTGAGGATTCACTTTTTCTGGAAGGTTGTAAATATATCTTTTTAAAACTGCTGATCCAATAATGCATTGGTTATAAACCATTTTTACTTAATACTAAATTCAAGTATTCAGGATAATTGCAAAATAATGTAAAAAATAAAAGTGTTATTTTATTCAGTTATTTCTCATTGCATGATATATATGCATTGAATTAAAAGAATTATAAATGTCTATACATAAATTATTTTAGCTACATATATGAATTTGTGCCCTTCTAGTAAAACTCATCTGAAACTCTGAATTTTTAAAAATGGGCAAACAGAAATTGATTTTTTGGTCAAATTTATAAAAAGGTATTGTTCTGAACCCATGGCATTATGCTTATGGAAATAAAAATTCTTACCTAGTGGTACAAAAATATGGAAGTGAGTGTGAATGGTTTATGGTACCTTCCTACCTTCCCTAATCTAGCTCCTCTGTATGGGGTGCCATGTTGCACAAGTCTCCCCTTGAGGTGTACAATGCAGTAATATTGCCTGCCACTTTAATATTTCCCCATGTTACAGAAAGGTCTTCCCTGACAGGTGTTCTAACAATCCCCTCAGAACTTAGCTCTTCTTTTGTAATGTAGTTTCATTGTATAATAAAGCTTGATGAATAGTATTTCCTCCAATAATTAATATTAAATGTTCAAATGTAAAAAAATTAAAGAATATTACAATGAAAACCATATACATAACCCTTAGATTCTATATTTGACATTATACACTGTAATTTATTTATTACATACCAGTCCACCTATTTATCTGTCTGCCCACACATAAGTCCATCTAATTTTTGATATGTTTCCAAGTAAGTGAAACATCAATGCAGGTATCCCATAGTACTTCAATGTGCTCACACTAACCTAAGTTCCATCTTCGTTCACATTTCTTTTTCTTTTGAGATAAAATTTACATACAAGGAAATGAATACTTTTAAGTGTACTATTCTATAAGCTTTGTAAACAGGGTTTATCTAACTGCTATCCCTTTTAAGATACATTATAGAATATCCTAGAAAGTTTCGTCCTGACCTTTCTCAGTCCCTCCCGTTTCCTAGAGGCAAGTTCTGTTCTTATATATATTTTTAACAGTGATCAGTTTTGCCTGTTCTAGAATTTCATATAAATGAAATCGTACAATCTATACTCTTGTGTAATGCCTCTTTACTCAATGTTTTTGACATTCACCGATATTTTTGCATAAGACAATAGTTTGTTCCTTTTACTGTTAAGTATTATCCAGCCGAATGTCTGTATTACAGTTTGTTTATCCATATCCTATTGATGAACACTTGGACTCTTTTCAGTTTTTGGCTATACAATAAAATACAAATAATATTTCTAGACAGGTTTTTTCTTTCAGCCATTCTAGTTGATATGTAGTCGTGTTTCATTGTGATTTTAGCGTTCACTTTCCTGATGTAAATTAATGACACTGACCATTTTTTTACGTGCATACTTTTATGAAGTGTTTGTTCAAAACTTTGCCAATTTTTTCTTATGTTTTTAGTATTGTATTGTAGGAGTTCTTTATCTTGAATACCAGGATATTTTCCGATATATGTTTCACAAATATATTCTCTCAGTCTGTGACTTGCATGTATATTTTCTTAATGATGAATTTTGGTGATCACAGGTTTTAAATTTTGCAAAGTCCAATTTATTATTTTTTATTGTGCTTTAGTATCATGTCTACAAACTCTTTGATGTAGCCTCGGTCACAAAGATATTCTCCTATGGTTTCTTCTAAAAAATGTGTAATTCTACATTTGATCTATGATCCATTTTCAGTTAATTTTTGTATAAGGCATGATATTTAGATTGAGATTCATTGTTTTGCATATGGATGCGCAATTATTCCAACACCGTATGTTGAAAAGACCATCATTTCTACATTTAATTTCCTTTGTAACTTAAAAAAACACCCCCAAATATCGATATGTGTAAGGGTCTATTTCTGGACCATGATCTCAGTATCTTTCCCTTCATCAATATACCCATGTTGGGGGTATTGTAGGTTTATGTTAAGTTTTTAAAATTAAGCAGTATGATTCCTCCAACTTTGTCCTCTTTCAAAATTGTTTTAGCTATTCTAATATCTCTGCCCTTCCATTTAAATGTTAGAATCAGCTTATTTATAGGTAGCACAAATTCTGCTGGGACTTTGATTGAGCTTACATTAAGTCTATAGTTAATTTAGGGAGAATTGTTTATTTACATTGCTGATTATTCCAACCTATGAACTCAGTACTTGTCACCATTTATTTTAATCTACTTTCAGTTTTCAACATATAGGTCTTGTACTTGTTTTGTTAGATTTATATATAAGTATTATATATCTTAAGGGTACTATTTCAAATGGTATTGTGTTTTTAGTTAACAATATTTTCATTACTAATGTATAGAAATATGATTGATTTTTTGTGTGTATTGACCTTGCATCCTTTGATCTTGCTAAATCATTTATAAATTCCAGATTATTTGTAGACTGTGATATTTTAAATTTCTTAACATGTGCAAATTGGAAAAGTGTTTAGTTCTTTTTTTATACTATATATGCATTTTATTTCCATATCTTGACTTATTGCACTGGTTAGGACTTCCAATACCATGCTGAATAGAAATGGTGAGAGTAGTCATTCTGCCTTGTTCCTGATCTTATGGGGAAAGCATTCAGTCTCCCACCTTTAAGTAGGATGACAGATGTAGGATTTTTGTTCATGCTTTTTATCAGTTTGAAGAAGTTCCTCTCTCTTCTTGTTTTATTGAGAGTTTTTATCATAAATGGGGATTCAAATATTTCTCTGCATCTGATAATATGGTCATGAGTGTTTCCTTCCTTGGACTATAAGATGTAGAGTACATTGACTGATTTTTTTCCCAGCTTTATTGAGATATAATCATCAAATAACATCATATGAATTTGAGGTGTACAATATAATGATTTGATACATCTAAATTGAAAAATGTTTACCACAATAAGGTAAATATTAAAAATTAGTAAATGTAAAAAATTAGTCAACACAGCCTTGACCTCACATCTTTGGGTTGTTATTAAATGGTGAAACATTTAAGATCGACATGTACAGCAACTTTCAAGTGTAGAATATAGTATTGTTAACTATAGTCACCATGCTGTACATTAGATCCCTGGAACTTATTTCTCTTGTAGCTGAAAGTCTATACAGTTTGATCAATGCCTCCCCATTACCCACAACCCAGACCCTGGCAACCATCAATCTACTCTCCGTTTTCATGAATTTGATGTCTTTAGATTCTACATATAAGTAAGATCATACATTATTTGTCTTCCTCTGGCATTTCACTTAGCATAAGGCACAATGGCAGGATTTAATTATTTTTATGACTGAATATTCCATTGTGTATATATACCATATCTTCTTTATCCATTAATCCATAGGAGACACTTAGGTTGTTTCCATATCTTGGCTATTACAAATAATACTGCAATGAACGTGAGAATGCAGATATCTCTTTGAGATCCTGATTACATTTTCTTTGCATATATACACAAAAGTGGGATTAATGGATCCTACTGTATTTCTGTTTGTAATTTATGAGGAACATCTTACTGTTTTCCATAGTGGCTTCACCAATTTACATTCCCACGAACACTGCATGAGAATTCCTTTTCTCTACATCCTCACCAACACTTGTTATCGCTTGTCTCTTTAATAATAGTCATTCTAACAGGTGTAAGGTGATATCTCACTGTGGTTTTGATTTGCATTTCCCTGAGGATTAGCAATGTTGAACAACTTTTTATGTTTCTGTTGACCATTTGTGTGGCCAGTATGTTGTCTTTGGGAAAATGTCTTCTGTCCATTTTTAAATCAGATTTTTTTAAACTAGTGAGTTATATAAATTCCTTATATATTTTGGATATTAGTAACCCCTATCAGATAGATAGTTTGCAAATATTTTCTCCCATTCTGTAGGTTGATTTTTTGTTTTTTTGATTTTGTTTGTTTTTTGTTTGTTTGTTTTTGCTGTGCAGAAGCTTTTTTAGTTTGATGTAGCCCAACTTATTTCTTTTTGTTTTTGTTGCTTGTGCTTAAATCAAAAAAAAAAAAAAAATTTGCCTAGACCAGTATGAAGGATATTTTCTCCTATGTTTCCTTCTAGGAATTTTGCAGTGCAGGTCTTATATTTAAATCTTTAATCCATTTCAATTTAATTTTTGTTAGTGGTGTAAGATTGTCATCCAAATTTATTCTTCTGCATGTGATTATCTAGTTTTAGCAACACCAGTTATTGAAGAGACTATCCTTTCCCCATTGTATATTCCTGGTTCCCTTGGCAAATATTAGTGGGTTGTATATGTGAGGGTCTATTTTGGGGCTCTAAGTTCTGTTACATTGGTCCATGTATCTGGTTTTTTGTCAATACCATACTGTTTTGATGACTATAGCTTTGTAATATACTTTTAAATCAGGAAATAGGATGCCTCCAGCTTTGTTCTTTCTCACGGTTGCTTTGTCAATTTGTGGTCTTTGGTGATTCCACATGAATTTTTTGATTGTTTTTTCTATTTCTGTAAAAATATCATTGGAATTTTCATAGGGATTGCATTGAATATATGTATGGCTTTGAGTAGTATGAACATCATAACAATATTAACTCTTCTGATCCATGAACATGGGCTATCTTTCTGTTTATTTGTGTCTTCAGTTTCTTTCATCAGTATCTTATAATTTTCAGTGTATAAATCTTTCACTTCCTTGATTAAGTTTATTCCTAAATAGCTTATTATTTTTGATGTCATTGTAAATGAGATTTTTAAATTTCTTTTTCAAATGGTTCATCATTATAGAAATGCAACGGGTTTTTGTATATTTATCTGGTATCCTACAACTTCACTGAATTCATTGATTAGTTCTAACAATTTTTTGGTGGAGTTTAGACTTTTTCTATGTACAAGATCATGTCACCAGCAGACTATTTTACCTCTTTCTTTTCAATTTGGATGCCTTTTTTCTTGCCTAATTACTCTGGCTAGGATTTACAGTACTATGTTTAATATAGTTTGGCAGTATTTTATTGAGAATTATTATATCTATATTCATCAAGAATACTGGCCTATAGTTTTCTTTTCTTTCAATATCACTATCTAGCATTGCTATCAGGGTAATGTTGGCCTCATAAAATAAGTTTGGAAGTACTCCCTCCTCTTCAATATTTTGGATGAGTTTGAGTAAGATTGGCATTAATTCTTTTTTTAAATGTTTGGTAGAATTCACTATCTGGTCCTGGGCTTTTATTTGCTGGGAAGTTCTTGATTACTGATTCAATATCTTTATCCATTACTGATCTGTTTAGATTTTTTATTTCTTTATTATTTCATACTGATAAGTTATATGTTTTCTAGGAATTTATCCATTTCTTCTAGGTTATCCAGTTTGTTGGCATATAATTGTTCATAGTAATTTCTTATGACCCTTTGCATTTTTGTAATATCAGTTGTAATGTCTCCCCTTTCATTCCTAATTTTGAGTCCTCACTGTCTTTTTTGAAAAGTCTAGCTAAAGGTTTGTCAATTTTGTTTCTCTTTTCAAAAACCAACTTTTAATTTTATTGAGCTTTTTACTTATTTCTTCTCTAATCTATGTTATCTCCTTTCTTCTAACTTTGGACTTAGTTTTTTCTTCTTTTTAGTTCCTTAAGGCATAAAGTTAAGTTGTTTATTTGAGATTTTTTTTAATGTGCTCACTTATCACTGTCAGCTTCCCTCTTACCACTGCTTTTGCTGTATCTCATAAGCTTTGATATTTTGTGTTTCCATTTTTATTTGTTTCAAGATATTTTTTGATTTCCCTTTTGAGTTCATCTTTGACAATTTGGTTGTTCAGGATTGTATTGTTTAATTTCCACATACTTGTGAATTTTCCAGTTTTCCTCCTGTTATTGATTTCTAGTTTCATACTTTTGTGTTTGGAAAAGGCACTTGAAATGATTTCAGTCTTCTTAAATTTTAAGGGTATTTTTAATTTCTTCTCTCAGTTCTTTCAGTTTTTATGTATATTACATAAATACATGTGCTATACATATTTCAAAGATCTTTATTTTGTGCACCATCATTCAGGATTGTTTTGTCTTCTTGGTGAACTGCCACGTTTAGCCTTGATAATTTTGTTTGCCCTGAAGTCCACTAATCTGATGTTAATAAAACCACTGAAGATTTCTTTTGATTAGTACTTACAGGTTATATTTTTATAATGCTTTTTTAGAAAACCCATCTATAGCATTATATTTAAAGATGGGTTTCATGATTGGCAAGGCTCTGTCCCACAGTCTCTGAAAACCCCATTGGTGTGAGGGTGGGGTCCAACTCCTTTTGTAGAACTTGACTATAATAGGTCTGGTAGTCCAAAGGGTACTCTTCTGTAGGTCAGTCCTCTTCTCAGCCCTTGGCTAGGGTGTGGGCTTTCCTTGAGGCTAATTTTGTCTGCGTTGATTGTTGTTTCTGAGTTGCAAGCTGCTTTAGTTACCAGGAGACAAATATATGCTTACCCTAGGAAACTCACTGAAACATTATCCATTGAGTCTCAAGGTTCCAGCCAATTTGACTTCCTTTTCCCACTTTCAAAGACTTGTGATAGTTTTTTTATTTCTTTCAGGGTTTTAGTTTTAAATTTCTGAATGAATAGGGTGCACTGTTGTTAATTTATCTTGTCTAACACTGGGTGCCCAGACTTTTTTATTTCTGTATGAGTCAATTTTTTCTGTTCTTTCACATGTTTAGTTTGGTTTTTTTTTAAGGTGGATACTAAAGTTTATGATGGATACATTGTAGAGATTCTGAATTTAGTTATCTTTGTCTCGAGATTAATTCTTATTCTACCCTACAATTAACTAGATCAAACTTCAAATTCAGGTTTCTTGTTTAGATCAGCAGTTGAAATCTCTGATCAGTTCTTCCACCTTCAAGTTACTGTAGACACTGGTGTCTCCTCTGCAATTGCACAGTTTCTCAGTTAGCCAAAAATTTCAGTGATTTCACATTTTACATGCAGATTTTGGGGCTTCCATCTGTGGGACCTCCTCCTTCCTAGATTCTCTGCCCCTTAATTTTTGTTCTACCTGTCTCAAACGTTGTCTTCTGATACATAAAGCTAGTAAAGCTCAAGTTTTCTGACACCCTGACCAGTTTTCTGATGTCTTGAGCCATGGGAAGATTGGGGTATGAATCAGACAAAAAAGTTTTAAATTTACAAATATTGCCAGGATCTTATCTTTCCTGTGTCTCAAAGGAAGATTCCCATCCAGTTTCTACCTGATTTTGATCACTATCCAGTGCCTTGATGCAGTTGGGTGATATTATATGTTTGACCTCGATTTTATATCTGGTATCTCTTTCTGCTGTATCTGCTAGAGGTTTAGTCTCAGCATTCCACATTGCTGTTACTGGAATCTGTAAGCCCCCTTTACCATTTTTTGTGGATATCACATGTTATAATAGTGAAGGCCAGGGAAGCTGTCATTCATGCCATGGATCTGCCTCTTATTTTATGCTTAGTCTTGTTAACAAAAAATATAACCCCATCCCCCTTTTTAAACTTGTTGTTTAGTTCCAGCACTTGAACCAATAAGATTATGTGCCCACAATCTCACCCTTGAGGGAGTTATTTACAGACAGAGGCAGCCAGCAGTCTCCAGGGGTGCTGAGATTCCCTCTTCAGGTCAAGAGGGGCCAGCACTTAAGTCAGAGGTTCACAGGTGAAAGAGCACTGGTGTATCTGGACAGAGCATACCCTTTTTGCCTGAAAAACGTGTGTAAGAATGTTTCCTTTAGGGTATCTGAATAGAATCATGACCCCTATAAGAAAACTCCAGATATCTCCTGATAATATTTCTTTATCAAGTCAAATTAAGATATCCACATTCAAAACTTCCATTATAGCTACTGGCTTCCTGTTCTCTTTGTGGGGGTAGGGGGCATACACATACTCATCAGTGTTAGTAAAGTGGGAGAGCATATAAGAGAAAATTATAATGGCTTGATACTCAAACTGTGATATATGGACCAGCAGCATTAGCATCATCTGGAAACCTTTTAGAATGCAGAATACCAGGTCTTATGAATATACTGAATCAGAATGCTCAGTTTAGCAAGATCCCCAGGTGATTCACATGCACTTTAAAGTCTGAGAAACACTAAGCTAAAATATAGGCTGCCTAGAGAAGAGCTTCTTAAACTATTTGTGAATATTTTTAATTTTTTGTTTGTGTGTGGTTTATGTCCATTGTAGACCAATATAACTTAGCATACAATAAAAATGTATTAATATTAAAATGAAATAAATACAATATAAAATCCTGATCTTTATTAGATTCAATAGACATAGAATCACCTTTCAAAAGTGTAATCAGAACATACAATTTTAAAAAATGAAAATAATTATAAAAGCTGTATTTGTTCACTGAAAGAGTGCCTTTTAGATTATTCATATTCACATATAACATAATAAACATCTTCTGTTAACTTTATAATTCAATATTCTTCCTTTCAAATTATTCTTTTTGAGTGAATTTATTTGTAATGGTTTGTTTGAAAATTCCAATTAGGTTTTAATGGTTTCATTAGACAGTATATCTCTGCAAATAATACTCTATGGTTTTCTCACTTCATCATCAAATATGTTTACAAAACAAAATTAAATATAACTTGCATGATTTTTTTTTGTATTTTTTCAGAATCACTTCCATTTTTATCATTTGTTTCATTACTATTGCCACGTTAGGAAAAAGGGTGTCTTTGCTTGACAAAGAGTATGATGAAGATTGTTTAGCCACACGTAAGTTATATTTTAAAATAAATAATTCAAAATTGGCTTCCTTAATTTTGTTAGGAGTTATAAATATTAAATTTAGAAAAAAAACTTTTTGATTGATCAAAAGTTAAGTATAAAATAGTGTTATAAAAATAAAAGCTTATATTTTCTTATATTCTGAAATCTTTTGAAATGGCGATGACAGACACCTTAAAACATCACATCTCACTATATTGTCTTATAAGGCATGGTAGTAGGCACCTCTCACCATATGAAAATCATACCATGAATTCAACAGCTGAACTGGTCTAATCTTATTCAAAAAGTCAAATCCATTTATCATTCCTTTGGATGTCACAGTAATGTCAAATTACTATAAAAAATATACATGCTTACGCTCACTTATAGTACTTATCTTTTTGCAGATCTGCAACAGAGTTGGTGGCCTTTATCAATTCACAGACCATATGTTGAGCAGCATTGGTCTAGACTACTGAGATTGAAGACTAACTAATCCAGTGCACCAAGAAAGTGAGCATTTCCCATTTTCAAATTGACTATTTCTTTCATGCAACAATGCTGAATAATAGCATAAGTCAGGCAATGTGGATATAGCAACTTCGTGATTCATGTCCTATATCTAACTAACTAAAGTCTACTTGAGAAATGACAGGTAGCTAGTACCTAAATGGTTCTGAGACATATTGATTGGATTTGCACATTAAATTTAGATCAAAAGTCCCCTCTTCCTAAGTTGCTCATCCACTACAACCAGGTCCTTTACCAAAACCTCACTTGCTATGGTTATATAGTGCCCTCTGTCCTACAACAATATTTGGCTTGTACTTATGGCTTCTTCAATTTTCATTTTATTTCATTATAGAGACTAGATATTCCCTCTCCATTGTACCGTGTTAACAACAATTTTGTGTTAAAAAGATCTATATGTATTTGCATTTTTACTCTGTTCTTAGACAAAGCTGGTTTTTCTTAATTTTTTTTTTTTATTTATGTGTTTATTGCTAAACACTCTGGCACCTTCTTCAAAGCTTTATTTTAACCACCATCAACATCATCATAACAAGATGGATAATTTTACGACCTTAGAGCATAGTCTGGTCAGGCATGATTTGGAGATATTATGGGTTGGTTCCAGACCACCACAATAGTGAATCTCTCAATAAAGTGAGTCACACAAATTTTTTAGTTTTTCAGTGCATATAAATGTGATGCCTACACTGTACTATAGTCTGTTAAGTGTTCAATAGCACTCTGTCTTAAAAAACAATGTACAAACTTAATCAAAAAATAATTTATTGCTAAAAAATGTTAACCATCATCTGAGCCTTCAGTGAGTCATAATTTTTTGCTGGTGGAGTATCTTGCCTCAACATTGATGGTTACTGACAGATCAGGGTGTTGGCTGTTGGTTGCTGAAGGTTGGGGTGGCTTTGGTAATTTCTTAAAATAAGACACCAATGAAGTTTACCACATCCATTGACTCTTCCTTTCAGGAATAATTTCTCTGTAGCATTGCAATGATGTTTGATAGCATTTTACCCATGACAGATCTTCTTTCAAAATCAAAGTCAAATCCTCTCAGACTCTGCCACTGCTTTACCAACTTATTTGTATTCTAAATCCTTTGTTGTCATTTCAAGTCTTCACAGTATCTTCACCAGGAGTAGATTCCATTTCAAGAAACCACTTTCTTTGCTCATCCATAAGAAGCAACTTCTCATCTATTCAAGTTTTATCATGAGACTGCAGCAATTCAGTCACATCTTCAGGCTCCACTTCTAATTCTAGTTCTCTTGCTATTTCCACCACATCTGCAATGACTTCCTCCACTGAAGTCTTGAACCCCTCAAAGTCATCCATAAGGGTTGGAATCAACTTCTTCCAAACTCCTGCTAATGTTGATATTTAGACTCTTTCTATGAATTAGGAATATTCTTAAAGACATCTAAAATGGTGAATACTTTCTAGAAGGTTTTCAATTTATTTTGCCATATCCATCAGAGCAATAACTATCTTTAGCAGCTATAGCCTTACAAAATGTATTTCTTAAAGAATCAGACTTAAAAGTCAAACTTACTCCTTGATCCAAGGGCTGCAGAATGGATGTTTTGTTAGCAGGCATGAAAACAAGATTAGTTTCTTTGTATATCTGCATCAGAGCTCTTGGGTGACCAGGTGGATTGTCAGCGACTAGTAATATTTTAAGACAGATATTTCTTTCTGAGAAGTGGATCTCCTTCAGTGGGCTTAAAATATTCAGTAAACCACGTTGCAAACAGACATGCTGTCATTCAGGCTTTGTTGTTCTTATAAAACACAGGAAGAGTAGATTTAGCATAATTCTTAAGGACCCCAGGATTTTCTGAATGGTAAATACGCACTGGCTTCAACTTCAAGTCAGCAGCTGCCCTAGCCTCTAACAAGAGCGGCATCCTGATCTTTGAAGCTTTGAAGCCAGGCACTGACTTCTCTCTAGCTTTGAAAGTCCTCGGTGGCATCTTCTTCTAACAGAAGGCTGTTTCATTTACATTGGGTATCTATTGTTTACTGTGGCTACCTTCATGAATGATCTTAGCTAGATCTCCTGGATAACTTGCTGCAGTTTCTACTTCAGTGCTTGCTGCTTCACGTTGCACTCTTACATTATAAGGTGACTTCTTTCCTTAAGCCTCATGAACCAACCTCTGCTAGCTTCAAACTTCTCTTCTGCAGCTTCCTCACCTCTCTCCCTTCATAGAACTGAAAAGAGTTAGGGCTTTATTCTGGATATTAGGCTTTGGTTTAAGGGAACATTGCAGCTGGTTTGATCTATCCAGAGCACTAAATCTTTCTCCACATTAGCAATAAGGCTGTTTTCTTTCTTTCTTATCATTCGTGTGTTCACTGGAATAGCACTTTTCATTTCCTTCAAGAACTTTTCCTTTTCCTTCACAACTTGGCTAACAGTTTGGCACAAGAGGCCTTGCTTTAGGCCTATCTTTCAACCTCCCTTTTTTTTTTTTTTTTTTTTGACATGCTTTCCTCACTAAGCTTAATCACTTGTAGGTTTGATGTAAAGTGAGAGACGTGTGACTCTTCCTTTCACTCGAATACTTAGAAGACACTGTAGAGTTATTAATTGGCCTAATTTAAATATTGTTGTGTCTCAGAAAATAGGGAGGCCCAAGGAGAGGGAGAGAGATGGGGGAATTGCCAGTGGAGAGAGTAGTCAGAACTCACAACATTTATCAATAAAGTTCACCATCTCATATGGCTGCAATTCATGGCACCCCAAAACAATTACAGTAGTAACATCAAAGATCATTGATCACAATAACAAATATAATGGCTAAAGAGGGAGGGCATATGGGGATATATGTATACATATAGCTGATTCACTTTGCTGTACAGCAGAAACTAACAGAACATTGCAAAGCAATTACACTCCAATAAAGATATTTTAAAAAAATAGTTTTGAAAGAGTTTGAAATATTGTGAGTATTACCAAAGAGACAAACGTGAGCAAATGCTGTTGGAAAAATGGCACTGTTAGACTTGCTTGACACAGGGCTGCCACAAAACTTCAATTAAAAAAAATAATAATGTCACATCTATGAAGCACAATAAAGTAAAGCGCAATAAAACTAGTATGCCTGTAATCGTTGGAAGACAGTTCCATTAAGTGAGGACTGATGGTAGAGAAGGGGATAATCCTAAATGTTCACCACCTAAAAATCCACCTTAAGACAGATCTCACTATTGCCTAATCACCATCACAGATATTGGGGAAATCTATTTCCTTATTCACTAGGGTATTTGTACACTGGTTATTTCTAAGCCTTCAAAATCTTTCAATTGACCAAATAACGAAGCATTCCCTGAAGCATTCAGAATGCTGGAGCCATGCCATGTACCTTGGAGAAATGGGAATGGCCTCTCTTTCCCTACTATATATCACACATTGTGACGTGGATTCCAAATAACAGTATCTATAACACCCAGTCTCAAAGGATACCTAGTAAAAGAAATTGTTGCCTTCTGTAATGATTAAGGGGGGCATTAGGGGGGTGCATCCTGAAACAAAGAAATAAAACAGTATGAAAATTAATAGATTGGAAGTAATACCATTATGATAGCTAGGGTCCAGATAAAAAGTAATGGGGTCTGAATTAATGAAATGGGACAAGAAAGGACAGACTAGTTTTGAGGAACGTAACAGAGACTGACTGGACATGGGATGCTAGGGAATGTGGGGGTTTCAGAGAGATAATGATGTGGAAAGAAGAGTACATTTATACAATTTTGAATAAATAAAATTTGAAGTGCCAGTGGGATTCAAGTGGCAGCTTTCAATGTAGAGATCTGTATGATAAAAACAACCCCAAAGATTTCAAATAACGGCAAGTACAAGCATTTAGATAAAATTACAGGAAAATTGTTGTAAAAACAGTAATTCCAAGTAATGACTAAATGATGAGTCAAGAAATAACTGGGTGTTTTTTTATCGTGCCCAAATGACACTGAATTACTACAGGGGGATTCTGATCAAGGTGGCAGAGTAAGAGGGCATGGAGCTCACTTCTGCCCATGAACATATCAAAAATACATCTACGTGTAGAACAATTCTCACTGAAAACTAACTGGAAACTGGCAGAAGGACTTCCGTAAGACCAAAGCTTTAAGAAAGATCCACAGGTAATTGGCTTAGAAGAGGAGAAAAGCAATCCATTTGGGACCTGTGCCCCTGGGAGGGGACTCAGAGAAAAAGGGAGATTATACGGGTGGACACATAACCTGAGGAGTGAGCATTTCAAGCCGCAGGTTGAATGCTGCCGTCCTGGGTTCCCATGTGGGAGAGACAAGCCTCCTTGGCTGGTTGGAGGACCACTGTGACTAACAGAAGGGCTGTAAGAAGCCTGGACTGGCGCTCGCTGGTTTGCTCCCAGGCAGGGCAGAGAGAAGTCTATGCTTGCGGTTGCAGGGTTTCCCACAACTGACTCACTGAGTGCCACAGGCTGTGCCGAGCAAACACTCCGGCTCCGCTCACTGTACGCCACAGCGCAGTACTGGATCTTGGTAGCCATGCCCATGGGACTGGCTTGACCGTGGGTCAAAGACTTGACCAGGGGATGCAGAGGTAACCCCGTCCTGGGGCAGAGGCTGGGTGGGCGGCTGTAGCCATTGTTGATGCTTATTCAAGCAGCGCCTCGGAAGCAGCCCAGACCTCTGACAGCGCCCCTCCACCGCAGCTCACCCATCCCCAGTACATGCTGAGAGCCCACATGGGCCCCACCTGCCCCGCGGGCGGTTCCACGACAGGGCAGAGGTGGCGGAAGCTGAGGGCAGTGATGGGCTGTGAGGGACAAAGGGGACTTGCACCTGAGGCTGCCCGGGCCGCGCATTGGACCTCAGCCTGTGACTGACTTGAGCCGAAGCCTGCACAGGCCCCAGTGCTTTAGTACTTCCCACCGGGTTCAGGGAGAGGGCAAAACAGACACTTAGAGGGAACAAAACCTGTTCTGGCCTGACCCTTAGGGCTTCTGCTCCAGAAATCTGGGATTAGGCTCCCCACCAATAGGGTGGTGATGGCCACAGAGAGGAAGTCCTGCCCCGCACCTGGCGTCAGCTCTAGCCCCTTCATCTCCAACCCCACCCCTTACCAGGGTGATAGCTGCCAGCACACCCTGAGGAAAGACTTACTTCTTCCCCTTAATCCTTTAAACATCTTTGTCTTTAATTCTTTGAACCTATTTGTTTATCATAGCTGCTTTAAAGTCTTTGCCTGATTAATCCAACATCTGAGTCACTGTGCGTCAGTTCCTATAGACTACTTTTTATTCTATTGACTCTAAGTCATAGTTTTCTATTTCTTAAATGTCTACTAATATTTTCTTTTGTACTTGACATTGTAAATGAGACATTTTTAGAAACTCTGAAGTCTGTTATCTGCCCCTGGAAAGTGATTATTGTTCTATTTCAATGTTCAGTTCCTGGCTGAACATCATGAACTTGTGTATGCTGTTTTACATTTTGTTAGTGGGGATCTCTAAGAAGCTTACTACATTTCCCAAGCCCTTCTAACTTGATAGGACTCAATATTTAAACACTGCCTCCCCTGTATATGTGGCCAGGGCAGGGTTTTAGCCTTTATTAGGGCAGGTCTAGAGCAGGTCCTTTTTGTTGTTTGTTTTAAAGATAGGGGTTTCTGATGTCTCAGCTGAATGTCCACCATATTAGGAGAATGTTTACAAGTTTTCTACACTCTGGCTGAGCGCAATTCCATACCAGCTGTAATCCAGTAAGCCCCATGCTGTCTTGCCCTGCCCATGCACAGTTCGCCCCACTGCCAAGAACCCACTGGGAAACCCTCTACACAATTGCCTAATCTCCAATGTCTTTCCCCACATATTCCAATGACTTAAGTTGCCAGGAGGTCTTGATATCTGACTCCTAAATTCAGCATGACTTCCATGCTGTACTCTGGCTCAGTGTGCTGTGGTCAGAATATGATGTCCAGGTAGGTAGCTGCTCTGATTACAGATCTCACCTTCAGTTTCTCAGCTCTCATGGATTGCACTTTTGTATTGCCTGTTGTACAGTGCCCGAATGCTATTGCTTCATATATTTTGTTCAGTTTTATGACTATTTACAAGAAGAGGACTAGTCTAGTAGAGTTTTTTCTTTATAACCATTTAGATTTGGTGATGGGATCGATTCATATTTCTAGGTCAGTGCTATCTAAGAGAACTTTATGCAATGATGGAAAAGTTTTACACCCCTGCTACCCAATAAAGGAGCTACTAGCCACACACGGTTACCAACCGCTTAAAATGTGGCTAGTGACACTGAAGAACTGGACCTTTAAGTATTACTTAAATTTAAATAATCACACAAGGGTAGTAGCTATCATATTGGACAATGCAGTTCTGAGTAATAGGGATAAAAGCACATAACTCAAGCCAGAACAACTGCCTTATTTGAGTACCTCATCTTAATACTGTTATTTGAGTCAGCTTTCTAGCTAGTTTTGTTTTTTTCTTATTTATAGTTTGTTTGGTTCTCAGAAAATTGCTCACCCCAGTCATCATGACTCATTTTTTCTTTGATATGTGTTGTTTATCTGATAGTTCTGTTTCTGCATTGTGTCCCACATGATGCCAGTCTTGACTCCCACTCTTCTATTTCCTGATTTAGCCTGTTTCCTTGACATTGGTCCAGAGTTTTGCTCAAAAAAATTTTAGTGTAAGTACTAGGTCTCTAATAAATAGAAACTGTGTTCTAACCATACTGAAAACCACAATAGCACTGTACACTGTGCCTCACCACGAGTTCGTCTCTCTATTCTTATATTTTGACTCTAAGACTAAACTGGAGATTTGCATTTAGGAGAGGGTCAGAATTTAGAGAAACATTGATTGGAATTAATCTGGATTTATCAAGAAACATCGATAATCAGACCAAAGTTTGTTTTCCTCATATTGGTCTCAATTTATACCATTAGAATATTATGTCAAAACGAGATCATTTTTATTCCTAGCTATTTTTTGAAATCAGAATTCAGTGTGGAAGTAAAATCAGAGCTAAGCATAAATCTACTTGGCCAACCTAAAGACAGGGGTGTTTGTCTCTTAGATTTCAACATCTACCTACTGGAATGTAACAGAAATATAAATACATAAAATCTATACATTAAAATGAACAGGTTATGGGAGAATTAGATATGTCTATCTGAAAAAAATAAAATGATTGCAAACTTCTTATGGTTGCTAGCTCTTGATGTTTTGCTTTCAAAATTGTGTTGTGTGAGTGGGTGTGAGAGAGAGAGATGTATAGGGGAAACATGATTGCTTAACTAACTATTTGATCACATAAAAGAAATACAAATTTGCCACTTACATGGACTATGGACCATCTATATTTTTGCATTTATATTATGATAATTGTATGTCATTCAATGTGTGCTATATTTGTCTAATCATTTTATTTTATCATAATGCTAATTATGACTCTTATACTTCATAGTTTATTGCTTTGTAACATAGTACTTAATGCCTTTACAAGTTAAAAACACTAAAGAAAGATAACATGGTTAACTAATGCATTTCAATTGCCAGTATATTTGTTACTGTGGAAATATGCTGATAAAATACATCTATAAATAAAAATGCTGATGAGAATGAAAATAATTAATAGTTATTATTATCTAAAACATAGGACTGAAAGGAACCATGAAATAGTATTTCCCAATTTCCATTATGAAAGCAGAGCCACTGTTATTTTGTTTAAAAAAAAAAGTCACCGTCTTTTGTTCATGACATACTCCTTATAATCAAACCCATTGGCTTAAATTTATGTTCATTTTTGCTTACTCTGTAATCAGTGGAGATATGTAATATAAAACAGTTGCTATCCAGATAAAATTCTGTTCTTATTAAAACCACAGAAAATTAGTAGTATTTTGTTTGACATGTTCTTATATTGTATTACACCATTTGACTAAACATCTCAGTGTTTCAACTACACAGCATGCACTTCATAGATAAAGATTCCATATTCCTTTTCTCTTCTTGTCCTCCATAACACCTAGTTTGGTGTTTTATATAGAAGCACTCTAGTTATTTGAAATGACACAGACGTGCCCCCTCACATATTTAAAATGTGGAAATTTGGACCTATCTCTCTAACAGCCTGATATCACTATGGGCTCTCCCACCCTATGCTCTGTGCCCCTGTGGATTTGAACTTAAGCTTCTTATGCTTCTTAACCTGCCTGTCGACTATTCCCAAGTGGAGATCCTGGATTACTTCAGACTCCTCTATTGTGATTAGTCAGCACAATATGCACTAACTATTAAATACCTGAGATAGTAAAAGATGTTGGTTAGCTCCAATGGGTTGGTCGTCCAATTTTCAGTCTTTCCAATGGTGACATGGGCACCATGCTATGCAAATAGGGACAGACACCATAAGCAAATATACCAGATTGGAGAGAAGTGGAGGGAATGAGAAGAGGAGAGGACATAGAGATAATCAGCTCAGTGTCTGTGACATTTAAAAGATTTTGAGAACAAAGCAGAGAATGAAAAGACTTGAGGAAGTGATTTATGCTTTCAGGTTTTTGCTTCAGAAGAAAATAAATATTTATTTAATTTATAAACTTAACTTGCTGACATAGTGATAGTCTTATTTGATTTTGTTTAACATAACTTGTCAGGGAAGGGAGACGAGAGGGATTGAGGACAAGGAAAATATGAGGAAATTCAGGGTAGAGAGATGAAGTTTTGTAGAAAAGACTGAAAAGAGGGACATTGGCCAGAAGCCAGACTTCTTGCAGAGGAAGCTAGCATCCTAGGCTGTGGCTTGAAGGGATTACTCCCAGCAACTACCTGGTTTACAGCTTCTCTCTTTGCAGATCATGTCTTTCAACTTCCCTTCTCCAAGGAATTAAAGTTGTTTTTTTAAAAAAAAGCACATTTCTTTTAATTTACAACATTCCAAATAACTGTGTCCATGTTTCAAGGATAATCGTAAGGACTGTTGCTTCCTCACAAACCTATAGTCAACCTGACATATATTTGGCATTGATGCCAGATATTCCATTGTTTGGTTAGAAAGGCAATTTAGAACATCTTTTAAAATAAAAATAACTCCATAATTGGGATCAATAGAAGTAAGAGAGTACATGACTGCCACTCTTTCTAGAAGAGCTCGGCACTAGTCTTGAATATCCCAAAGAGAAAGAGAATAACATTTTTAGTATTCAACCATATTATTTTCACAATGGTGGTGAGAAAACTCTTGAATAAAGTCACCATTTGAACGTTGTTTATCATTTCAAACCCTTAACTTATAAACAAACTTGTGCAAAATAACATCGTGTATATTGGAAACCAGCAGTAACAAGATCGGACAAAAACACAAGAATGCCCTGAACAGTAATTTGAAAGAAAAACATGTTGACTGCAAATATCTTGGATATACAAAATGCTAGATGATAATGTTGATTATCTGAGACATTTTGATGACTTAAGCTCATTACTATGATTCATAAAAAGTAACTGTCAGTCATACTTAACATAATAAACATTCTTATACCAATTACCCTAAAGAAACAAAGCCTGTTCTACTGTATTAGCTTGTGTCTACAGTAGCCCAACTTATTTGATTTAGTGTAAACATTGGCCTGGTGTTAACCATTCATCAGTGCTTTGTTTATGTAAGTTAATTTTATGCAAAGCAAACTTTCCATGCTCAATAATTTGGTCCAGACAATCAAATTCATTTATTGTATCTCTTGTCAACCTTCAAACAATTATTTATGAATGTACTGACTCTAATTTTATAATTGTACCATATACAAGCAAAATTTTCAGTTCTGCTATTCAATTTTACTTGTAAAAACTTACTCCTAAAAGTACAGGCAATTAAATAAAGGTTAATCTGAATTTCTGATTCATGATGTAGCAATGCTGGTCAAGATAAGGAACTCTAGCTTATTTTCCTTCGTCTTAAGTGGATTCTAATACTTTCCTGGTGTTAATTAAATATTGAAAGACTTCTCTTTTCTAACCAGGACAATGGAATTAGAAACAGTTCAAAGCATGCACAGCTAGGAAATATAGCATAAACATGGTTTTAAGGAGAAAACTTTATTATTCATAATACCTTGCAATGTGTTGTCCTTTCTTTACCAAAATGATGCTTTGGACAGCTGAGAGAATTTTGTAATTATTTTCATAGTAATAAAGATGATAATACTTTTACATTGAGCTGAGCTGACCACTAAATCTGTCTCCTGTTGTGACCATTTTGCCATATTTACTAGGTGGCTGGCATTAATAGGATGCTGAAATAATCCTTAGAGCAGTTCATCTGTACTTTTTAATCCCACATGTTGAATTTTTTCCCAATATTTTAATTTCAAAAATTTTTGTTCTTGTTTTGTTTTCTGATAACTTCTTTTTCAGATCAGTCAGTTCTTACTTTACAAATGCAGTATCATTTCAAATCACTGTGAGGATACCAATTAGAATTATTTTTCTTTCTTGTAGTAATCTCTAATTTTTTCAGGGGCATTTTTTTTGTTACTTCATGTTATATATCTTTCGTTCTATTTATTTTCCTCAAATATTTGGTCACCTTTGGTTTTGTATTTTTTAATGAAAGGTAACTGGCATGTATACAGAATACAAAATATTTTAATACATAAAGCTATATTTATGAATAGACATACAAATTGTTTCCAGCTGCACAGTGTTTTTCTTTCATATTTATACATCCTAATATGAATTAAAAATTAAACATATTTTGGGAAATTTTTTTTCAATTTAAATATATAGAAATAAAAGAGTAACAGGGAGACTTGTGCTTCTAGACATTTTGGAATAGTTGGTATAGGATATGTAGCACAGTGGGGCTTCCCTGGTGGCACAGTGCTTAAGAATCCACCTGCCAATGCAGGCACATGGGTTTGAGCCCTGGTCCGGGAAGATCCCACATGCCACGGAGCAACTAAGCCCGTGCACCACAACTACTGAGCCTGCGCTCTAGAGCCTGCATGCCACAACTACTGAAGCCCGCACGTTAGAGCCCATGCTCTGCAACAAGAGAAGCCACCGCAACGAGAATCCCGTGCATGGCAACGAAGAGTAGCCCCCACTCGCCGCAACTAGAGAAAGCCTGCGCACAGCAATGAAGACCCAACGCAGCCAAAAGTAAATTTTTTTTAAAAAATTGAAAAAAATTTAAAAAACCCCAATTTTTCTCCTTTCTAAGTTTCTTTAAAAGATAACTGTGAAAGCAAAAAATTATTATCACTGTATTTTGGCTATATAACCATATGTAGAAGTAAAAGGTATGAAAACAAACTGCAAAGAATAAGAGGGGTAAAGGGTAACATACTGCTCTAAATTCCATGTATTATTTGGGAAATGGTATATTATTCTTTGAAAATACATCATGATAAGCTGAATATGCATATTTTAAACACCAGAGCAACCACTAATTTAATGGATATAGGTATAGCTAATAAACCAAAATGAGAGAAAGTGAAATACTAAGAGATACTAACTTAATCCAAAATAACATAGGAAAAGAGGAAAAATAAAATGAAGGATATGGGGCAAATAGAAAAAATATCAAGATAATAGACTTAAAACCTAGCCATGTAAGTAATTACATTAAATATAAATATTCTGAACACTCAAATTAAAAGACAGAGATTGCCATACAGGATATAAAAAGACTCAAATATGCTATCTACATGAAACATTTTAAATATAAATAAATATAGAGCTTAAGAGTAAAAGATAAAAAAAAGATCATAAAAACACATAAGAAAATTGGAGTCATTATATCAATACCAAAGAGGACTATAGAACAAAGAACACTACAACACAAAATAAAGTGACATTTCATAATGATAAGGTGTCAATTCATCAAGGAAACAAAAATAGTATTAGTCAAAATTGAAACCCATACTTTCATAAAACTAGAAATAAAAGGGAACGCTCAGCCTGATAAAGGACATCCATGCAAACTTGGTAGTTAATAGTGAAAGAGAAACTCTCCTTCTTAAGACTGGGAATGGGGCAAACATGTATGCTCTCATGCCGTCAACACTGTAGACTAAGTTCTAGACAGTGCAACAAGTCAAGAAAAAGAAATAAAATACCTACAGATAGCAAAAAATAAGTAAAACAGTATTTGCAGACAACATGATTGTGTATATAAACAATTCTAAAGGATCTACAAAAATGCTATTAGAATTAATAATATAGCAAGTTTTCAGGATAGTAGGTCAACATACAAAAATCAGGGTTATTTTATTCTTTAAGTTTCAGGTGTACAGCATTGTAATTGGACATCTGTATACACTACAAAATGATAACTGTAAGTCTAGTTACCATCCATTACAATACAGTTGACCTCCTTCACCAATTTTTCACCAATTCCCCTAGACCCTAACCCACTTGCCCTCTGATAACCAGCAATCTGTTCTGTATCTATAGCTTATTTTTTTGGTTTGTTTTGTTTTTTTAGATTCCACCTATGAGTGAAATCATACAGTATTTGTCTTTCTCTCTCTGACTTATTTCACTTAGCATAATACCTGCAAGTTACATCCATGTTGTCCCAAGTGGAAGGATTTTATTCTTTTACAGGGCTGAGTAGTATTCCACTGTATATATACCATATCCTCTTTATTCACTCATCTATCCATAGACACTTAGGTTGTTTCCTTATCTTAGGTATTGCAAATAATGCTGTATATATCTTTTCAAATTAATGTTTTGTGTTCTTTGGATAAATGCCCTGAAGTGGAATGTCTGGGTCATATGGTATTTCTATTCTTAATTGTTTGAGGAATCTCCATACTGCTTTCCACAGTGCCTGCACCAATTTATAGTCCTACCAACAGCATATGAGGGTGCCCTTTTCTCCACATCCTTTCCAACATTTGTTATTTCTTGTGTTTTTATAACAGTCATTCTAACAGGTGTAAGGTGTTTCTGATTTAATAATTAGTGATGCTGAAGATATTTTCATGTGTTTATTGTCCATCTGTATATCTTCTTTGAAAAATGTCTATTCGGATGCCCTGCCCACTTTTAATTGGGTTGTTTTCGTTTTTGTTGTTGAGTTTTAGGAGTTCTTTATATATTTTGATATTAACCTCTTATTAGATATATGATTTGCAAGCAGTTTCTCTAATTCAGTAGGTTGCCTTTTCATTTTGATAATGGTTTCCTCTGATGTGTCAAAGCTTTTGAGTTTGATGTAGTCCCATTTGTTTATTTTTCCCTTGCCTTTGAAGTTAGAGCCACAGAAGCATCACTAAGACCAATGTCAATAAGGTTACCCTACTTTTTTTTCTAGGAATTTTATGGTTTCAGGTCTTATATTCAAGACCTTTAATCCATTTTGAATTAATTTTGTGTATGCTGTAAAAGATAGTGGTCTAGTTTTACTCTTTTTCATGTGACTGTCCAGTTTTCCCAGCACCATTTATTGAAAAGACTGCCCTTTCTCCATTGTATGCTCTTTGTTCCTTTGTTGTAAATTAGTTTTCCATATGGATGAGGTTTTTCATTTTTCTTTTTCTTTATTTTGGGGGGGGGGTCTATACTAACAATGAACAATTAAAAAATAAAACTAAAAGAGAAAGTAGTTGAAATCCATGTATCTGACAAAGGACCTTTATCCACAAAATATAAAGAACTCTTTTACTCAATAAGGAGGTGAATTACTAAAAAAAAAAATGTATAGCAAGAGCACTTCCAGCTTCCAAGCTGACCTTAGAAGTTGTCATTCCCATTCTCACAACAAGAAAGAAAAACTGAGCAAACTGAATATCAACAACTCTTCTTAGAACCGTCAGAGAACTGAGGTCACAAGACAAACTACTGCTCTGAAATTCGGAGAGACAGACATGCAGATACAGAGAAGCACAACGTGTAGAGAGCAGAAGCCCCTATCAGTGGGAACACTTCAAACTGTAACTGATGAACTACTGGAGGCTCAGTGTAGAGTAGTCTGAGTGTTGATATTTCCAAGGGGGCCCATTCTTAAGGGATCCCCACACTTTCATGTGATTTACCTCCAGGAACCCCATTGGGTTCTCACTGTGAAAAATCAGAAAAAAATTCCCTTGTGCTTCCAGAATGGATTAAAAAAAGAAGTGGTACTCCTATAATAATGGAATGATATTCAGCAATAAAAAGAAACAAACTACTCTATACCAAGAACATGAATGGCTACCAAAACCAATATGCTGAATAAAATAAGCTAGACACAAGAGTCCATACAGTAGAATTCCATTTACATGAAATTCTAATCTATAGTGATAGGAAGCAGGTCAGTAGTTGCTTGGGGCCAGGTTAGGAGAATTGCTGGTAAGAAGCATTAGGGAACTTTGTGGGGTTATATACAGTTACACATATTTACCAAAACTTACTCAACTGTTCATTTAAATGAGTACAATTTATGTAAATTATCCTTCAATAAAATTGACTCTAAAAAACACTAGTATAAATTTTGGGGGTGAGAAGATTGACAAGATATTCTATAATTCACATGGAAAAAATAACAAGAATATCCAGCAAAATTTTGAAATATGAGGATAACAATAACCTGGCAAAGTGGTAGTCTCCAAATTGAAATAAAGAAGTCCATGTATTAAAATAACATTTATTATATCATCTTTTTTTTAATGTACATGTTTTAAATTTAATTTTTTTTGGAGTATAGCTGGTTTACAGTGTTGTGTTACTTTCAGGTGTACAGCTAAGTGATTCGGTTATACATATACATATATCCATTCTTTTTCAGATTCTTTTCCCATCTAGGTTATTACAGATTATTGAGTAGATTTCCCTGTGCTATACAGTAGGTCCTTGTTGATTATTTATTTTATATATCGTAGTGTGTATTTATCTATTTTATATATAGTAGTGTGTATATGTTAATCCCAAACTCCTAATTTATCCCTCCCCACCATGTTTCCCCTTTGGTAACCATAAGTGTTTTTGTTTTGTTTTGTTTTTTGCGGTGCGCGGGCCTCTCACTGTTGTGGCCTCTCCCGTTGCGGAGCACAGGCTCCGGACGCGCAGGCTCAGCGGCCATGGCTCACAGGCCCAGCCGCTCCGCGGCATGTGGGATCTTCCCGGACCGGGGCACGAATCCGTGTCCCCTGCATCGGCAGGCGGACTCTCAACCACTGCGCCACCAGGGAAGCCCCATAAGTGTTTTTGAAGTCTGTGAGTCTGTTTTGTATATAAGTTCATTTGTATCATTTTATTTTTAGATTCCACATATAAGTGATATATTTGTCTTTCTCTGCCTGACTTACTTCACTTAGTATGTTAATCTCTAGGTCCATCCATGTTGGTGCAAAAGGCACCATTTTGCACCATTATTTCATTCTTTTTTATAGCTAATAGCCCACGGTACCACATCTTCTTTATCCATTCCTCTGTCAATGGATATTTAGGTTGCTTTCATGTCTTGGCTATTGTAAATAGTGCTGCAATGAACATTGGGGTGCATGTATCTTTTCAAATTATGGTTTCCTCCAAGTATATGCCCGGGAGTGGGATTGCAGAATCACAAGTACTGAAACTGAAACTGTGATTTAAAAATTCCCAACAAACAAAAGCCCAGGACCAGATGACTTCACAGGCAAATTCTATCAAACATTTAGAGAAGAGTTAACACCTGCCCTTCTGACATTCTTCCAAAAAGTTGGAGAGGAAGAAATACTCCTAAACTCATTCTATCAGGCTACCATCACCCTGATAACAAAACCAAACAAAAATACCACAAAAAAAGAAAATTACAGGTCAATATCACTGATGAACATAGACACAAAAATCCTCAACAAAATACTAGCAAACCAAATCCAACAATACATTAAAAGGATCATACACCATGATCAAGTGGGATTTATCCCAGGGATGCAAGGAGTCTTCAGTATCCACACATCAATCAGTGTGACACACCACATCAACAAACTGAAGAATAAAAACCATATTGTCATCTCAATAGATGCAGAAAAAGCTTTAGACAAAATTCAACACCGATTTATGATTAAAAACTCTCCAGAAAGTGGGCATAAAGGGAAATTATCTCAACATAATAAAAGCCGTATATGACAAACCCACAGCTAAACATCCTTCTCAATGGTTAAGAGCTGAGAGCATTTCCTCTAAGATCAGGAACAAGACAAGGATTTCCACTCTTGCCACTTAACATTCAACATAGTTTTGGAAGTCAATCAGAGAAGAAAAAGAAATAAATGTACCCAGATTGGAAAAGAAGTAAAACGATCACAGTTTGCAGATGACATGATATTATACATAGAAAATCCTAAAGATGCTACCAGAAAACTGCTAGAACTCAACAATGAATTTGGTAAATTTGCAGGATACAAAATCAATATGCAGAAATCTCTTTCATTTCTATACATTAACAACGAAAGATGAGAAAGAGAATTTAAGGAAACAATCCCATTTACCATCACATCAAAAAGAATAAAATACCTAGGAATATTATGTCATCTTAAACCAAGATTAAATTATATTTCTGAGGAAACAGGATTGATAAACTTCAATATAAAATATATTAAATGAGATATTTAATGTATGAATATTCCTACCATTAACTATTAGCAGTATATACCTTTTGCTTGACTTGATAAAACATTGCAATAACACAATTACACAAATGTGTTTAACTTAAGTTAAATTTGAAACATTTTCCTGGATTATAGAAGGCTTGGGAGACAAGTTAATGTAAAAATTCCTGGTCAGCCATGAGTCAAATGAGCATAAATTAGGATTGATTTTTAAATGAGCAGAAATTTGGACTGCTCTTTAGTGCAGTTCAGAGTTATTAAACTATTTATTTTGAATTAAGTATTAAAACACTTACGAAGGCTTGTTGCAAAGCCTGCTCTAAAATATATCATACACCTTATTTCACATGGAAATGAACAAATATCTCAATCTCAGTATAGAATCCAATTAGACTTTCTTCAATTCAGTTTTGGTCCAGAATAGCTCTGACTGACCCGTTAGAAGAATTAGAAACTTTTTAGAATAAAAGAAGAACGCTTCAGGATCTTCTATCTTTTGACTTTCTGTTTTCTCTCTCTCTCTCTCTCTCATATATATATTCACTTGTTTATCAATTTATTTGCCAATACATGTACATTTATATATAAGTAAAGAATATGCATATATATTACATGTGAATTACATATATGTGTAAAGAAAACCTTCACATCTAGCTACAAAAAATGTTTGTCACTTACCAAAAGATGTTCATTAAAATATGCTCCAGTGAAAGTGTTTGGCTGCACCCTGCAGGCCTGCAAACCTTGTAATTTCCCAACTGCGAGACTGAAGAAAGAGCCTGGAGACACCCACAATGTATTGGATAGGTAATCTTACACATCTGAAGCAAAAGTCCTGCACCGACACTGCCGACAGCAGACGGACAGCAGACGGCAGGCAGGACATTGCAGCACCTTCGCTACCGAGGGGGAAGAAGGAGGCTACTAGTTAGATGGGGAATTGAGGTCAGGTTGGCTCGTCAGTTACCAGAGAAACCAGCAGCTGGCGCAGGGGCAAGCCTGTAGGCAATTACTGATTAAGCCCTATAATTAAGAGGACTGGCTAGTTATGTGAGTAGGGTGTAGGTGAAGCATGGACTAGTCAGGCAGAGAATGTACAGAGAACAGGAGAACGGCCATCTTGATGGCCTGATCATACTGGCTGTTAGTGAGCTCACTGTGATCTCGATAAATTGCCTACCCTGGAATATTCACATCAGATAAGTTCATAAAACCAAAACAAACCAGAAAAGAAACAGTAAGTTTGGCTTACTGCATTGTTTGAAAAGGAAAAAAATTAAACTAGGACTCTAATTACACTATTTAATCAATATTCGTGTCAGTAGAACAGTTCCATTTCACCTGTGAAATATACTAATTGTTAAGAAATTTTAAATTAATGAACACCAAACGCAAAAACACAAACACTAAGTGTGTCTTTATTTGGACAAGATTGTTTCCTAAGGATGGTAATCCAGAGGCTTTCAATGCACTTTGGAAGTGTATGGTTTCCCAATCATTTCTTACGTAACAGAATTGCAGATCACCAGTTCTCCATTTCCATGGAATAAAGAATGATTTCTGGCAGGTGACTATGGATGACCTGGGTTTTATTTTTGATCTCTAGCTCTGACCTTGGTTAAGTCACTTACTTCACCTACTTCAGGTTCTTCATCTGTAAAGTGGGGATGATAATCCTTGCGTTGAAAGGATTGGTAGTGAGGCAACCAAGTAATGAGTGTGAAAGGACTTTTAAAAGTGGTTTTCTTTGAAAATAAAGCTATTGTTTTTTTGTTTTGTTTTGTTTTTAACATCTTTATTGGAGTATAATTGCTTTACAATGGTGTGTTAGTTTCTGCTTTATATCAAAGTGCTTTCATTTGAGTTTATTCCTTGGAGGAAGATTTGTAGGTTTCTTTCCTTCTTGTTTTCAAGGCCTCACTATTCCATTTTAATGCATATATAGACTATGCTGCTTTTTGTTGTAGGTAAAGTGTACATTAAAATATTTATATCCAGAAACAAGTATAAATAAGCATTTTACTTCTTAATAGAATGAGGCAGGAATCACTTACATTTTAATCAACACTGGATCTGACCTGAGCTAGGCCATTTTAGGCCCCTCAGCTGCACACAGGAAATAGGTGGACACTCTGAATCCATTTTGGTGATTGCCATTTTAAAGATGATTGCCGATGCCACTGAAAGTGGGAATTAGGCACCAAATTAAGCACCAAAGCTGACAAGTAAAGCGGACTTTTACATCCTCAAAATAACCAAGTTAATTAGAGGAAGAGCATTATAAAAACAGAGCCTCAAAAAACAGATTTAAAGGAAAGCCATAAAACCCCCAGTGTCGGAGGTGATGACGGAAATCGTATTGCTAGTGTGGTGCCCATCACCACCTCAGGCATAGTTGAAACAAATCAATACATCCTTTGCAGGGAGTACACTTTTTCAAAGCTATATAAAGCTTAAATCCTTTTACACTTTATGTCATCTTTCAGGATTTCCTCCTCTTAGACTCCACTCACTCCACCCCCATCACCATCACAACACGTATCCCAAAAAAAGCAGCAGGAGCTTTATCAGGAGAGATGGGAGTGAGCTGCAATTTTACCCTGATTCCCAAATGGGAGCTATTTTTCTTTGGGGCTCTCCTGTCATGATATTATCATCGAACAGGTACATTTTCGTCTTGCACAGGAAAAAAAAAAGAATGTACAATTCTGGTATGTTTGATTTATTATTTGGGAATGCTGAATGTTGGAGACAATAAATGTAAAATTAAGCAATATTCTTAGAGACGAGATGTTGACCCATCCTTTATTTACTTTTTTTTTTGGAGTGCTGCTTCTTTAGTGGATATGCATATGCTCTAGATGCTCACCTTTTTTTCTTATTTCTTTTCCTATTTATTCAGCTTCTTATTTTAAACAAGCTACTCAGAGGAACTTTTCTTTTTCCTCTGCAGACTCTCCTCTCATTCTACCTTCTCTTCTGCAGGATCTCATCCAGTCTCTATGCTAAAATTACAAGTCGTACAAGTCAACGACTCTCAAAGTTATATCATTAGTCTAGAGCTCTCTTTTGATCTATACACCTAAATATTCAACAACCTATTGGGTATCTCCATTTGAATTTCCCCAGACCCTCAAGCTCATCACATAAATAAGAGAACCACTATTATCTACGTCGGCCAAATCTCTCCCCTTCAATGTTCACCACCTCAATCAATGAATGGTGTTATCCTTCTCCTCAGTGCCCAAGTCAGAACCCTCAGCATTTTTCCTGACACCTTTTCCTTTCTCACCTCTGCCTATGATCACCAGGTTTGCCAGTTCTACCTCCTATATATCTCTCAAATCAGTCCACCTATCACAGCCACCGTTATTTATCAAGTCCCCATCAATTCTTGTCTAGATCATTTTAAAGCCTCTCCATCACACTCTGCCTACAATTTTATCGCCCCTCTAGGTGATCCTCCATAAAGCTATCATAGTGGCCTTTTACTACTGTAAATCCAGTCATGTCAGTTCCCTGCTTAAAATGCTTCAGTGGTTTTTCAATCACCTCAGGGTTAAAATGCAAGCTCTTCAGCATGACATTCTCTAAGAGCTGGTCCCTGTAGCCTGTCCAGCCCCACGTCTGACTATTCCCTACCATTCATCTTGTCCTGCAGGTGTAACAAATACTGTTTTGCAGTTCTAGGAAATTGCCCCACTCTCAATCACTCCTCTCCTTTGGACATACTTTTCTCACTGCCTAGAATATTCTTGGTCTCTTTCTTTGCTTGCTTAGTCTCTGTCATCAACAATTCTGTTCAATTGTCACTTCCTGGAAAGTTGAACTCCTATATTCTAAAGGTCCTTAATCGCATCTCTGTTCTCACCAATTTCAGTATTTATGAAGAACTGAATACATGTGCCAGGCAGTGGGCTAAGAGCTAAAGATATACAAAGATGAAGACACACCTCTTCCCTCTATGAAGAACTTGGTCTAGTCTAGCTCCCCTTTCACATGCTGTAGTGTTTGTTTCTTTCATTATCATTACTTCATTTCATTATGTCTGTACACAGAGAGAGGTCCCTCTCTCTGACAGAATACTCAACTTGCTTTTCTTATTTTGCATTCCAGTTGCTTTCATAGACATCCTAGAGTGTTTCTTATTAACCCTCACTGGAGTGCCATGACAGCTGTAAACCATTAGTTATTGGGCTTGCCTGCAAAGCACCGTGCAATGATCGCATGATTGATTCAATTCATGCAACAACCATAATTCTGAATTTATGATGGGTTTGTAATAGTGATGGTTGGGGGAGATGTATCTCAGAGCTACTAAAATTCATTTTTCCTCCCAATCAATGCCAGAGTGAATTTGAGAAAGCATCTTTTTTGTTCTCAACAATCAAAAAGAAAAGAAAATTCATACTTCTTGCCTGATGAGGTAAATTGTAGATAGTCTCTGGAAATGTCTTGCAGAAAACAGCTCTCCAAAATTTACATTTGTCATTAGCTGCATGAATTGTCTGTACACAGAAAAAGGAAAGTGAGTTGGGAAATGTTTATGCACATCTCAAAAATGGCTCCCAACTGTTTCTATGCTGGTCTCTTTCTTCGCTAAGGAGATGAATGTCATTCACGTACTTACACAGTGGTGTCCCCCAGATTCTGGGGTCTCATCTAAAAGTACAGTGTTCCCAAAGGATCTCTGAAGAACGAAGCAAAGCTTGAACACTTCATTTATGTATTATTCTTTAGAAATCAAAAAGGAGATTAAAAAAGGAAAAACAAAATACATTATCTCAGTCAATATTAGCTACTCAAATAATTGACTAAATTTGAAATGGAGAAAATACAATGTTTCCATAGAACCTTGTATACATATCAATTCTTAACTCCCTCTCCTATGATTCCACTTTTACAGGATGCTGAAAGGGAAGGAAATATTCCTACACAAGATGACAGTCACTGTGGTACCACATTTGATTGCTAAATTTCCCAAGAATACTTTATTATTCATAAATTTATTCACTAAATTCTTCTCAAGTGACTATGACAGACACTGGTGTGGTGCTGAGAACTCAAAAGGGCTAAAAATAGACTACTTCCATGTTTTAATGAACTTATAGAAATAGAGATCAGCATTAAACATTTTCTCACAAAAATCAGCCTGATTATAGTTTATGCTAAAGGATATGAAGTAAAGAGCAGAATGTCAGAACATAAATTGTTAAGCAGCCATCTCCTCCCCGTCTTTCACCTGCCATAGCAGTGCTCCCAGAAATGGTGTGAGCTAACAATTCCTCAGCCCCAGTGTGAGCAGAGCAGCCTATTGTTTTGCTTGAGTCAAGGTGCGTTGGTGTGTTGGCCAGGAACCAGCTGGGGGAGCACCCTGCTGTCTGACAGCCAGGCATGCCCCCTGCCCTGGCCTGGAACTATCTATGATAGGCCACTGCCTGGGAAGTCTGTTTCAGGTCTGTCAAAAGAAAACTTGATATTTCTTGAAAGACAAGAAGACTTGAAACTTACTTTTCTAAGCTTCCAAGACCCTTTCCACAACAAAAAGATAACATCATTTATATATCACTGGCCAGTTCCAAGCTCATCCACGCACATTATCCAGCTTGAACTTTACATCCACCCAGGGATGCACAATTGAGTATTCTCATTTATGGGGAAATCAAGGCTCAGAAAGGATACATGACTTGCCCGAGGTTGCACAGTTTATACATTATAGTCCTGGGGTTGAGACCCAGCTCTCCTAAACCCAAAGCAGGAGCTCTTTCTACCATGTCATAGTGTTCACCCCTTGGAGGCATTCATCACCCCAGTTCCTGGATGATTGTTAAGATCCTCATTTTAGTTGCCATCTGATCTTTGAGCACTTCAGGAACAATTCTCTTCTTTCTGGAACCTCGTGGTGAGCAAAACGTGAGCCACGTGGAACAGACAGTGTAAAAGTGTCTTTTAGAAGGAGAGAGAAATTCAAATGGCCACTGTCAGTCTCTTTATGAGATGAGGGTCCAGGCAACTGAGAAATACAAAGTGACAGATAGGATCCTGAATGAAAAATCTATAGGAAGCAATACATTTAGTGAAAGAGATAAGGAATATTTTTGTTAGGCATGCAAGTCACTGTCCAAGTGGAAGATCTCATTTTAGAAAACTGAACATTTAGTTTAAACACTTCAGGAAGTTAGATTATTGTATTGATGTGAAAAATAAAACCCCAGAATAAGTCTTACTCTTTGAAGGATAAAAAGGCTTCTTTTTTTTTTTTGTAGCTCACACAAGGACCGGAGTTGAGGTGTTAAAGGAACAGTCCCAGTCAGCTTTTGCTCCTGCATAACGGGGGACAGAAAGAAGGGCTGTGAGCTAGACCTAAGAAAAGTTGCATATCAGTACATGTGCTTTACCTTAAGACATCCCAGTCTGCAGCTGGGATCAGCTTTTTTTTTCTTTCTGGCTTGCTTCAAGTGTACAGGGGTCTTTGTTTTCTCAATGAGTACAAGGTTTCTTTAAGGAGCAGAGGTAGTGCTCACATCCAACTAGTATGCAGTTATGCACTCAGTCTGGAATGCTCCAGAGTCTAGGAGGTAAGGTGGCCTTGGGAAAGCAGAAATTTGTATTTAGTACATTCTCTTCTATGTTTCTGGCTTGTCAGAGTCTGGGGTGCAAGAACAGCAGCATGATTAAAAGCACAAACTTTGAAATCAGGCTGCCTGGTGTTGAATCTTGGCTCTATTGCTTAGCCTCTGTAAGTCTGAGAGGAAGTTATTTAACTTCTGTTACCTCATCTATAAAATAGGAACGGAAGGAATTTTTCTCCTATTTTTTTTCTCCACTTCTTTTTTCTCTCTTGCATTCTTTCTTTTCTCTCTCTCTCCTTCCCTTCCTTCTTTTTAGCTGGCATCACACAACTTTCCTTTGCTTCCTTCTGAGGAATCTACCACTTGTATGTCTTCCCACCATGGAGGTCAAAGAGGCCAGACATCCTCTCAACCCGACCCCACCCCCATCCTATTGGTTAAGACTCCAACATGTGGCCAACAATTCTTCCTGCTGAGGCTTTGCCTCTGGAAGGAGGAGTGCACGCATATAAGGAGAGATGAGAATTGGATGATGCTAAAAGCACAGCAGAGGCAGTCTGGGGCATCCAGGAGCAGAAGCCTTAAGCAATATCTGAGCTGGCTGCCTCCTCCCACCCCTGGTGTACCGGCTCCCTACCCCATCCTCCAGCCTTCCTGAAGACTCTGTTAGCTTCCCCATGTCCATCCAACACAGTTCTTCTCTAAGCTAACCCAAGTCAGGTTCTATTGTTTTCCTCTAAGAATGCTGACAGATGAAATGTGAAAAATAATACAATCACAAGGACTAAATAGGAAAACACAGATTGAGCACTTAATACACTGACTGGCCTATAATATACAATTAATAAAATATTAGTTATTACACATATCATTATTAAAACTACTACTGTTCTAGCATTACAGGTTGTCTTATTATTTATAAAAGAAGTTGAAAGGTTTTTTTCTGGGCATAATTTAAAATATGTTTCTGACTAAAAGAGAATGAATGATAAAGTATAAGAAATTTTAAAAATAGAGACGATTATGAGGAAGGAAATGGAAATAGTTCTTTCTCTTCTTAAAAATCAATACACGTGAATGGATAAAGATTCATCTGTTGTATAATACAGTTGATGTGTTATATGTGGTATATACAGTTGAACCTTGAACAACATGGATCCAACAACTGTGTGGATCCACTTATATGCAGATTTTTTTCAATAAATACAATCCATGGTTGGTTGAATCCATGGAGGAAGAACTGGGGATACAGAGGGCTAACTACAGGACTTGAGCATCTGCAGATTTTGGTATTTGCAGAGGGTCCTGGAACAATCCCCCATAGATACCTGGGAATGACAGTATTATAACAATGGGATATAATTCAGCCATGAGAAAGAAGGACATACTGCCACTTGCAACAACATGGATAGATCTTGAGGGCATTAGGCTAAGTCAAATAAGTCAGACAGAGAAAGACAAATACTGTATATTATCACTTATATGCGGAAACTAAAATAGCTCAACTCATAGAAATAAAGACTAGAATGGTGCTTATCAGGGGCTGGGGATTGAGGGAAAAGGAGAGATGTTGGTCAAAGACTACAAGCTTCCAGTTATAAATGAAGAACCACTGGGATCTAATGTACAACATAATGCTTATAGTAATAAAACTGTACTATATACTTGAAAAACAAAAAAAGAGTAACTGGTGTGGCAGCTATGAAGATAAGTCACTTGGATCTCCCTTCAAGAAAGAACTCTCAGTGCAGCTGCAAGGAATGTAGTTAGCTGCCAGCCTTCAGCCTTGGAGATCCTCCTCAGCTTTGGAGCTGAGGCCATGCTCTTCCCAGCCAATAACTGAGCATGGTGGAGGTACCAGACCCTAGCTAATTCTGCCTAACATGAAACTCCTCTAATGGTCCACCTTTGCTCTGGAGCTCTCTTTTGGGTTGGCAGAGATGGTCAGATCTGCTTTGTGAAGAGGGCTTTCTCTACTCTCCCATGTCACAGGTATCAGATCTGTATAGTGGTCTAATGGCTACTTCTACCCAATCCTGCTTCCTCCTTTTATCTTTCACTCCCATGACAAACAGAGCACTTACACTCCTAATTCCATCATGACGTGTGCTTCCTGTATGAACCAACTAACATAAGGGAATATTTGCTTTCAGTCTTTTTTTTCTAAATGTCTGTGTTTGTGTGTATGTGTCTAATTTTTGTTACATAATTGAGTTCATATTATAGATTTAATTTTAAAAATTTTCTTGTCTATTAATTATTAAAATGTTTCCATGTCATTAAAGCTTTTTTCATCAATATCCTTTTTATATTTTTAATTTATGAAGCTTTATTCATCTGCTAAATCCTATCACCTTAATTATTTATTTATAAGTTGAAACTAGAAGACTAAAAAGTGAGATCAGGCCCCAACCTTCTATGCTATGACATTGACATTATTGGAGACATAGGAAACATCAAAGCCACCCCATTTTCTTAAGCTGTAACCAGATTGGACCAAAATGAACATTTTCTACTTAAGAGTGTATGTACTTGGGGCAGAGGGTTAACTATATTTAAATGTGTCACCATTGACACAGAGCACAATTTGCCTGGTATTTGAAACACATAAAAGAGACAACTTTTCTCTGGCTTAATTCCTCAAGTTTAAGTATTCCACTTTCTATTTGTGATGATATGACACAAAGATTTGGATGTGAAGAGGAACATCCCAATGCTTACGACCTTCACCAATCACAGTGTAATAAGACTCCAAAGTACTGCAACTCCATTTTTTCCTTACTCATAGAAACTCACTCATAGAACCTATATTTGCAGCTTCGACTTGACCTTGATTTTTGATGTCAAAATGAGGTTCCTTGCAGTCAGGAGTTCTTCCTGCAACAACGATATGTGAATTTTATGTTTAATAATGCACTTACATATCTGGGGTACTTACATATCAATATCTTTTTAAAGGTTAAATAATGATTATTTTACATACTTGTATACATTATCTCATTGAATTCTCACAACACCAACTCAAAATAGTCATTATTAACACCACTTTTATTGTGAGGAAACTAAGTTCAGAGAAGTCAAGAAACTTACCTGCAGGCACAAAGTAAGCAGAGCTGGGGAGTAGAGCCACCATTAGAACCCAGACTTGCCTACTCTGAGCCCATGCTGCTCCAACCTCCATGCTGCCTTGGCCCCTACCATACTCTTACGCACCAGAATCTGCATTTAATGACAACCTTTTACCTCTATTCCTTGTAGCACTTATCGTAGCCCTGGACAAAGAAAAAATTCCATGTGATAGACAACATGATAGAACTTTAAAGAAAGTTCTATGCGAACATAATCTGAGGAACAGAGTTGCAGTGAAGCCTTTTAAGGAAGCTGAGTTTAGTGGACTTATTGAGCATTCCAACACAGTTACAATATTTGCAAAAAGAATCCACGGTAATTTTAGGTATAACTAAAGGATTATGTGTGTGTGTGTTTTGAAGGAAAAGGAGAAAAAGGGTTAATAGATATTTGGACTGATTGTGTATCCCCAAAACTTATGTTGAAGTCCTAACAACTAGTATCTCAGAATGTGACTATATAGGCATACCTCAGAGATACTGCCAGTTTGGTTCCAGAACACTGCAATAATGCAAAATATTAAAATAAAGCAAGTAAGAGGAATTTTTTGGTTTCCCAGTTCATATAAAAGTTATGTTTATAATATACTGTAGTCTGTTAAGTGTGAAATAGAATTATATCTAAAAAAGTGTATACCTTAATTTAAAAAAATAATTTATTGCTAAAAATGCTAATCATCATGTGAACCTTCAGCTAGTTGTAATATTTTTGCTGGTGGAGGATCTTGCCTCAATGTTGATGGCTGCTGACAAATCAGACTGTTGGTTGCTGAAAGTAGGGGTGGCTTTGGCAATCTCCTAAAATAAGACATCAATGAAGTTTGCCACATCAATTGACTCTTCCATAAAGGAATGATTTCTCTGTAGCATGCAATGCTGTTTGCTAGAATTTTACCCACAGTAGAATTTCTTGCAAAATTAAGCGAGTCAATCCTCTCAGACTCTGCCACTGCTTTATCAACTAAGTTTATGTAATATTCTAAACCCTTTGTTGTCATTTCAACCATCTTCACAGCATCTTCACCAGAAGTAGGTTCCATTTCAAGAAACCACTTTCTCTGCTCATCCATAGGAAGCAACTTCTCATTAGTTCAAGTTTTATCATGAGATTGCAGAAATTCAGTCACATCTTCAGGCTCCACTTCTAGTTCTCCAGCTATTTATATCACATCTGCAGGGACTTCCTCCATTAAAGTCTTGAACCCCTCAAAGTCATCCATGAGGGTTGGAATCAACTTCTTCAAAACTCTTGTTAATGTTGATATTTTGACCTCTTCCCATGAACCATGAATGTTCTTGGTGGCATCTAGAATACTGAATTCTTTTCAGAAGTTTTTCAATATACATTGATTGTCCAGGTCCAACAGAAGAACCACTATCTATGGCAGCTATAGACTTATGAAATGTATTTCTTAAATAATAATACTTGAAAGTCAAAATTACTCCTTGACCCAAGGGCTGCAGAATGGATTGTGTTAGTAGGCATGAAAACAGCATTAATCTCTTTGTACAGCTCCATCAAAGCTCTTGGGTGACCAGGCACACCGTCAGTCAGCAGTAATATTTTGAAAGAAATCTTTTTCTTTTCCTGAGCAGTAGGTCTTCATGGTGGCTTAAAATATTCAGTAAACCATGTTGTAAACAGATACATTATCATCCAGGCTTTATTGTTCCATTTATAGAGCACAGGCAGAGTAGATTTAGCATAATTCTTAGGGGCCCTAGGATTTTCTGAATGGTAGATGAGCACTGGCTTCAACTTCAAGTCACCAGCCACATTTGCCTCTAACAAGAGAGGCAGCCTGTTTTTCAAAGATTTGAAGCCAGGCATTGACTTCTCCTCTCCAGCTATGATAAACCTAGGTGACATCTTCTTCCAACAGAAGGCTGTTTTGTCTACTTTGAATATCTATTATCTAGTGTCACCACCTTCATTAATTATCTCAGCTGATCATCTGAATAACTTGCTGCAGCTTCTACATCAGCACTTGCTGCTTCACCTTGCACTTTCATGTTATGGAGATGCTTCTTTCCTTAAACCTAATGATCCGATCTCTGCTACCTTCACACTTTTCTTCTGCAGTTTTCTCCCCTCTCTTAACTTTCAAGGAATTGAAGAGAGTTAGGGCCTTGCTCTGGATTAGGCTTAGCTTAGGGGAATGTTGTGGCTGGTTTGATCTTCTATCAAGATCACTAAAATTTTCTCCATTTCAAAAATAGGGCTGTTCTACTTTCTTATCATTTGCACATTCACTGGAGTAGCAATTCTAACTTCTTTCAAAAACTTTTCCTTTGTATTCACAACTTGTCTAACTACTTGGCACAAGAGCACTACCTTTCAGCCTATCTTGGCTTTTGACATGCTTTCCTCACTGAATTTAATAATTTCTAGCTTTTGATTTAAACTGAGAAACATGTAAGTCTTCTGTTCACTTAAACGGTTAGAGGTCATTGTAGGGTTATTAATTGGCCTAATTGCGATATTGTTGTGTCTGAGAAAATAGGGAGGACTGAGGAGAGGGAGAGAGATGGAGGAAAAGCTGGTTGATGGAGCAGTCAGAAGACACAAAACATCTTATCCCAAAACAGTGGTAACCACACCATCAAAGATCAGTAATCATAGATTACCATAACAAATATAATAATAATGGAAAAGCTTGAAATAACGTGAGAATTACCAAAATGTGAAACAGAGATGCAAAGTAAGCAAATGCTGTTGGAAAAGTGGTGCCAAAAGTCTTGCTCAATGCTTCAGGGTTGCCACAAACCCTCAACTTGTAAAAAATGCAGTACATGTGAAGTGTGATGAAGAAAAGTACAATAAAATGAGGTATGCCTGCATTTGGAGGTAGAATCTTTAAAAAGGTAATTAGGTTTAAATGAGGTCATTATGGTGGCCCCTAAATCAATGTGACTGGTGTCCCTATCATAAAAGGAAATTAGTACAGATACACAGAGAGGAAAGACCATGTTAAGGCACAGGGAGAAAAAGGCCATCTACAGGCCAAGAAGCAAGGCCTCAAGAAGAACCAATCATGACCACACTTTGATCTTGGACTTCTGTCCTCCAGAATCATGAGAAAATTAATTTCTTTTATTTAAACAACCCAACCTGTGGTACCTTGTTAACCCTTGCAAACTAATACAGGAGATGAGGCTAAAAAGGCAAGGAATTGATTAGTGAGGTCCTTATATGCCATGTTTAGGAGTTTATGCTTTTATTCAGAAAACAATGGGGAGCTACCAAAAGATTTAAATCAAGAAGAGAGGTAATAAAATTCAGGCTTTAGAAATGTTTAATCTTTGTAATCAATAAATCCACTTCTGTCCCTATCTAGCTCTTCCATGATGAAAGTAAATGGGTCTGAGGGGAAATGGAAGTAATTATTCAGTGACTGGTTCTTACATATCCGATCAGGCTTCAGGCTACATTTTCAACAATCCCACCTCTGCCTTGTCCTTATTTCCAGCTTTTTTTCCCCCCAGAGTAATCCCTGAGTCCACAGTCCAGACTCTTCTTCCAGGTCATGAGCCCTGCCTGACTCACCAAATCTCATCACTACCCATGACATAACATGACATTTAGGGGATATTGCAAAGACTTAAAAGGGTTGCAAAATGAAGTATTTATAATAGAGGCCCAATACTAAGCCTATACTGAGATCCCTACTCATCTGGGCATAGCTGAAAACATGGGTGTTGCCTGTGAGGTGCCCAGGGGACAAATAGTCTGGAAGCGCTTATCTCTGCCATCAATTTCTAGTCCAACCTATTGAATGTGTGCCAGGTTAATGGAGGGGGAAACTGAAGAAATTGGTTTCCTGGCGTTCTGGTGAGAGGTCAGGTGGCTGCATGTGATGGGGTGGTTAGCAGATATCTCCTCTTGTGCTTCACATATCACCCAGCACAGGCCCTGTGAGGAAGGGGTCTTACTCTTTGGGGAGCGTGGGGAGATAACAATGTTGGTGTGGAAATGAGAGTTTTCGCAGGAAGGAGGTAGACCATGAGAAAACAGTCTATAAAGACATCAAGCATCCTCTCCTCTCAGTCTCACTCCTGGGCTCACTCCTGACACTCATGATGGAACAGGGGTTAAGTAGTTGTATGGGGCAGGTTGCCAAAGGTCAATGAGCTAGTGAGGCCCTGAGGAACTTGGCATCACCAAGTCAAGGAATTACTCAGGTAACCATTGAGTGTCATTCACTAGTTTGTACTGCTGTCCTATCCCTGTTCTTTGTTTAGTGTGTCAGTGCTCATGTAGCATATCACATATCAAACTATTACATTTCTCCTTCAACTTCTGGGAGAAAATAAGGACACAAAGTAAGACTGACTTTTACCCTCTCTATATAACATGACTTCCTCATATATTTTCTTCTCAACTTTTCTGCCTGTATAAAGTGGTTTGGTAATTAATAATCACTTTATTTATAAAGTTATGAGAGAGTGGGAACAAGGTGCTATTTCCTCATAAAAATTATCTTCATGACATTTGGTATTAACCCACTCAAAGAATGCAGTAAAGATTCATTGTTGTACTCAGAGACACTTTGGCAGAATACTCAACAGACATGATACATTGAGTAGAGTGGGCTCTTTTTTTATGGTGGTGAGGAGAGTGGGTGGTGAGTTGCTAAGGAATTTCTTACAAGCTAAAAATATATAGGCCTAATCTGCTCTCCAGGTTATAAGCAATTAACTCATCTTCTCAGCTTTCCTCTTGAAACTGGGCCAGACTCTGTGGGATAAATAGAATGCAGCAGTACAGTCATCCTTTTGTATCTTCAGGGGATTGGTTCCAGGACCCCTGGGATACCAAAATCTGTGGATGATCAAGTCCCTTAATATAAAATGGCATAGTATTTGCATATAACCTATACATATCCTCCTGTATACTTTAAATCACCTCTAGATTGCTTATAATACTTAATACAATGTAAATGATATGTAAATAATTGCCAGCATGAGGCAAATTCAAGTTTTCCTTTTTGTAATTTCCCAGAATTATTTTCCCAAATATTTTTGATCTGTAGTGGGTTGAATCCATACCTGTGCAACTCAGAGATACAGAGGGGTGACTATAACTCTGTGTGACTTCTGAGATTGAGTCATCAAAGGCCATACAACTTCCACCTGCTTCTCTCTACTTTACTATGCTCACCCGCGGGAACAAGTCATCATGTTGTAAGGTAGCCCAGGCTCCATGGTGAGGCCATGCATATGTGTTTCAGCCTTTGGCTCCAGTAAGGTCCAAGGTGATAGCCAGCATCCCCTGGTAGATATGTGAGTAAACAAGCCTTCAGATGATTCTAGCCTTCAAGCTTCAAGCTGCCATTAGTGGAGTGGAGCTATTTCCACTGAGCCTTTCCAAAACTTCAGATCCACAAACAAACTAAAAGCTGTGATTGTTTTAGGGTGGTTATTCCACAGCACTGGTAAGCAGACAAATGGCTCCTTATTGCCAACAAGACATGGTTTCCATTGTGCTAGGGATGAGGTGTAGCGTTTTGCAGTTATCTTTGAGGCTAAAATTATGTAGTGGGAAAGAGCACAGGCTTTGGAAGCAGAAGAATCTAAGCTCAGATTCCAGCACTGGCCCCTACTAACAGCTGGGTGACCTCTGGCTGATTACTGAACCTCATCTTAAGAAGGGAACTTCTTTACTTACATCACTAAGCTGTTGTGGGACTAACTGAGAGCCTTTAAAGAACTTAATACAAACTATCATGTACTCTCTTAGGAACTAAGATCTCTGAATGAGTAGAGTTCAAATTTGGGGGGACAGGAAACAACACTTTGGGGAGTGGGTTATTAAAAGTAGTGAAGGAAGGAATCTCTTCCACTTCCACCCTTTGATTCCTGAATTTGTTGTGTTTTGGCTATGGAATTAAAAAGTACCATACTCTAGTCATTGGTCCATTACATATATACCACTTTCACTTAATAACAGTGTTGATGTCCATAGATTTCATTATGGTTTGTGGATTATATATCATTCAGTTCATGATGGGTAACTCAGGTTGTGTGACCACCTGGTACCCCGTTATTCAGTCATTAAGTATTTATCTGGGCAAGTAGCAAGCAGGAACCAGAGGTCTATACAACATCCTTGATGGCCACAGACTTCAGCACCATGACACCAGCTGGGTCAAAAGGCCTAAGTGATAGAGTAGCTTGCACTGCAGCCTGGCCTGCTTCAGACCTTGCTTTGCTTCAGGACTCACCCAAATGTCAATTACTAAGTTAATGAGTGAGAAGAACACACTCATAATGGTATATCCTGCTTTTAAAATTCAAAGAGATGATTGTGCCTCTTTCTTAATAGTAGGAAAATTATCCTTTACTTTGGAAGGAATATCCCAACAAGCCCCACACATCTGAACTCTTAGAAACTTTTCTAAAGAAACAGAGCCCTGAATTTTCATGGTGCTCATTTCCCACATTCGGGACATATTTGTCTTATTTAGGCTTCTAGGATTTCCGTCTTACACTGCTCCTCAGGCCCAGTCAATATAATGAGTGATCTATGTGATGTCAGGAGGGTCAAGGTTCTCCACAGTCTATTACAACTAAGAGGAGAAGGGTTGATAGGACCCTCTCCCCACCAGGTGAAAAAAATTGCCTCTGGTTGTCCTTGTTGTTTATATGGAGGAAAAAAAGCAATATGATCAATTTGTATATCAGCTGTCAAGGGCTGTTTAATTTGCTTCAATAAATATACCACATCCTGAGCTCTAAATGAAGTTACACCTAATTGGATGTATGATACTCCATAGTCATTCTCTAGAATCGACTTGCCAAACAGGGCAGTTGAATGAGAACATGACAGGAATCATCACCCCTGCAGCTTTCAAGTCTTTAATGAGAGCACTAATCTCTGTAGTACTCCCACATTTGAAGGCTTGGCTCTGGTTTACACACCAAAAAAGAAGGGGAGTTCCTGAACCAATGTGAAGATTTTGTCATTTGCTGAGTGTGTTTATTCTAATTCTGTATTTAGGAACTGAGGAAATAACCACATGATGGTTAGATCCATTGGGCCCACTGTGAGAGAGACTCTAAACAAACTCCATTTAAAAGTTGATCTCCATAAACCCTCACTAAGATCTTAGAACCCATTTCGACACATAGTTTCCAGGTTTCTACTGTTATACATTAACACTTTCTATTGTTTAGTTCAAACTCAACTCTATCCTGGTTAGAGGTTTTAAGTTTTCTTCTAGAACTTTCTGTACTATGGCTCTAAGTTATGGGTCTAGAAGTAATTAGGAGTAGTGGGGTGATACTAGGGGAGAATGAGCATCTTCCTGCAAGACACCTGCTTCAGAGGATCTTCAAGTGTTCAATTGGTTCCCCATGCTGTCTTCTATATACATTCTTTCTCTGGTTCAAACAGATTATATTTAAAGTGATTGTAAACATTAACCATGCCATGGACTGTTATCAGTATTACACTTTTCACTGGCAATGCACTCATCACTTTGTTCAAGACCATTCAGATTCTTATGTTTGATAAACTTTTTCCTGAGATCAAGTAGTTGTGATCTTCTCAGGAAGACAAAACAAGACAAAAAATTAGATACTTCAAGCATAGAGAATTGAATACAGGAAAACAGTTAAAATGTATGAAAAGGACTAGAGGAGCGGAAGGAAGAAAAGATGTCACCCTGAAATCAGAAAACCACTATCATCTCTGCAGTGGAGCCCATTTACCTGCACTTTCTAGCACACGGGGGCTAGAACTTCCAAATGGAGCTACACCCGCCAGAGCTGGAATCCAGGAAAAGCTGACCTGCTACAGTAAACGCACGGTCATCTGGTCTCCACTGCTCGTACAACCACCAGCTACTAGAGCAACTGTCCGTGCTTTCAGAGCCAGAATCAGAATTGTTCTTCTTTTCTCCTACTTTAAAATCTCCCATCAGTGACTTCTTTTTGGCAAAATTTAACAAGAAGCCAGCTGCCAAAAGAATCTGGGAAACATAGCTTGCAGAGTCCCATTGCCAGTAGTTCAGAGCAGAGTAGAGAAGAATAGGCATAAAGCTGGTAGAAAACAGATAAATAACCAAAGATGACTAGATGGAAAGATACATTTTGGGATGTTGGTGGCAAGGAGGAGTTGCTTCAGCAGCCCTGGGCTATTCTGTTACATGAAAAATAAGGTAAATTCTCATTTGTTTAAATAGCTGTTACTTGTATTCTCTGCTGCATTTGGCTGATTACCATCCTTGCCTTAAACAGAATTTGGTAAAAGGGGAAGTAAGATGCCAGAGTATAGGATTGACTTACAAGGACCTTGAGAGGGATGACGCACATATCGTCATGGAGAATTGGTGACCTTCGTTATGTGGTGGGGAAATATTTGGCCACTTTTTCTCCTGCTGTAACTTGAAACACAAGCCTTGTTCCTATTAAGTCTGCAGTGTTAGGGGAAATGGCAGGAAATCCAGATTTGTTTGGTGTATGCTGATTATATCTTGTCATTTTCGGCAAAAATGTCTTGATAGAGAAATATGAACACAAACTAGACCTCACCAGTCAAAAAGCTAAGATGGAAAGAAATAGGGCACTGCTAAGAGAGCTGTTCTCTGCCCCAGCCTGCAATCTAAATTGAATAAGAATCCCATAATTCACAGCCTAATAAAGTTGAAAATGTTGATTGCTTTTGTTTCCAAAACAAAAGTAGTTGTGGCACGCAGGCTTAGTTGCTCCATGGCATGTGGGATCTTCCTGGACCAGGGATCGAACCAGTGTCCCCTGCATTAGCAGGTGGATTCTTAACCACTGAGCCACCAGGGAAGTCCCAGCATGTCTCTTAAATAAGATTACAAAGAGCTTTGACCAGGACCCAGATTAAAAAAATAATTTTACATTGTAGCCTAGCATACATAAACATATATACATATACACATGTATATAATTAAAACAAACATTTTATGAAATAATATTTACATTTATTACCTGTGATGCTATCTGGTATTTTGTATTCAGTTCCATCCCCTTCCATTGTGAATGCTGACTATGACCCAGAAAACAGCCTTCATAATGCAGTTTTAAAACATTTTTCAAACTACTGGTCTACATCTTCACAAATACTATTACATTTTCATTCATGAACCCATTTCTCTTCTTCACTTCTCTCTTTGCCCAGTTTATATTATGCGGTCTATCTTTCTAATGATTCTCTTGCATCCTCTTCACCCTGTTACGTCTCCTTCTTACCATAATAGTTGTCATCATTAGTTAAATCCAACTCTTTACTTACCCCACACCTGCACTTGAGTAGAGGAATGTGACAGGAGAAATCACACAACTAAGCTAAAGGGTCTAAGGACAAAGCTCTTAGTGCTACCTATATTCCTAAATTCCTTTGTCTATTCACTCCCCAACTCTCCTAATAGGTTATTTCATGTTTTCTCCCCTTTTCTGGACATACTGCTTTCTATTTCAATCTCAGTTGGTATAAATTCCTTGTTATTTCACTGATAAAATAAAAGGAACAAAAAGAGAATGTCAAGATGCTTCCACTCTCAAATCAATGACCCTACCTGCATGCACTGTGCCATTCCTTCTTTCATAAATCATAATGTCAAACACCTCTACCCAAGCACTCAACTTCATATCCCCCAGCAGTTGTCACTTTTTACCTGCATCTCAATTTGTACCTCTCTGCTGCATCATTTCCAAAGTTATAAAAATATGTTCTAATATATCCCACCTTAAAAGAAAACTGCCTTGACCCCGTATTCTACCCCAGCTACTACACATTTCTGCGGTTCCTATTACAGCAAAACCCTAGCTACCACTGTCACTTCATCTCCTCCCAATATTTCTTAAATAAACCACAAGCAGGCTTTCATCATCACCACCACCTCTCCACAAAAATTCTATGTCAGTTTCAATACGACTTCTCAGGTCTCATCTTCTTCAGTCTATCAGCCAACCATTTATAGACACAGTGGCTGATTTTTTTCACGTGGCCTCCAGAATACCATTTTCTTTGCCCTTTCATATCACATCCTATGTTTTGTTAGACACATTTCTGAATACTTACCCATCTCTCAACCCTCTAAGCATTCGTTTGCCCTAGGTCTTAGCTTTACACATCTCTTTTTTTATAAATATTTTTGATTATGTCATTCAGTCCCATGAATTTTAATAATATCACTTTGGTAATGATTCTCAAATGTACATCTTGAGCACCAATTTCTACCCTGAGCTTCACTCTCAAATATATAAAACTGGTTACTTGACATCTCCACTTCACTCCATTCTATCAAACCTCTCAAACTTAATATTTCCTACACTGAACTCTTTACTCATCTCAAACTTGCCTCTCTCCTAGTGTTTCCAGTCTCAGAAATGGAAACAGCTTTTTTCTAGTCATTCAGGCCCAAGTCCTTGACTTTGTTTTTTACACTCACATTCACTCACACTGTTTATTACACCTTTGAGTAAATCATATCTGCTCTTTTTTTCTACATATTTCCAGAATCTGTTTATTTTTAATTCTCCTGCAACCAAATGTTTTAAGACACCATCAGGAGGAGCTTCAAGATGGCGGAAGAGTAAGATGTGGAGATCACCTTCCTCCCCACAAATACATCAGAAATACATCTACACGTGGAACAACGCCTACAGAACACCTACTGAACGCTGGCAGAAGACCTCAGACCACCCAAAAGGCAAGAAACTCCCCACGTACCTGGGTAGGGCAGAAGAAAAAAAGAATAAACAGAGACAAAAGGATAGGGATGGACCTGCACCAGTGAGAGGGAGCTATGAAGGAGGAAAGGTTTCCACACACTAGGAAGCCCCTTCACGTGTGGAGACTGCGGGTGGCGGAGGGGGGAGCTGTGGAGCCACGGAGGAGAGCACAGCAACAGGAGTGCAGAGGGCAAAGCGGAGAAATTCCCGCATAGAGGATCAGGGCCGACCAGCACTCACCAGCCCGAGAGGCTTGTCTGCTCCCCCGCCGGGGCAGGCAGGGCTGGGAGCTGAGGCTCGGGCTTTGGAGGTCGGGTCCCAGGTAGAGGACTGGGGTTGGCGGCATGAACACAGCCTGCAGGGGGCTAGTGTGCCACAGCTAGCCAGGAGGGAGTCTGGGAAAAAGTCTGAAGCTGTCGAAGAGGCAAGAGACCATTGTTTCCGGGTGCGCAAGGAGAGGGGATTCAGAGAACTGCTTAAAGGAGCTCCAGAGACAGGTGGGAGCAGCAGCTATCAGCGCAGACCCCAGAGACGGGCATGGGACGCTAAGGCTGCTGCTGTACCCACGAAGAAGCCTGTGTGCAAGCACAGGTCACTGTCCACACATCCCCTCCCAGGAGCCTGTGCAGCCCGCCACTGCCAGGGTCCCGTGATCCAGAGACAACTTTGCCGGGAGAAGACATACGGCGCACCTCAGGCTGGTGCAACGTCATGCCAGTCTCTGCCGCTGCAGGTTCACCCCACATCCGTACCCCTCCCTCCCCCCGGCCTGAGTGAGCCAGAGCCCCCGAAGCAGCTGCTCCTTTAACCCCGTCCTTTCTGAACGAAGAACAGACGCCCTCAGGCGACCTACACGCAGAGGCGGGGCCAAATCCAAAGCTGAACCCCAGGAGCTTTGTGAACAAAGAAGAGAAAGGGAAATCTCTCCCAGCAGCCTCAGGAGCAGTGGATAAAAGCTGCACAATCAACACGATGTACCTGCATCTGTGGAATACCTGAATAGAAAACGAATCATCCCAAATTGAGGAGGTGGACTTTGGGAGCGACGATATATATATTTTTTTATCCCTTTTTCTCTTTTTGTGAGTGTGTATGTGTATGCTTCTGTGTGTAATTTTGTCGGTATAGCTTTGCTTTTACCATTTGTCCTAGGATTCTGTCTGTCCGTTTTTTTTTTATTACTTAAAAGTATTTTTTCTTAATAATTATTTTTCATTTTAATAACTTCATTTTATTTTATTTTAACTTCTTCCTTCCTTCCTTCCTTCCTTCCTTTTTCTTTCTTTCTTTCTTTCTTTCTTTTCACCCTTTTATTCTGAGCCATGTGGAGGACAGGCTCTTGCAGCCCCAGCCAGGTGTCAGGTCTGTGCCACTGAGGTGGGAGAGCCAAGTTCAGGACAGTGGTGCACAAGAGACCTCCCAGCTACACATAATATCAAATGGTGAAAATCTCCCAGAGATCTCCATCTCAATGCCAAGACTCAGCTCCACTCAACAACTAGCAAGCTATACTGCTGGACACGCTATGCCAAACAACTATCAAGACAGGGATACAAACCCAGCCATTAGCACAGAGGCTGCCTAAAATCATAATAACGCCACAGACACCCCAAAACATACCACGAGACGTGGATCTACCCTCCAGAAAGACAATATCCAGCCTCATCCAACAGAACACAGGCACTGGCCCCATACACCAGGAAACCTACACAACCCACTAAACCAACCTTAGCCACTAGGGACAGACATCAAAAACAACGGAAACTACGAACATGCAACCTGCGAAAAGGAGACCCCAAACACAGTAAGTTAAGCAAAATGAGAAGACAGAGAAACACACAGCAAATGAAGGAGCAAGGCAAAAACCCACCAGACCTAACAAATGAAGAGGAAATAGGCAGTCTACCGGAAAAAGAATTCAGAATAATGATAGTAAAGATTATCCAAAGTCTTGGAAATAGAATAGAGAAAATGCAAGAGACATTTAACAAGGACCTAGGAGAACTAAAGAGCAAACCAACAGTGATGAACAACACAATAAATGAAATTAAAAATTCACTAGAAGGGATCAATAGCAGAATAACTGAGGCATTAGAACGAATAAGTAACCTGGAAGATAAAATAATGGAAATAACTACTGCAGAGCAGAATAAAGAAAAAAGAATGAAAAGAATTGAGGACAGTCTCAAAGACTTCTGGGACAACATTAAATGCACCAACATTCCAATTATAGGGGTCCAAGAGGAAGAAGAGAAAAAGAAAGGGACTGAGAAGATATTTGAAGAGATTATAGATGAAAACTTCCCCAATATGGGAAAGGAAATAGTTAATCAAGTCCAGGAAGAACAGAGAGTCCCATACAGGATAAATCCAAGGAGAAACACACCAAGACACATATTAATCAAACTATCAAAAATTAAACACAAAGAACAAATATTATGAGCAGCAAGGGAAAAACAACAAATAACACATAAGGGAATCCCTATAAGGTTAACCGGTGATCTTTCAGCAGAAACTCTGTAAGCCAGAAGGGAGTGGCAGGACATATTTAAAGTGATGAAGGAGAAAAACCTACAACAAAGATTACTCTACCCAGCAAGGATGTCATTCAGATTTGATGGAGAAATTAAAAACTTTACAGACAAGCAAATGCTAAGAGAATTCAGCACCACCAAACCAGCTTTACAACAAATGCTAAAGGAACTTCTCTAGGTAGAAAACACAACAGAAGGAAAATACCTCCAATAATAAACCCAAAACAATTAAGAAAATTGTAATAGGAACATACATATCGATAATTACCTTAAATGTAAATGGATTAAATGCTCCAACCAGAAGACATAGATTGGCTGAATGGATACAAAAGAAGACCCGTATATATGCTGTTTACAAAGGACCCACTTCAGACCTAGGGACACATACAGACTGAAAGTGAGGGGATAGAAAAAGATATTCAATACCAATGGAAATCAAAGGAAAGCTGGAGTAGTAATTATCATATCAGACAAAATAGACTTTAAAACAAAGACTATTACAAGAGACAAAGAAGTACACTACATAACGATCAAGGGATCAATCCAAGAAGAAGATATAACAATTGTAAATATTTATGCACAGAACATAGGAGCACCTCCATACATAAGTCAAATGCTAACAACAATAAAAGGGGAAATTGACTGTAACACAATCATAGTAGGGGACTTTAACACCCCACTTTCACCAATGGACAGATCATCCAAAATGAAAATAAATAAGGAAACACAAGCTTTAAATGACACATTAAACAAGATGGACTTAATTGATATTCATAGGACATTCCATCCAAAAACAACAGAAAACACATTCTTCTCAAGGGCTCATGGAACATTCTCCAGGATAGATCATATCTTGGGTGACAAATCAAGCCTTGGTAAATTTAAGAAAACTGAAATTGTATCAAGTATCTTTTCCGACCACAATGCTACAAGACTAGATATCAATTACAGGAAAAAATTTCTAAGAAATACAAACACATGGCAGCTAAGCAATACACTGCTTAATAACCAAGAGATCACTGAATAAATCAAAGATGAAATTAAAAAATACCTAGAAACAAAGGCCAATGAAAACACCACGACCCAAAACCTATGGGATGCAGCAAAAGCAGTTCTAAGAGAGAAATTTATAGCAATACAATCCTACCGTAAGAAACAAGAACCATCTCCAATAAACAACCTAAACTTACACCTAAAGCAATTAGAGAAAGAAGAACAAAAAACCCCAAAGTTAGTAGAAGGAAAGAAATCATAAATATCAGATCAGAAATAAATGAAAAAGAAATAAAAGGAAACGATAGCAAAGATCAATAAAACTAAAAGCTGGTTCTTTGAGGAGATAAACAAAATTGATAAATCTTTAGCCAGACTTACCAAGAAAAAATAGGGAGAAGATGCAAATCAATAGAAATAGAAATGATAAAAGGAGAAGTAACAACTGACACTGCAGAAATACAAGGGGTGATGAGAGATTACTACAAGCAAATATAGGCCAATAAAGTGGACAACCTGGAAGAAATGGACAAATTCTTAGAAATTCACAACATCCCTAGACTGAACCAGGAAGAAATAGAAAATATGAACAGACCAATCACAAGCAATGAACTTGAAACTGTGATTAAAAATCTTCCAACAAACAAAAGCCCAAGACCAGATGGCTTCACAGGCGAATTCTATGAAACATTTAGAGAAGAGCTAATACCTATCTTTCTCAAACTCTTCCAAAATATAGCACAGGGAAGAACACTCTCAAACTCATTCTACGAGACCACCATCAGCCTGATACCAAAACCAGACAAAGATGTCATAATGAAAGAAAACTACAGGCCAATATCACTAATGAACATAGATTTAAAAATCCTCAACAACATACTAGCAAAGAGAGTCCAAAAGCACCTTAAAAGTATCATACACTAGGGCTTCCCTGGTGGCACAGTGGTTGAGAGTCCAGGTTCGTGCCCTGGTCCAGGAAGATCCCAAATGCCGTGGAGCGGCTAGGCCCGTGAGCCATGGCCACTGAGCCGGCGCGTCTGGAGCCTGTGCTCTGCAACAGGAGAGGCCACAACAGTGAGAGGCCCGCGTACTGCCAAAAAAAATTTTTTTTAATGTATCATGCACTATGACCAAGTGGGGTTTATCCCAGGAATGCAAGGATTCTTCAATATATGCAAGTCAATCAACGTGATATACCATATTAACAAACTGAAGGGGAAAAACCATATGATCATCTCAATAGATGCAGAGAAAGCATTCGACGAAATTCAACACCCGTTTATGATAAAAACCTCCAGAAAGTAAACATAGAGGGAACTTTCCTAAACATAATAAAGGCCATATATGACAAACCCACAGCCAACGTCGTTCTCAATGGTGAAAAACTGAAACCACTTCCACTAAGATCAGGAACAAGACAAGGTTGCCCACTCCTCTCACCACTATTATTCAACATAGTTTTGGAAGTTTTAGCCACAGCAATCAGAGAAGAAAAAGAAATAAAAGGAATCCAAATTGGAAAAGAAGAAATAAAGCTGTCACTGTTTGCAGATGATGTGACACTACACATAGAGAATCCTAAAGATGCTACCAGAAAACTACTAGGGCTAATCAATGAATTTGGTAAAGTAGCAGGATACAAAATTAATGCACAGAAATCTCTTGCATTCCTCTACACTAATGATGAAAATTCTGAAAGTGAATTTAAGAAAACACTCCCATTTACCATTGCAACAAAAAGAATAAAATATCTAGGAATACACCTACCTAAGGAGACAAAAGACCTGTACTCAGAAAACTATAAGACACTGATGAAAGAAATTAAAGATGATACAAATAGATGGAGAGATATACCATGTACTTGGATTGGAAGAATCAACATTGTGAAAATGACTCTACTACCCAAAGCAATCTACAGATTGAAAGCAATCCCTATCAAACTACCACTGGCATTTTTCACAGAACTAGAACAAAAAATTTCACAATATTTCTGGAAACACAAAAGACCCCAAATAGCCAAAGCAATATTGAGAAAGAAAAAAGGAGCTGGTGAAGCAGGCTCTCTGACTTCAGACTATACTACAAAGCTACAGTGATCAAGACAGTATGGTACTGGCACAAAAACAGAAATATAGATCAATAGAACAGGATAGAAAACCCAGAGATAAACCCATGCACATATGGTCACCTTATCTTTGATAATGGAGGCAAGAATATACAGTGGAGAAAAGACAGCCTCTTCATAAGTGGTGCTGGGAAAACTGGACAGCTACATGTAAAAGAATGAAATTAGAACACTCCCTAACACGATACACAAAAATAAAGTCAAAATGGATTAAAGACCTAAATGTAAGGCCAGACACTATCAAACTCTTAGAGGAAAACATAGGCAGAACACTCTGTAACATAAATCACAGCAAGATCCTTTTTGACCTACCTCCTAGAGAAATGGAAATAAAAACAAAAATAAACAAATGGGACCTAGTGAAACTTAAAAGCTTTTGCACAGCAAAGTAAACCATAAACAAGACAAAAAGACAACCCTCAGAATGGGAGAAAATATTTGCAAATGAAGCAACTGACAAAGGATTAATCTTCAAAATTTACCAGGAGCTCATGCAGCTCAATATCAAAAGAAAACAACCCAATCCAAAAATGGGCAGAAGACCTAAATAGACATTTCTCCAAGGATGATATATAGATTGCCAACAGACACATGAAAGAATGCTGAACATCATTAATCATTAGAGAAATGCAAATCAAAACTACAATTAGGTATCATCTCACACCAGTCAGAATGGCCATCATCAGAAAATCTACAAACAATTAACGCTGGAGAAGATGTGGAGAAAAGGGAACCCTCTTGCACTATTGGTGGGAATGTAAATTGATACAGCCAATGTGGAGAACAGTATGGAGGTTCCTTAAGAAACTAAAAATAGAATTGCCATACAATCCAGCAATCCCACTACTGCACATATACCCTGAGAAAACCATAATTCAAAAAGAGTCATGTACCACAATGTTCGCTGCAGCTCTATTTACAATAGCCAGGACATTGAAGCAACCTAAGTGTCCATTGACAGATGAATGGATAAAGAAGATGTGGCACATATATACAATGGAATATTACTCAGTCATAAAAAGGAACATTACTCAGTCATAAAAAGGAACGAAACTGAGTTATTTGTAGTGAGGTGGATGGACCTAGAGACTGTCATACATAGTGAAGTAAGTCAGGAAGAGAAAAACAAATAATGTATGCTAACACATATATATGGAATCTGAAAAAAGGAAAAGAAAATGGTCATGAAGAACCTAGGGGCCAGACTGGAATAAAGATGCAGACCTACTAGAGAACAGACTTGAGGATATGGGGAGGGGGAAGGGGAAGCTGTGACAAAGTGAGAGAGTGGCATGGACATATATACGCTACCAAATGTAAAATAGATAGCTAGTGGGAAGCAGCTGCATAACACAGGGAGATCAGCTCCATGCTTTGTGACCACCTAGAGGGGTGGGAGAGAGAGGCTGGGAGGGAGGGAGACGCAAGAGGGAAGAGATATGGGGATATTTGTATATGTATAGCTGATTCACTCTGTTATAAAGCAGAAACTAACACACCACTGTAAAGCAATTATACTCCAATAAAGATGTTAAAAAAAAAAAAAGACACCATCATTTCTTACCTGGACTCTTGAAATAATATATGTATCCTATTTCCATGGCTTTCTTTTTAGAATTTTTTCTTCCTGTTTTATTGAGATCTAATTGACATACAGCATTGTATAAGTTTAAGGTATATAGGATAATGATTTGACTTACGTACATCACAAAATGATTATCACAAGTTTACTAAGATTCTGTCATCTCATATAAATATAAAATTAAAGGAATAGAAAAAAATTTCCTTGTGGTGAGAACTCTTAGGATTTACTCTCTTAACAAATTCTATATATAACATACAACAGTGTTAATTATATTTATCATGCTGTAATTATATTCCTAATACTTATTTATCTTGTAACTGAAAGTTTATAATTTTTGACTACTTTCCTCCAATTTTCCCTTCCCTCACCTCCTGCCTCTAGTAACCACAAATCTGATCTCTTTTTCTATGAGTTTGTTTGTTTTTGAAGTATAATTGACCTACAACACTAGGTTAGTTCCTGTTGCACAACACAGTGTTTCAATATTTCTATACATTTCAAAATGATCATCACGATAAGTCTAGTAATCATAGGTCATGATAAAGACATTACATATTTATTGACTATATTCCCCACACTGTACGTTTCATACCCATGATTTATTTATTTTACAACTGAGAGTTTGTACTTCTAAATCTCCCTCACCTATTAATTTCGTCTTCCTATCCCCGTCCCCTCTGACAACTACCTGTTTGTTCTCTGTATCTGTAACTCTGCTTCTGTTTTATGTTTGTTCATTTGTTTTGTTTTTTTAGATTTCACATATATGTGAAATCATACAGTTTTTGTCTTCCTCTGTCTGACTTACTTCACATAGCATGATACACTTAAGGCCCATTCATGTTGTCACAGATGGGAGGATTTCATTCTTTTCTTAGGGCTGAGTAGTATTCCATTGTTATTGTTGTCTTTTTAATAATAGCCATTCTGACAGGTGTGAGGTGATATCTCACTGTGGTTTTGATTTGCACTTCCCTGATGATTAGTGATGTTGATCATGTTTTTGTGTGCTGTTGGCTATCATTATGTCTTCTTTAGAAAAATGTCTATTCAGGTACTCTGCCCATTTTTTAATTAGGTTTTTTTTTATGTTGAGATGTATGAGTTATTTGTATATTTTACATATTAACCCCTTATCGGATATATCATTTGCAAATGTCTTCCCCTATTCAGCAGGTGGCCTTTTCATTTTCTTGATAGTTTCCTTCACTGTGCAAAAGCTTTTGAGTTTGATGTAGTCCCATGTGTTTATTTTTGCTTTTGTTTTCCTTGCTTGAGGAGGCACATCCCCCCAAAATATTTCTAAGACCAATGTCAAAAAACGTACTACCTATATTTACTTCCTGAAGTTTTATATTTTCTGGTCTTACATTTAAGTCTTTAAGCCATTTCAAATTTATTTTTGTGCATGGTGTGAGAGAGTAGTCCAGTGTGATTCTTTTGCATGTAGCTGTCCAGTTTTCCCAACACCATTTACTGAAAAGGCTATATTTTCCCTATTGTATATTCCTGCCTGCTTTGTGGTAGGTTAATTGCCCATATAGGTGTGGATTCATTTCTGGGCTCTCTATTCTTTTTCATTGATTTATGGATCTGTTTTTGTGCCAGTACAATACTGTTTTGATGACTGTAGTTTTAGAATCAGGTAGTATGATACCTTGAGCTTTGTTCTTTCTCAAGATCACTTTGGCTATTTAGGGTCTTTTGTGTTTCCATACAAATTTTAAAATTATTTTTTCTAGTTCTGTGAAAAACACCATTGGTTGTTTGCATTAGTTAGTATGGTCTTTTTAACAAAATTATTTCAACCAATTAATATGGTATATCTTTCCATCTGTTTGTGTTGTCTTCAATTTCTTTTATCCATGTCTTATAGTTTTCCAAGTTTTCACTTCCTTAGTTAGGTTTATTCCTAGGTATTTTATCCTTCTTGATGTGATTGTAAATGGGATTGTTTTCTTAATTTCCCTTCTGATAATTCATTGTTAGTGCAAATAAATGCAACGGATTTCTGTATATTAATTTTCTACCCTGCAACTTTACCAAATTCACTGATGAGTTTTAGTAGTTTCTTGGTGCATCTTTAGGATTTGTACTAAAGTAGATACCATGTCATCAGTACACAGTGACAGTTTTACTTCTTCCTTTCCAATTTGGATTTCTTTTATTATTTTTCTTGTCTGTTTGCTGTGGCTAGGACTTCCAACACTACGTTTAAAAAAGTGGCAAGAGTGGGCATCCTTGTTTTGTTCCTGATCTTAGAGAAAATGCTTTCAGCTTTTCACCATTGAGTGTGATGTTAGCTGTGGGCTTATCATATGTGGCCTTTATTATGTTGAGGCACTTTCCCTCTATACCCACTTCATTGAGAATTTTTATCAGAAGTGGATGTTAAATTTTGCCTAAAGCTTTTTCTTTATCTATTGAGACAATCAAATGATCCTTTTCTTCAATTTGTTAATGTCATGCATCATATTTGATTGATTTGTAGATAGTGAACCATCCTTGAATCCCTGGGGTAAATCACACTTGATCATGGTGTATGATCCTTGTAATGTATCATTGCATTTGGCTTGCTAATATTTTATTAAAGATTTTTGCATGTATGTTCATCAGTGATATAGACCTGTAATTTTATTGTGTGTGATATCTTTGTATGGTTTTGGTATCAGGGTAATGCTTGCCCTACAGTTGCTAAAATGTGAAATTTACAATAACTAAAAGTAATGCAGATCTGCTGCAACAGTTAAGAGAGAGCAATTAAACAGCACTGATCACTGCAAACATAAGAACCTGGTAGATGATAAATTTAATATTTCATACTAGTGAGAATATAATGGAAAATTCTAATTTTCAAATTAACCTCATCCATAATACTCTGGCATCAACCTCATTGCTAAAATACATTGTCTGTGAAATATGCAGTAAATGAGTTTCACATATAGTGCTACCTTTGTAATCTTGTTCTGGAATCCTTTTCTCATTCCATCAAAGAAACTGCTCCATAATGTTTACTTTTACACACTTCTAATTTTAAAAATTATGTGTATTAAATGTGGAAAACTGTACTAGTGGTCATCATTATTCAGTTCATCTCTATTTCCTGTGCACACAGGAAATGACACTTCCCACCATTTTACCATTAATGGAGCCATCAACCACTTCTGACCAGTGGAATGTAATTGGAAGTGACTTTTTCTCTTTTTTTTTTACTGCCTAAGGCAGTAAAAAGCCCCTGCATGAAGGTCCAGCCATTTCTTTTCCTGCTACAGTGACCTGGCAGCCTTTTGCTGAGAGGATGGAGCACAAGAGTGGAAGCACACTGGATCTCTAGGTCATTGCTTGAAAGTCCCCTTGGGAAGAAGCTATTAGACACATAGAAGACCTGGTAAAAGCAAGAAATAAACTTTTAATTTGTTAAGCCCTTGTAATTTTGATTTAATTTGTTACTAAATTATAGCACAGCCTCTCCTGGTGAATACATTAGATAATTCATTTTATGGTGAGACTATATAATCTCTGGTACATTTTCTTTCAGTGGTACACAAAGATGCAGTTATTTGTACAGTCATGATTGAAAAAAGAATCTTTAAAAAAATCTCTCAGCTTAAGAGCTGAGAGATGCTAAAAATACTTTTACTTTTATCCAACTCTATAGTCATTCACCCACCCTGGTAATTTATTCAAATATAGTACTATGTTCTCCAAATATGCAGGAGCAATGTTTCCCCTCCCTCTCCACAAGTCTTCCAACAGAACTTGCTGACAGAGAAATGCATTTCAGTTTATCACCACCCTCATTATTTTTCATATATCATTTCAGCCAACTTTGCTGTGGCAAAGAAGTAAGTATTTCCCTATTGATGTCTCTTTGTTTTCTCCTATTAGGGAAGAAAATTTCAACAGAAGACTCTAAATATTTATCAAATTCACTGAAAAATTTAAAGTAATGGACTGAGATTCACATAAATTTAAATGTTACTTTAAAAAGCTGTAGGATTTGTTTTCATATTCTGCATGCTTGGAGGCTGTATGTTTTAAATTCTGAGTGTTTTTCAGACAAATACAATGGTTTCATGTATATGGCATCTCAACATCCCATATACACTTTAGGTGAAGTTTATCCTTAAGTCTTTCAGACAATTTCAACATTTTTGCCTGATTTCTAGTCTGATCTGTTTGGATTGTGATCATTTTAGTCACAGAATGTGTGTGATAATGACCTTGTATTGTAGTTTGTGTTTCTTTTATTAGTAGTATTATCTTCATATCATAGTTTACTTGGACAAATCATTTTTAAGATACTTATCTTTTATGTGAGATCTCATTCAGTTATAATTAGATAATGTAACCCATAAATCCATCTCATCAAGAGTATGTAAGTTTAAATACATGACAATACACTGAAATTGAACAAATGAATAAACATGCCACATCAAGCCTCCTGCACTGGTGGAACTGCACGTGGCAAAAAGTAAAGGGTGAGCATTATTAGAACCTCTTTCTTTCTCAATCACTCAGTTTCCTCTAATATAGACAAGAGGAACAAAATAAACCAATTTCCAGTTCTTTCTTAATCTAGAAGTGGCCATGTGACACTGTTCTAGCCAATTAGATATAACCAAACCTGGAGAGAGTATCTCTTCCAAGATAACCCCTTGTTAGAAGGATTTTCATTCTTGATCTTTCCTTTCCTTTAAGCTAGGAATGTGGGTGTAATGCTCTAAGAAGCAGCAACCATCTTCCCTGAGGGTGAGAGACCTCAAGTATCAACTAGTAAGTGTCAACATGTGGACTATGATCCAGAAACGTCTGATTCCAAAACCGAAATGCTCTTAATCACTTTGGTACACCACCTCACCACAGCTAGAATGAAAGGAGCTAGCTTCCAGGGAGGGAGAGGACTTCAGAGAAAAGAAGAAAAACAATAGCAATGAGGAGTTAAGAATGATAAACTGGGTAGGACAATAAGATTTTAGGAGAATAAGAAGTTTCCACAACACAAGGCAAAAAAGGAACTCATGTCCTCCAGACATTTGTGGAGGTAGGGTATTATGATGAAGTATATTTAGTATTAAATATGACACATATAAATCAACTTTGTAGCATTAGATTCTAATTGTTGGTGATATTGTAATAAAAATGGAGATTGTTAAATGCTTTTTGTACTGTGGGATTTTTCTGAAGTCCATGGAGTAGGTAAAGAAAAGGGTGGTTAACATATTTTGACATTTTGGCAAGATTTTTCTACTTGTTTAAGAGGCAAGATTTCACTTGTTCTAGCATCAGATCCCTGGATATGAGCCTATTTTATATATTATGTTTTTTATTGAAGCTCAAGTTTGTTCTCAACTTTTTCCATTTTATACAAACAATTTCCATATTGTAAAAATTTAACACTACAATATTGCCTATAAAAATAATTAAAACCATTGGGCCTCATTGCATAGAATTTACATTTTTAGAAGAGTTTTTTTTTTTTTTCTATTGAACAAGTCTTGTACTTCAGAGAGAATTGTGGGAACAGACTATTTTTGAAACTTTAATTATACTGGCTTGAATACAGCAGGGTTCATAGGCAAAATTACTGAGAAATTAAACTTGAAGGTCAGTTGGAGTCAGGCTCTAATCTAATTGAATAGGTCCTGGAATTGAAGAGGACCATGGAGTTCAGGGTGGGGATTTGATGGTTTCAATCTATGGAATCAGAATGGAAAGATGGTAGCTTATTCAACAAATACTTGTTGAAAATCTACAACTGTATAAGACATTTGCAATTTTTGTATCAGGAATTAAGCTTACGTTTCCTATACTTTACTGAGTATTTTTCAGATATTCCACAATGTAATAAAATCTTGTTTTTAATAAGTTTGCAACCAACTCCTTCTACAATCCCTCTATGCCTGAGCAGTGATGACCAGAAAATGGAAGCTCTTCCAATCAAGACAGAAATGAGGAGAAATATGGAGAACAAGGCTCTTTGTGGAAAATTCCCTGTCATTAGTTTCATGAAGCTGGATTTTGAGCACTACTAATAGGAACACTGCTGCCAAGCTGAATATCATGGCACATGGGTAGATTTTGAAAGGCGTCCAGACTGAAAACCTCTTAGGAATTTGTAGCTGGTAGTTAGCACCCAGTGTTATAGTCTGACACACACTCAGAGCCTGGTCATGATGTGCTCGCTGCTGCATTTACCGTTTTGTCTGTGCCAGATGCCAAAGTGGAAAATAAAAGTAGAATAAACATTTCTATAATCCGATTATGGCAGTTTAAACCAGGTGGATCTACTTCGAGTTTGAAACACAGAAAATTTCAAAAATTCTTTCCCTTTCACTCTAAAGATTTCTCAACCTCAGCACTATTAACTTTTAGCTGGATAATTCTTTGTTATGAGGGGCTGTCTGTGCATTATAAGACATTTAGCAGCATCCCTGGCCTCTACCCACTAGAATCCAGTAGACTTCCTCCCCAGTCATGTCCATCAAAAAAACGTCTGTAGACACTTCCAAATGTGCCCTGAGGACAAAATTTCCCTCCCCTGACCTCTGCCCAGTTGAGAACCACTGCTCTATTTAGAGATTCAACCTATGCTGAAATATTGCAAATGACTCTGTGGTCCATAGTACCAAGAGAACATGGGGGGCATATAGAATAAGGGTTCAGAAAAAGCCATTCTGTTTGACATTGTGCACATCATAGGGGATGGAAAGATATGATTCTGGCAGAGTGAGAGTAATGTAGACTACACTCAAGGTCTGAGAGAAAGAGAGACCTGTGATTTTTTTAAAGTAGAAATTGTCTGCTTTTTCTGCAAGTTGGCATGAAGGGAGAGAAATAGGCTGATAGTTGGCAGGCCTCAGTGCCTCACTGAAAGGTGTCCTGAACAAATAGATATGTGTTTTTCTGTTTAACTTAGGACTTTTATTTTCCCCTCCAGGATACAGACAGCTGAGAAGGTTTGGAGTCAGGAAAGAGTTAATAGAATAGAGAAAGAATGAAGACAGACATAGAAAAAGAAAACATAGGTAGAAGCAAGAGCCCAGGGGGAGTAATGGGAGCTGGAGGGCGTCCCAGAAGGAGGATAATGACAGAGGAGACAGAATTACATAGCTGGAAGAATTTGGAATCCAGAACTAGACTATGGGACTTTTAATTCTGGGTGTATCATTTTTGAGATGTGTGACCTTGAAGATTTTTTTAGCCTCTTAAAATTTCCATTTTCTCATATGCAAAATGGAGATCATAATAACTCCCAAGCTTGAAGGTTCCTAGGATATGAAAATGTGATAATATCTGTAAGGCATGTGACACAGGGCCTGCCCTAAAGAGAAAATCTGTAGAACAGTACTGAGGGTATTATGGGGCACCAAGGACCACACAGACTCTATGTGTGTGGCTTCCACAGTGACTGTGAGGGTCTTTTGCGGTCCAGGTGCAGTGAAGGTCAACGGCAAGATATAGACATGACCCAGCTGGCACAATATAAAGGAGGAGGAAGATTAAAAGGCTTAGCAGGACCATAGGCCCAGGCTGAGCCAATAATCACCAACTTTCTTAACGAATATCTGAAATGGGTGAACAGAGGAGGAATTCAATGGCTAATCTGCCAGGAACATTGGCAAGCAAGAGAAAGGACAGGTAGAAAGCTGTGAAAAGTGCAGGAATGGAGACACCCAGGCCAAGATCTTAGCAGGAGAGCAGGCAGGAATGCTACATGAGTCTGTGGTCTAGGTGCTGTCCATATCGCCAGAGCATACGTCCTCTATAGGGGTGGGGCTTTGTGTTGAAATCCCAGCCTTTAAATGGAATCTCTCCCATGTAACTGCTCAATAAATACCAGATGAGTGAACAATAGGATTGAAGAATAAATGAGGGAAATCAATAACTCCTTTTCTGAAGTGAACTCTTGTTTCAAACCTTTTGAGGCAATTAAGTTTTATTTTTAACAACGAGTTACAAATTGTATTGGGAAATTTAATGTATCAACTTGACTGGGACTTGCAGTATGCAGAAATTTCGTCAAACATTATTCTGGTGTCTGTGCAGATGTTTTTGGATTAGATTATCATTTGGATCAGCAGACTGAGTAAAGCAGATTGTCCTCTTTGATGTGGGAGACCCACACCCAATCAGTTGAAGGCCTGAATAAACAAAAAGGCTGACCCTCCCACGAGAGAGAGAACTCTTCCTGCCTGACTGATTGAGCTGGGATATTGGTCTTTTCCCACCTTTGGACTTGAACTGAAAAATCAATTCTTGTTGGGTCTCAAGCCTACCATTCTGGACAGGAACTTACACCATCATCAGCAATCCTGATTCTCAGGTCTATGTATTCCAACTGGAACTATATCACTTCAGACAGGCTGGAATCTGGGGCCTGGGACCCTTTGCTGCAGTGTTTGCACCTGGACAAACATCTCCTGGAGCAACAAAATACAAAGACACTCTAAGGGACTAAAAATAGCTGCATGTATATAGCACCGGGGAAAATCATGGACAATAAGTTACAAAAAAGACCAAAAACCCAACTGCCACTTCTGAAGAGTCAGGAGCAAAAACATGGTACCAGGAGCAAAAGCAGGGTACTGCGCATGCCCCCTGCACACACCACCACTAAAGGGGTGGGCAAACCACCTAAGCCACACCTCCGGCCCCACTCCTGGACCCACCCCTACCCTCACCCCATATAAGGAACCAGCTCACCACCTCCCCCAGCAAGCAAGTGACCAAGGAAACCTGTTACTTGTTTTTGCTCCTCCCTGCTGCAGCAGGAGCCCCAAAAAAGCCTTGCCAGAATTTCTTGTCTGGCCTCTTTTCAATTTCTATTGATTAGGGAAGGCCAAGAACCCTGGTCAGTAACACAGTGACTCTCTCAGGTCTCCAACTTGCTAGATGCAGATCTCCATGAGCAATCCCTTATAATAAATCTCTTCCCATGTGTATATCTTGTAGGTTCTGTATCTCTGGAGAACTGTGACTAATACACATATTTTTCCTAGTGTTAATTACTGTATATTTGTCTTAGTTCTTTCATTAGACCAAAAATTCTTCAAGATGACTGTAACTTCTTAATTTTTATATTTGCTGTCTCATTGTACCTTATTTTCAATATCCAAGTACTATAGACATTTATAGAATTAAAATCTGTTTGAAGGCAATGATAGTGAAAAAAACGTTGCAAATCTGTGATATCAGATTGGCTGGAGGGTCATAATTGGGTTCAGTGTTTCTTCACCCTGAATCCATGCATACATTCTTGAGGATTTTTGAGATGAGGATTTTTTTTAATCTGTAGTTTTTATTTTGATGATAATCTAAATTAATATTTTATCAATTATAAAAATAAACTTGTTTTTTGAGGTGATAATGCACCATTGAAATATACTTTGATACTCTGAGCTCATAAGTCAGTGCTTCTCTGAGTTAGACTTTTAATTCATATTAAAAGAAATTACTCTATTATTCAAATTCAAGAAAATCTTTTTTGGGGAAGAACCCTGGGCTGAATACCAGGACAGCAGGGTCTAGCCCTGGCTCTGCTAACAACATTTGTCAAATCACTCAAGACATCAATTATGCTACCCATAAAACAAGGTTTTTGAAGTTTATTGATTTCTGAGTTTCCCCCTCAGCTCTAAACGTCCATGTTTCTAAGGCTATTGAAGTTAGCAGGGGAAGAGGAAGACAATAAAAATGTGAACAAGATTGTACAAATTTCAAGAAAGGTGAAAATGGTACCTATAAAGCAGTGAAAACAAGCATATATCAAGTATTTCCTTTTTTTAAAGCTGTATTTAGAGAATATATACGTCAGGCATGGTTCCAGGCATTTGGGATTCATCAGTATACAAATCAAAATCCCTGCCCTGAGGAAGCTTGCAATGAGGACAGCCTTCAATAAATGAGTAAGTGGGTTAAATAGAAAATAAACAAGTAAATAAATAAATGAATTAATATATAGTATGGAAAATACTTGTGCTTCAATGGAAAATGATGCACTGTCAAGAGGATATCCCTCCAGTTTATCTGCTTTTAATCATTCATCATCTTTCAGTAACTGTAGTTCTATAAATTGTAGACAACTGATAGCAATGCAAAATTATTCTTGTACACTTGCAAATTCTGTCCCATCTAGTAGAAGTACAGTTGACTTCCCCATTTCCTTCCACTCCCCCTGCCAGGAAAGTCAGTTTCATCTCCATTTGCAAATTCATTTCAATATGCCTGATCTACAAATTTGTCTGATTTACAGGTTGTCTTTTTTTTTTTTTTAGCATCTTTATTGGAGTATAATTGCTTTACAATGTTGTGTTAGTTTCTGTTGTATAACAAAGTGAATCAGCTATAAGTATATACATATTCCCATATCCCCTCCCTCTTGCATTTCCCTCCCACCCTCCCTATTACAGGTTGTCTTTTGAACTGGTTATAACACTGTATGGAGTAGAATAGAATCTTTAAATATTTATTTTTATGTCTTCCTGAGGGTTATAATTTTACGTTTTTCTGAAAGTCACCTTTTAACAATGGTTAAAGTCTATGAAGGAAATAACCCAGGTTAGTGAGACATAGAGGGATGAAGCTGGAGGAGGGGTTGGATAGCTTTAGACCTCTGGTCAGGAAAGACCTCTTAGAGGATGGAGCCAATGAGTTGAGAGCTGACTGATGAAAGGATCACCTCTCAAAGGCCTGGAGAATGATCATTCCAGGAAAAGGCAGCAAGAGGGGCAATGGTCCTGGACTGAGAATTTCTTTGGTGTGTTCAAGCTTCCAGAAGGCGGCCAGCATGTGTGGCTGGCACATACTGAGCAAAGGGAATAGAGTATGAGATAGAGATAGGTAGGCAAGTGTCAGATGTTTAGGGTATAAAAAGCCTTGATAGTATGTTTGATTTTTATTCTCAGTGCAATTAGAAAGACATAGAAATGATTTGGATTCTATTTTTAAATAACTTTCTATGACCAAGACACTTGACTTACCACTTTATGAGCATTACTTCAGTCGGTCCTCACGTTAATTCCATGGAATATGGAATAGGGATTATTACTTTACCCACCTCACAGATGAGGAAAATGAGGCTCAGAGGGTAAGTGCACAATTAATACCTACAAGGTCATGATTGCTATTCATCGATGTAAATAACAAGTATTTCTATTGTCAACTGTTCGTACAATGATTGCGATTAAGCTGTGAATAAGCTCAATCATAATCAACAGTACTTTTCTGAACCATTACACTGAATTAAGTTTTGTAGGTTTACTTTACAGAGTTTCTTATCCTCTCTTTTCAGATTATTTTCTGGCTCTGCTTTCAAGAATTATTTGAAAAGTAAATTTTGATTGTGAGTTTGAGTTAATATCAGTAACGAGTCAATGCTGGCTGTGAGGACTTTGTAAACTTATCCAGCTTCTACATTGTTTCTATGGGTTTTTATCTGTGCGTATAATGGAGCATACAGTAGCTTTCATTTTGTCTTAAACACAGAAGATATTTAATTGCCATAATTACATAATACACTTAAACTGATATGTTTCTCAGACCTACCCACTATATCAACAGCCAATAAAAATACAATATGTCTCATGTTTGTGATAGCTTTTAGGTTGCATTTGCAATATGATGACTATAATAATGACCTGGTCCTTTTTTTACAATTTAGTGAATCTATTAAAAATCTTATTATTCACATTGATACTTCACTGTTTAAAGCTTACAATATTCTCATTATTGGAGTAGGGAAATAGCATTTGGGAGAAAAAATCAGTGAATCAGCACGTAAAATCCTTCCAATGAGTTGTGATGAGACTTGTCAATATCTTCAATCTCTTTAGCTTGATACATTAACTTTTCAGTAATTATAATCCTTTCTCATGACATTCTTCTGCTTTTACTGTCATGATCAGTTTCACTTTCTTTTCTTAGCTAGGCTAGTTTACTGTGTACCCAACTTAGATGCTTTTCCATCTCAAAATTCAGATGATTTTGCCAAGCAAGACAATAGCAACTTGGACACACACTGACATGAACCACCAGTGGTTTGTCTGAAGAAGTAGAATGACTATTTTGTGAGAACATTTCTCCCTGAGTGCCCTGAATCATTGAGTTTGGCCACATCTCAATTTTTCTTTCAGCAGAAATGGAGAAAAGGAAAAAACTGGGATGACTAGCTAAGCAAAACACAAGCTGCTTAAAGACTAAAGAAGCACAAAGCCTATTTCAGGAAGGGCAGTCAACTGGAAGTCTGGAGTCAAAAACTATCAGCTTGTTGGATTAGAAAGGTTTAGGAATTTAGACTTTACAAGAGAAAATAAAACGACACCAGTCTTCGTGTGTGTGTTGATATAGTTACACTCGTGCATTTTACCTTTATTTTAAATAGATCTTCCAAGCAGATGGTCATGTCTGAGCAGATACCTTCCACACCCACAGTTGTACTGTGAGAAACAAAAATAAAACACTAAGCATATTAAAATGTGTAAATATTTTCTCCTACTGAGTTTGTTAGCTGAGTATCTCATTTGTACATTGCTCCTGCTTTAGCCCAGTAGTTTTACTCTCTTAATTCTGCATTTTACTTCAGGTTGGGCAGAATGCCTCTGAGGGGAAAGCAGCTGAACTCCCTGGACTCCCAGGTTGCCCTAGTGAAGGAATGCTTTTATTGCTTGCCCAAGTTTAAAAAACGCTGCTCGTTAAGCCTAAGAGATCAGAATACTGTCCTTAAAAAGCCCCGAAATAGGGCACCCTACATCACATATGCTCTGCAAATAACCCTTGGAGGAAAATAATCAAATGGAATAGCTTTTTTCTTGTAAATCAAGCAGTATGGTTAAGGAAAAATAGCGACTGTTCTTCTGATCAGACCTTGAAAGCTTTTATTGACTACCTTATTCTACACATAGGAGCTATTGTAGAAATTAAAATATCCATAATTAGGGATCATTTCTAGGGGAAAAAAAGCCTATTTACAGTTTAGCAACCACTTAACATTAGGATATAAGAAGTTCCATTAAACACATCAAATAATGATAGGAAAACGTTATAGATTGAGTCAAAACAGTTAACTCTAGGTTAGAAGTTCACTTTGTAAGGTCAGATCAATAAATATATTGCTTATTTTCAAGGTGGCAGGAAGAGTTACAACTGTCATTTTCCTTATATACTGAACATTTAACATGACTAATTACTAACAGTCATTTTTCAAAATGTTTAATGCACTGATGAATTGTTAACATATTTTAAGTGTTTGTTACTTAATGGATCTTTGTAGGGCTCTGACATTGCCTGAGTCTAGCACCGGTTATATAGCTTCTTTTGAAAGTTAATGGAGCAGAAGGATGGAATTCAATTACGTGGAGAGAAATATAACAAAGAGAGAAGAAAGGAGAAAACACCAGCCTTTCAGAAGCACGTACTGGAAAAACATCTTATGGCCTTTTATCGTTTTGACAAGCATTTTATTTTTTATTTTTTTTAAATCATTAGATTCTCAGTCATTATATTGTTACACAACTCTTACTTATTCCAGGCTTCCAAATAGCCTGGACTATTAATAGTCACTTTAAATATACCTGTGACTTTACCTGTGACTTTAAATATAGCTTAGAACTGCAGTCCTGAAATCCACGGAAACTGCTTTTTACCCTAAACTCTGTTCCAACCTAATCAGGACCTATATTGTATAACCAAGCAAAAAAACTGAAGACAATGAGATGGGACAAAAAGACACACGAGGGCCAAATTGCCTTGGGTTCTCAGGATGGCCAGCAAAACTGTCCACAGCTTCTTGCTCTGTTAATGAACCTTGATGTATCCCTGGGGTGGAAAATCAGGACAATCCCTATCCTAGAACTATCTATTATCCACCAAATAGCTTTCTCTGCTTCTCTTTAAAGTGATAAAATGTCCGACTTTAAATTTTAAAAAAATTAATCATAAAACTACCATATGATCCAGCTATTCCACTTCTCAGTATTTATCTAAAGAATACAAAAACACTACTTTGAAAAAATATATGTATCCCTATATTCATCACATTATTATATACAATAGCCAAGACATGGAAACAACCTAAGTGTCCATTGATAGATGAATGGATAAAGAAGTAATGGTATATATATGCAATGGAATATTACTTAGCCATAAAAAAGAATGAAATCTTGCCATTTGGGAGAACATGGATGGATCTTGAGGGTATTATGCTAAATGAAGTAAGTCAGACAGAGAAAGACAAATACCATATGATTTCACTCATATACAGAATGTAAAAAAACAAACAAAATAAATGAACAAAGCAAACCAAACAAAACAAACACATGGATAGAGTTCAGAGTAGTGGTTACCAAAGGGGAACGGGTGGAGGGGAGGTTGAAATGGGTAAAGGGGATCCAGAGTAAGATAATAAATGGAAACTACTTTTTGGTGGTGAGCATGCTATAATATATACAGAAGTAGAAATATATTGTTGTACACATGAAACTTACATAATGTTATAAACCAGTTACCACAATAAAAAGTAAGATGAAACAAAAGAAGTTACTTAGGCAGCTTCCAGAATTCTCTGTTCATCAATATATTTACTAGCAAAACCCTTATTGATTGATCAAGCACAAAAATCAAGACTGAACTTAAAACTCAAATTGCTTACAATGAACTGATGAAACTTAGAGACTGTTTTATGAATAACAAAAGGCATCTCCCATGGAAATGGTAGCTTATGTTTATGTGAGCTTTAACATTTTTGAAGTAGTTCTACACTGTATTCAACTTGATTTTTTTTGTTTGTTTGTTTGCAGTACACAGGCCTCTCACTGTTGTGGCCTCTCCCGTTGCGAAGCACAGGCTCCGGACGCACAGGCCCAGTGGCCATGGCTCACGGGCCCAGCCGCTCCACGGCATGCGGGATCTTCCCAGATCGGGGCATGAACCCATGTCCCCTGCATCGGCAGGCAGACTCTCAACCACTGCGCTACCAGGGAAGCCCTCAACTTGATTCTTATACCTGTCAGGATAGGATAGCTTTTGTTGTAAGGACAAACCACACCAACATACCATTGGCTTAAAACAATAAATGCATATTCTTGCTACTTGTTTATCATTGAGTCATCTGGGGAGGGAGTTTTGCCCTATATCATCCACATTCAGGGACTCAGACTAAGGTGATCTATCTCTGTGTTTCCAAGATTACAAAGGTGGGAAAAGGGAGTATGGTGACTGGTGTGCTTACTCTTAAGGTACCTGCTTGAAAGTGACTCATGACACTTCTGATCATAGTTTATGGGTCAAAGCAAGTCACACAATCCCTCCTAACTTCAAAAGAAGAAAGTTTAATCTTGCTCTGTGTCCAGAAAGAAAAGAACTTGAATGTTTAGATGAGATCAGTGACTATCATATTCATCTTTACATCTCTATGAGGAAATATAACCAGTAAGGCAAAGCCATGGAAACCAGGAAGATTTTTCTAAAGATGGTATCTAGCAAAAGAATGGAAAGTGACCCATATGTGGCAATGCTTTTCCTTTTTGTTCATAAATATCTTCCACTCACCATGCCCCAATGCCTAAAATATCATTCGTCACTTCTTTAGGCTAAGCAATGCCTTGCTTAAAAGGCCAATACCTTTCCTAACCTATTGGTGTTCCAGTTATCAAAAGACGATGGGAGGATGGTCTTCAAGATGGACAGGGTTTCCTGAGTGCAGCATGGTAGGTAATGAGGTCTCTATGACTCTTGCAGTATGGTGGGGTGTGGAGGACAGGGGTTAAAAGGCTCTTTTTATTGAAAGGCATGACAGTCTATATATATTTCCTGGGATAGGATCTCTGTAGACATTTTTACAGATAATACACAGTGAAGGAGTCAAGTTACATGTCTCCTGAAGTTGTAATTCTCAGAACTGTAAAGAGCAAATTAAAGGCAAAATAAGAATTAAACAGATGATGTATTTAAACTGTGAACTTTATAAAAATGCAAAGAGAGACAGAATTTCCTTGAAATTGCTGTCCTAGCACTATCCAGGTAATTGACCATACCAGTGAAGGTCAATTTAGAACCCCGAAATTCAGAATCAGAACCATGGAAGAAGAGACATCTGATGAGATGAGGAGACACATTTCTCCTAAATACACTGAAGTAGACTTAGACAGAAAGAACTGGAAGGTGACACCAAAATCATTCTGCATATTATTTGCTTGACATATGTATGTGCTTTCTTATGTTAACAAGGTGCTTTGGTGCTCTTGAAACTTTTTTGAAGCCTTCATGAAATCTCATATCAACTTCTGATTTTTTTTTCTTCTAGTGTTCTCATAAAACATTAGCATATTTTCAATCCATAACTTTATTCATTATTTTTGTTCAAAAGCTCCAATGGAAAGATACAAGTGGCTTTAGGCAAGTCATATATTATGGTGATAATTTTCCTTGCTTAAATTAAGAAGTACGAAAATATATCATAATTTTAAAATATGAAGGATTTTGCTCGAGTTTTTCATGAATTGGTGGCTTCAGGCTGATTTTTATATTCAGGGTATTCCAAATAATTGAAATTTTAAATTGTTGAAAACAAACTAAAAAGTTATAATGATTTTTGTTTAATACTAATTGCAGTGTTTGCTTCTAAAATATGTGATAATAAAATGAGTGTTTTCTTCCTTTTTTATCTTACTTTTTCCCATTTAACAATAAGTACTTAAATCGATCTATCCTATTAAAATTTACTATTCAATTCCTTAATATTAATTCAGTATACACCATTTAGTCATTAAGTTTTTATTCTGATTTCCAGTTTCTAAATTTGCAAAGCATTTTGTAATAAAGTTTGAAAAGAAATTGCATAACTTTATTGTTTTACTATTTATGCTGTATTTTTATTATCATAAAAACTATTTACAAAGATGTATTGTACAACACACACAAGGAATATAGCCAATATTTTGTAATAAGTATAAATGCAAAGTAACCTTTAAAAATTGTATAAAAATTTTTGAAAATTAAAAAAATATTTACTATCTTACAAGCTACTTTACAAAAATTAGAATATATTAAAAAGATCCATTGCTGAAATATATTTGTACCGTTTTACATTAGTGGCAGCCTTATTCTGAATTCCTATATAAAAATCAGGAGACACTACTTCATGCACTCTTTTGGCACACTGCTCACTGAAGTCGGAAGCCCACCAGGATTTGAGTTCTGGCTTTGCCTCTTACTAGCTTCCAGACCTAAGCCTAGCCATTTAGCAGCTCAGCTATGACATTCATCAAAAGGAAATAATATCTGTCCTGCTTTCCTAGTTTTTGTGTTGTGAAAATTAAATAAGTTTAAAATCATGAAAAATACTTTGACAATTCTAAAGGGTTATAGAAGCTTAAATAATTAATATCACGGTTGAATTATTATATATGTTTCCCTACCCTTTGGAGTAAAGAATTAACTTTAATTATAATGAGAATTAGAAATATTACTAAAAGATTTAGTTTATTTTTGTGGCAGTTGAAAGTCTTAAAGATTATAAATGCCAACATGCTGTCATGTGTAGATTATTTGCTATCTTGTCTATATTATGTGTTCTTACTGAGTTTATAAGACATGATTAACTGTGTTAAGGGAAACAAAATCAAATTCTTGTTTCATATACAATTTAGGACCTAAAAATACGCATACTTTGATAACAATCTCTTCTCAATCCTGGAGTAAAATTGATTTCTTTATGCAGAGCTAAAGAAATAGCGAGATGAACTGGCAAACAGGATAAAGATGATATGTTTAAATTGAAACAAGGGAGGCCAGGTGACTGATACAGTGGATTCATATCAATGTTCTTCAAGATACTTAGGTATGATTGGTTCATTCCAAGAATCTAATCCAGGGGATTCCCTGGTGGCACAGTGGTTGAGAGTCCACCTGCTGATGCAGGGGACATGGGTACATGCCCCGGTCCAGGAAGATCCCACATGCCGCGGAGCGGCTGGGCCTGTGAGCCATGGCCGCTGGGCCTGCGCGTCCGGAGCCTGTGCTCCGCAACAGGAGAGGCCACAACAGTGAGAGGCCCGCATACAGAAAAAAATAAAATAAAATAATATAATCCAGGAAGAAATGTAACTGAATCAAAGTACATATGAGAAAATTTCTCAGAGATCAAAAAGGCAAGTTTAATATAAGTACAGAATCTGTTTGCAGATAGATTTTTTAAACTCCAAATCTCAGAAATATGTGAAGTGCTAAATGAACTGATAGGGAGGGAGACTGGTTCAAGATGGCGGAGTAGAAGGACATGCTCTCACTCCCTCTTGCGAGAACACTGGAATCACAACTAACTGCTGAACAATCATTGACAGGAACACACTGGAACTCACCAAAAAAGATACCCCACATCAAAAGACAAATGAGAAACCACAATGAGATAGTAAGAGGGGCGCAATCACAATAAAATCAAATCCCATAACTTCTGGGTGGGTGCCTCAGAAACTAGAGAACACTTATACCACAGAAGTCCACCCACTGGAGTGAAGTTTCTGAGTCACATGTCAGGCTTCCGAACCTGGGGGTCCAGCAACGGGAGGAGGAATTCCTAGAGAATCAGACTTTGAACACTAGTGGGATTTGATTGCAGGACTTTGACAGGACTGGGAAAACAGAGACTCCCCACTAGTAGGGCACACACAAAGTCGTGTGAGCATAGGGACCCAGGGGAAGGAGCAGTGACCCCATAGACACTGAACCAGACCTACCTGCTAGTGTCAGAGAGTCTGCTGCAGAGGCAGGGGGTGGCTCTCTCTCACCGTGAGGACAAGGACACTGGCAGCAAAAGTTCTGGGAAGTACTCCTTAGCGTGAGCCCTCTCAGAGTCTGCCATTAGCCATACCAAAGAGCTCGGGTAGGCTCCAGTGCTGGGGCACCTCAGGCCAAACAACCACCAGGGAGGGGATTCAGCCCCACCCATCAGCAGACAAGCAGATTAAACTTTTACTGAGCTCTGCCCACCAGAGCAACAGTCAGCTCTACCCACCACCAGTCCCTCCCAACAGGAAACTTGCACAAGCCTCTTAGATAGCCTCATCCACCAGAGGGCAGACAGCAGAAGCAAGAACTACAATCCTGCAGCTGTGGAACAAAAACCACATTCACAAAAAGATAGACAAGACGAAAAGGCAGAGGGCTATGTACCAGATGAAGGAAAAACAGAAAACCCCAGAAAAATAACTAAATGAAGTGGAAATAGGCAACCTTCCAGGAAACTAATTCAGAATAATGACAGTGAAGATGATCCAGGACCTCGGAAAAAGAATGAAGGCAAAGATCGAGAAGATGCAAGAAATGATTAACAAAGATCTAGAAGAATTAAAGAACAAACAAACAGAGATGAACAATACAATAACTGAAATGAAAACTACACTAGAAGCAATCAATACCAGAATAACTGAGGCAGAAGAACGGATAAGTGACCTGGAAGACAGAATGGTGGAATTCACTGATGCAGAACAGAATAAAGAAAGAAGGATGTGATTCCCTGATGGCGCAGTGGTTGAGAGTCCGCCTGCCGATGCAGGGGACACGGGTTCGTGCCCTGGTCCGGGAAGATCCCACATGCCGTGGAGTGGCTGGACCCATGAGCCATGGCCGCTGAGCTTGCATGTCTGGAGCATGTGCTCCACAAGGGGAGAGGCAACAACAGTGAGAGGCCTGTATACCGTAAAAAAAAAAAAAGAATGAAAAGAAATTAAGACAGCTTAGAGACCTCTAGGACAACATTAAATGCAACAACATTCACATTATGGGGGTCCCAGAAGGGGAAGAGAGAGAGATAGGACCGAAGAAGATATTTGAAGAGATTATAGTCTAAAACTTCTCTAACATGGGAAAGGAAAGAGCCACCCAAGTCCAGCAAGCACAGAGAGTCCCATACAGGATAAACCCAAGGAGAAACAATCCAAGACACATAGTAATCGAATTGGCAAAAATTAAAGACAGAAAACTTATTGTAGGCAGAAAGGGAAAAACGACAAATAACATACAGGGGAACATCCATAAGGTTAACAGCTGATTTCTCAGCAGAAACTCTACAACCCAGAAGAGACTGGCATGATATACTTAAAGTGATGAAAGGGAAGAACCTACAACCAAGATTACTCTATCCAGCAAGGATCTCATTCAGATTCAATGGAGAAATCAAAAGTTTGACAGACAAGCAAAAGCTAAGAGAATTCAGCACCACCAAGCCAGCTCTACAACAAATTCTAAAGGAACTTCTCTAAGTGGGAAACACAAGAGAAGAAAATGATCTACAAAAACAAACACAAACAATTAAGAAAATGGTAATAAGAACATACATATCGATAATTACCTTAGACGTGAATGGATTAAATGCTCCAACCAAAAGAAACAGGCTCACTGAATGGATACAAAAATAAGACCCATATATATACTGTCTACAAGAGACCCACTTCAGCCCTAGGGACACATACAGACTGAAAGTGAGGGGATGGAAAAAGATATTCCATACAAATGGAAATCAAAGGAAAGCTGGAGTAGCAATACTCATATCAGATAAAATAGACTTTAAAATAAGGAATGTTACAAGAGACAAGGAAGGGCACTACATAATGATCAAGGGATCAATCCAAAAAGAAGATATAACAATTGTAAATATATATGCACCCAACATAGGAGCACCTCAATACATAAGGCAACTGCTAACAGCTATAAAAGGGAAAATTGACAGTAACACAATAATAGTGGGGGACTTTAACACCTCACTTACACCAATGGACAGATCAGCCAAACAGAAAATTAATAAGGAAAAAAAGCTTTAAATGACACAATAGACCAGATAGATTTAATTGATATTTATAGGACATTCCATCAAAAAACATCAGATTACACTTTCTTCTCAAGTGCTCATAGAACATTCATTCTCCAGGAGAGATCACATCTTGGGTCACAAATCAAGCCTCAGTAAATTTAAGAAAATTGAAATCATATCAAGCATCTTTTCTGACCACAACACTATGAGATCACAAATCAATTACAGGAAAAAATGTAAAAAACACAAACACATGGAGGCTAAACAATACGTTACCAAATAACCAAGAGATCACTGAAGAAATCAAAGAGGAAATCAAAAAATACCTAGAGACAAATGACAATGAAAACACGACGATCCAAAACCTATGGGATGCAGCAAAAGCAGTTCTAAGAGGGAGGTTTATAGCTATACAAGCCTACCTCAAGAGACAAAAAAATCTCTAATAAACAATCTGACCTTACACCTAAAGGAACTACAGAAAGAAGAATAAAGAAAACCCAAAGTTAGCAGATGGAAAGAAATCACAAAGATCAGAGCAGAAATAAATGATACAGAAACAAAGAAAACAATAGCAAAGATCAATAAAACTAAAAGCTGGTTCTTTGAGAAGATCAACAAAATTGATAAACCATTAGCCAGAGTCATCAAGAAAAAGAGGGAGAGAACTCAAATCAATAAAATTAGAAATGAAAAAGGAGAAGTTACAACACACACCACAGTAATACAAAGGATCATAAGAGACTACTACTCTATGCCAATAAAATGGACAACCTGAAAGAAATGGACAAATTCTTAGAAAGGTATAAACTTCCAAGACTGAATGAGGAAGAAATAGAAAATATGAACAGACCAATGAAAGTAATGAAATTGAAACTGTGATTAAAAACCTTCCAACAAACAAAAGTCCAGGACCAGATGGCTTCACAGGTGAATTCTATCAAATATTTAGAGAAGAGTTAACACCTATCCTTCTCAAACTCTTCCCAAAAATTGCAGAGTAAGGTGCACTCCCAAACTGATTCTATGAGGCTACCATCACCCTGATACCAAAACCAGACAAAGATACTAAAAAAAAAGAAAATTACAGACCAATATCACTGATGAATATAGATGCAAAAATCCTCAGGAAAATACTAGCAAAGAGAATCCAACGACACATTAAAAGGATCATATACCATGATCAATGGGATTTATCCTAGGGATGCAAGGATTCTTCGATATACTCAACTCAATCAATGTGATACACCATATTAACAAATTGAAAAAGAAAAACCATATGATCATCTCAATAGATGCAGAAAAAGCTTTTGACAAAAGTCAACACCCGTTTATGATGCAAACTCTCCAGAAAGTGGGCATAGAGGCAACCTACCTCAACATAATAAAGGCCATATATGACAAACCCACAGCAAACATCATTCTCAATGGTGAAAAACTGAAAGCATTTCCTGTAAGATCAGGAACAAGACAAGGATGTCCACTCTCACCACTATTACGCAACATAGTTTTGGAAGTCCTAGCCATGGCAATCAGAGAAGAAAAAGAAATAAAAGGAATACAAATTGGAAAAGAAGAAGTAAAACTGTCACTGTTTGCAGATGACATGATACTATATATAGAGAATCCTAAAGATGCCACCAGAAAATGACTAGAGCTAATCAATGAATTTGGTAAAGTTGCAGGATACAAAATTAATGCACAGAAATCTCTTGCATTCCTATACACTAATGATGAAAAATCTGAAAGAGAAAATAAGGAAACACTCCCATTTACCATTGCAACAAAAAGAATAAAATACCTAGGGACAAACCTACCTAGGGCGACAAAAGACCTGTATGCAGAAAACTATAGGACACTGATGAAAGAAATTAAAGATGAAACAAACAGATGGAGAGATATACCATGTTCGTGGATTGGAAGAATCAATATTGTTGGAATGACTATACTACCCAAAGCAATCTACAGATTCAATGCAATCCCTATGAAATTACCAATGGCATTTTTTACAGAACTGGAACAAAAACTGTGAAAATTTGTATGGAGACACAAGAGACCCCGAATAGCCAAAGCGGTCTTGAGGGAAAAAAACGGATTGGGAGGAATAAGGCTTCCAGACTTCAGACTATACTACAAAGCTATAGTAATCAAGACAGTATGGTATTGGCACAAAAACAGAAATATAGATCAATGGAACAAGGTAGAAAGCCCAGAGATAAACCCAGACACCTATGGTCAACTAATCTATGACAAAGGAGGCAAGGATATCCAATGGAGAAAAGACAGTCTCTTCAATAAGTGCTGCTGGGAAAACCAGACAGCTACATGTAAAAGAATGAAATTAGAACACTCCTTAACACCATACACAAAAATAAACTCAAAATGGATTAGAGGCCTAAATGTGAGACCGTACACTATAAAACTCTTAGAGGAAAACATAGGAAGAACACTCTTTAACATAAATCACAGCAAGATCTTTTTTGATCCACCTCCTAGAGTAATGGAAATAAAAACAAAAATAAACAAATGGGACCTAATGAAACTTAAAAACTTTTGTGCAGCAAAGGAAACCATAAGCAAGACATAAAGACAACCCTCACAGTGGGAGAAAATATTTACAAATGAATCAACGGACAAAGGATTAATCTCCAAAATATATAAACAGCTCATGCAGCTCAATATTAAAAAAACAAACAACCTAATCCAAAAATGGGCAGAATACCTAAATAGACATTTCTCCAAAGAAGACATACAGATGGCCCAGAAGCACATGAAAAGCTGCTCAGCATCACTGATTATTAAAGAAATGCAAATCAAAACTACAATGAGGTATTACCTCACACCAGTTAGAATGGGCATCATCAGAAAATCTACAAACAACAAATGCTGGAGATGGTGTGGAGAAAAGTGAACCCTCTTGCACTGTTTGTGGGAATGTAAATTGATACAGTCACCATGGAGAACAGTATGGAGGTTCCTTAAAAAACTGAAAATGGAATTACCGTATAACCCAGCAATCCCACTACTGGGCATATACCCAGAGAAATCCATAATTCAAAAAGACACATGCACCCCAATGTTCATTGCAGCACTATTTACAATCGCCAGGTCATGAAAGCAACCTAAATGCCCAAAAACAGACGAATGGATAAAGAAGATGTGGTACAATGGAATGGAATACAATGGAATATTACTCAGCCATAAAAGGAACGAAATTGAGTCATTTGTTGAGACGTGGATGGATCTAGAGACTGTCATACAGAGTGAAGTAAGTCAGAAAGAGAAAAACAAATATCGTATTTTAACGCATATAAGTGGAACCTAGATAAACGGTACAGATGAACCAGTTTGCAGGGCAGAAATTGAGACAAAGAGGTAGAGAACAAACGTATGGACACCAATGGGGGAAGTGGTGGGGGTGGGGTGCGGGTGATGTGATGAATTGGGAGATTGGGTTTGACATGTATACACTGATGTGTATAAAATGGATGACTAATAACCTGCTGTATAAAAAAATAAATTAAATAAAATAAAATTCAGAAATTCAAAAAAAATTACCCTGATAGGAAAATATATTTATGTTAAAAAGATATTACACTTTCTTCCTAAATATTATTATTGGATATACAAACTCTGCCACTTTAACAGTAAATGCCTCCTGGATAATGACTGGTCCTGCCAAATGTGGTTTGATTCTTCATTTCTTTATTTGTAAAATAACTCTAATTTTCTCCTGCCTTCTCCCCCTACAGTTTTTTGCCTATGGATAACTCTTTCTCCTCACTAAAGCAGCAAAACAATCATGATGTTTTTATCTGTGGTGGAAAGAAATCAAATTAAGGATCTCTGGTTTCTAGTATCACTAAGAATGTTAGGCTTCCCATTTCAAAGGAATAGCAGACTACATTTTTCAAACATCCTTTCTCCATTTCCCAAAAATGTTACTTGGGCAATTCCAGTATTAAGACAATCACCACGTGGGTACTTTCAGCAAATAATGGATAACAGGAGTTGTGTTTTCACTAATGCATGAGAGGTGTAAGAGGACAAAACTCTACCTGGGCAGGACTTTCAGAGAAAATAACAGGCTTATTATCACACTCAAACTACCAACGTATTTATTGTCAGCTGAACTTGAAAGCAGAGCCAGCTTCCCCTCCCACACACCCGTGTACAGCTGTAGTCAGTTCACTTTAGATTCCTCTTCCTTAATGATTCCAGTGCCAACTCCCTCCTTCTCACCTCCAGTTTAGACCTCTACATGTCGAAGTTCAGTGCTGTTTCCTCCATCTCGCATCCCTTTCAGTATATCAAGTGAAATCTTGCCTAAGTTCCTTTAATATTTTTTTTTTTCGGTACGTGGGCCTCTCACTGTTGTGGCCTCTCCTGTTGCGGAGCACAGGCTCCGGACGGGCAGGCTCAGTGGCCATGGCTCACGGGCCCAGCCGCTCCGCGGCATGTGGGATCTTCCCGGACCGGGGCACGAACCCGTGTCCCCTGCATCGGCAGGCAGACTCTCAACCACTGCACTTTAAGATGTACTTTAAAATTCTCTTGCCCTGCTGCACCACTCACGTACCACACACTCTACTCCCCACCACCCACCCCCTCACACAGGCAGTAGATATCTCTCTGCTTTCTTTGGCTAATGACTTTTTTGGAGCATTCAGCACAGTACATTCTGACTTCACTTCTATTAAATCATTTACCTGTCACTGGCAAGCCTTCTTCACTTCCTATTCCTGTACTAGAGGCTTTATTTCTCTCATAGGCTTACCACCATGTTACCATCCCCTTCAACCTGGATTGTAATTTCCATCATTCTTTTAATAAATATTTATTAAAAGAACACTAGCTGCAAAATCTTATGTGATTATTGCCTCCCTTGGAAGAGACGGCTGATGAGGTGCTTTGCAGAGGGGAGGGTCTGTTAAATACTCGAGTATCATTCAAGATGGAAGGATTATTTAGGTATTTTCTTCAGCCCTCTCAATTAGTTACAGAGTAGACTGTCGATAGTTCCTTATTGCTTTGGATGACTTGGCTATGGGGAGAAAACTTAGGAGAGTTGTTTTAAAGGAAGAATAGAATTTGAGGAATGTGATGGCCAAATTCTGAGTGCCTGGGGTCACAGAAAGCATATGGCATTAGGAGAAGCACCAGATAATGGATTATGTGGAAAAGGGTAGGGAAGTGGCTAAGATATGCCTGCCAAATGAGTTGGGAAGGGAGGGGACTGGGCAGGAAATAAGGTTCTGCATATAAATCTGTACTTATTCACATTTTGATTAGAATTAACTCTGGTCCTAGGGAGGTTATTTAAGAGGAGAGAGACATTATCAATGATTAATACTAGAGAGTGTAGCATCATAGACACATATAAAGACTACTTCCTAATTTGAGTTTGTAGGGTGGGGATAAGGAATCTACACTTTTAATAAGCATCCCAAGTGACTTTGTTGTATGTGGTCACAGGGCCATCCTTTGGGAAACACTGGTAGAGACTACAAGGTTTCACTTTCAAAATATGGCTAAGATGCCAGCATCTCCTAGTTAATTTACAGCCTGGCGCTGTTGTATGAATAGGAGGAAAATATCTAGATGTCTTCACACACAGATTGCTCGCTTTTCTTGTAGCCACCAGAGGTCCAATTTAAGAGAGAGGAAAGAATCTATAGTTTTGACATATTCAAATCTTGAGGCCCACATCTCCATTTAGTACTACGTGATTTCAACTGAACAGGATGTAGTTTTCCTTTCACATTGTTTAGGTTGCTTAAAGTCTAACATCATGCATAGTTTTCACTTGTAAAGGCTCTGTAGATCTCCCAATGATAATTCATAAAACGCACAGAAGCCAAACATGCAAGTATAAACACAATCCCTTTAGCTTTTCAACGTTCAAACTGTATCCAAAGAGCATAATTTTGTCTCCATACAGTAATTTTCTCATGAAAAATGGCGAGTAAATGTTTCCCATAGACAATTTACTTTAGTGTTATTGATTTTTTTTCCTCCTAAAAAGCTTTACTGAACAACAGCCATTAAGGCTTATAGAGCTTTGCAACATCTGCCTATGATTGCAGACAACTGCTCTATTCCTTATTCTTGAGACTGCTTATAATACCACAGAGAACACCTTCATTAGCTGCCTACTATTCCCCTTTCAGATGGCACCTGGGGAAAGGCATACAAAAGAGATAAATATCTGAAGGCAAAGCACTGGCTACTGTCCATAAATTACTTACATCATTTACCCACAGTGTCTGCTCTCTGGCGTTGTGTTAGAATATTTTGCTTCTGTATTCGTTACTTGGAATAACTGGGCTCAGTGTGTTTAGTGAATTAAATACATCCATTTTAAATTAGAGGCATACTAGCACATAGCCTTCCACTTAAACAGTTTTACATAAATAAAATTCACCAATAGTTATTAGTAAATTTTGTTAGCAGAAAGAAACAAAAATTGACTCTGGTCAATTGAAGCTGAAGGATTTTATCAACAAGATTGGATTAATTTAGGAAACTCCTCAGAAGTCTAGCAAATGAAATGAAAACAGGCAGGTGCCAGGACCACAGGAAATGTTATGTGAAGATATTTCTTCCTCTGCCACTGGAGATGAAACGGACACGGCTGCCGCTACCCAACCTGGGAAATGGGTGTGGCTTCCGCACAAATGAATGCGTCCCGCTGTCTCTGAATTTTGTGTGACTCCCTCAAATTTAAAATGCCAGGAGGATCTTGGCCTCGTTAGCCAAGGCTAGATCTCATTCATGAGAGAAGCTTGAACCTGAATTAACTGGGCTTTCTGGAATTGTGGTAGGATTCAGGCGCTACCTCCTACCAAGACATATAGTGAAAACATAGGAAGGCAGATGCCGGGCAGTCAAAAAATCCAGGTGTTGGGGCTTCCCTGGTGGCGCAGTGGTTGAGAGTCCGCCTGCCGATGCAGGGGACACGGGTTCGTGCCCCGGTCCGGGAAGATCCCACATGCCGCGGAGCGGCTGGGCCTGTGAGCCATGGCCGCTGAGCCTGCGCGTCTGGAGCCTGTGCTCCGCAACGGGAGAGGCCACAACAGTGAGAGGCCCGCGTACCGCAAAAAAAAAAAAAAACCAAAATAAAAAAAACCTTTAGACTCAAAATAGCTAACTTCTAACATGCTCCTTTTAACATCTGAAGGAGCAAAGTTAACTATCATATCACAATATTAGTCACTTCAAGGAGAGTAGACTGGTAGAGATTCTTCAGAGAATCGAATATCAAGGCCTCGAAAGATAAAGTTTATAAACATACAAATATGGAATTGAATAACATTAAATAAATAGGAAGTTTTGCATCATTCTTCCATCCCATCTGTCAATAAACATTCATTTAGTGTTTTCTATAAACTAGGTGCTCCGTTAGGTATCAGGAGTTCAGAGGTGAATTTAACCTTGTTCTTGTCTTCAATTAACCTATTATAATGCAAGACATGTGCAAACAGACAATGCAATAGTGCAGCTTTGGTGCTTTATGAAATTATGTATACAGCAAAGTGGAGGTACAATATGTGAGAAATCAAATCTACATAAGCAGAAGGAAACACCTCAGGTTAAAAAATAAATAAATGAACAAAGTCTTAGAAAATGAAGATGTGTTCTCTTGGGAAAGTACCAGAATGGATTCCCAGGCGTGAGAAAAGGTAGGGAAGTCGTGCATGTGATTTGGGTGAATGTTTGTATGTTGGTGGAGATGGGATGTGAAAGTAGGGAGAGGTGGAATCATGAAATAAGACTGGAGAAGTAGACAGAGTCAGAATTTGGAGAGCCTGTCCTAAACAGGGAATATGAGTTTATCACATAGGCAACTGAGAATCATTAAAAGTTTTTAATCAGGGAAATATTATACTTTACTTTTGTGCTTTATGTTTTATGGAATAGTATATGAAGGCTGTTGTGGTGTGAAGAATGAATTAGAGAAGACAAGAGGAGACAGGAATATCTGATAGTTTTGGTAATATCCTAGGGAAGAGAAAAGAGAGCTGTAACTAGTAAAATTGAAGTGTTAATGGAAAATGGGAGAAGAAATGAATTTGAGAAATGAAAGAGAAAAAAGAATTGTCAGGGCTGCACATAGGGAGTGAATGGAGGAGCATCTGGGCTAACAGTCAGACTTTGGTGGAGGTATGGAGTGCCAGTGGCAGAAGAGTAAAAGATTTGGTGGAAAAAGAAAAGATGTCCAGCAAATTGGAAATATATGGGTTTGGAATGCAAAGGAGATATTTTAGTTAGGAGTGCCACTATTAATCACCAGGATAGAGCATATGAGATCACACTGGGAGAATATGGACAACAGAGAGAGAGGAAGACAAAATACAGAGTATGGGAGCACACCAACATTTGAGGAATTGATGGAAAAAAAGGAGCCTGCAGTGGGAACAAAATAGAATGATCAGAGAAGTTAGATGAAACTGGGGACAGTTGTAACACAGAATGGTTGGATTGAGAGATATTGAAAAAAAATGGCATGATCAATACCCTATTAAACAAATTCTTTTCTTTGTCTGTAAGGCCCTCAGTAGAAGGGACAGTGATTTTTTTTTTAACCCCAAAAGACCCAACATCTAATAAAATATCTGGCACATGGTAAGTACTCAGAAGTGTTCTTTGGATTGAAGTGTAAAACATGGTTGCTGCCAAAGAAGGAGCTGGGGATACCATTCAAAATTTTCCCCTAAGGGAAGTCTACACATGAGTGAGTTAACAGGAATACCCTGCACTGAAACAGTCATGGTCGTGTCCTGACATCTGTATTTCTACCTTCCAATAAATGGGAGAACTACTGTCAGCTGAGTGTAATTGGGAAGTTATTCATCTGGCCTAGAGGAGTATCTCTTACCTATCAACTAGAAAAGAAAATAACAGTTACAAAAAACAGAAAGGTGGAACAAAGAAGAAACTGGTCAAAGACTTCAAAGAATTCAGATCAACCTTGGTTCCAGTGAGATACAAGGAGAGCACTCCTTCCCAGAGCAATAGTAATCAGTGGCAGGCATTTGCAGAGCATCTTACAGGGACCTGAAGCTTCCTTAGTATTGTGGTTGATGAAGGTGTAAAAGTGAACTGGGAATATTTGTTCATGTATCAGTTAAGAATACCTGGCAAGGGCCCTGATAAAATTACTGAGCATCTCAGGATAGATTAATGTGGGTCAAATGCAGCATGGAACTCTCAGAGAGCATCTGTATAATTATATAAGAAGAGAAGATGCTTCTTTAATAAGAAAGCAAACAAGTATGAGAAACTTATTGTGGAAAAGATATCATTTATAATAGCTACTTATGCTTGTGCTAAATGAATAGCAGAATGTGAAGTCTCTTCATTCCATAACACAGCTTCAGCTTGTTCAAATCTTTTGGTTGTGAATCCCTTCTGGTATATAGATTGATATAGACAGACAGACATGATATAGAGATAGAGATAGTTACAGATTCAGATATACCTATTTATATATATAGATATGAATATAAATATATTCATATGCATGTGAATATAGCTACAGATATAGAAAGGTTATAGATATGGTTATGAATATGAAGATAGAGATAGCTATTTGGATTGGGTAGGTACCTCCTGATTATGGCAGGATAGATTCAGGTGCCCAGGGCAATTAAAAATGGGTAGACAGTGCTGCCAAAAAGTTTGTTTCACATTATTAATATTTAAAAATAAAATGCAATGACTTCTGATGTTTACTTTGAAATATTAAGGCAGGGAAAAGAGGTGGCGCATAGGTCAAACAAGACTAGCTAGGAGTTGGTCCTTTTTGGAGCCAGGCAATTGGATATTTAGATGCTTATTTTACTAAATTGTCTACTTTTGCATGTGTTGAAATATTTTTCCACAATTTAAAGTTTTTAAACAGTGAAAGTTCATACCTCAGAGTTCTATATGTTAAAATAGCATTTAATTAAATACTAAACTGCATGGTAGAGATTATTAAGTCAGAGAAGGTTCCAGGGGAGTGTCAAAGGGGAGTGGGACTGGAGGCAGAATGTGGAAGGGTGGGTACAGTTCAGAAAGGCAGAGGAGTTGGGAGGCACTTTCAACAAGGGAAAATCATGGGGAAAGGAAAGAGGGATATGCCATTGAACAATAAAAATGCCAGTTTATGAGTAATGGATGAATGATACAAATATTGAATTAGGGAGATAATTCTGATTGTGAAAAATCCTTGAGTGCTAAGATTCAATTTCATATCTGCATAGTAAGAAAAAGGAACCCACAGTTTTTGAAAGAGGAATAATATGAAGAAATTTATTTTAAAGAAGATTAAACTGGCATACGACAATGAAAAGTGACTAGACTAGTAGCAGGAAGTCCTGCTATAAAGCCTTTCAGTAATTTCAGAGGTGATGTGATGAAGACCTATGTGAAAGGAATGGATGGATAAGATAGAGCACTTGAAGGAAGAATTAAATGATGCAGACTGTCCAGGGGTGAGGCAAAGGGATGCTCATAGTACCAAACTTTAAAGAACTTTAAAGATAAGTAAATCGAATTTTTATTTATAGTAAGATAATCTTGGCAAGAACTGGGAGTTGGCTTAAGGTTTTAAAAGATGACGTGTTCAGATACCTTAAAAGATATACATCCATTTAATTTTCCCAAACATGTTTTAGAAAGCCTGATTTTCCTTCTTGTTCCATTTTCCTCCAAATAGAGAGTAACAACTATAACCAATATTCTGAATGCATTCTATACGTAGGCAGGTATTCTGAATAATACAGAAGTAAGAATGCAAGGACAGGGCCACTGTATTAAAAGTTATACTCTTCCTGTGTAGACGGGAAAAAAATTTTAATGTATAACACACCCACACAATATTCATGAAAGTCAGTATTCATGAAACCCCATTCTCTACTCATTATATAAGAAGGTAAAGGACATCTCAATTGTCACTTAATGCAGCTGTGCATCTGAGCTTATTAAGATTGGGCATAAAAACCAGTATTAAAATACCCAAGTGAATTTAGTTCAGTATTTATGGAACTGAGTATATTTTATTCTAATAAGGAGCAGCTTAATGCAATTGAGAGTCTGAACAAACACAGTCCTATGCAGAGGATAAAGTGTAAGAGTGACAAGATGACAACACATTATGACAGCTACTGTGCCACCTGACCTGGAACATTTATGCATTTTCTAAAAGTGCATAAAAGCAAATTTTATCATTGCTTCCAGCACATCAACCTTATGTTTTTAGTTTTTATCACCCATAATCCCACGGGCTCTGGTAAAATATCAAACTGAAGTTCATTAGTTAACATTTTAAAAGGACACGATTTTAAGATTCTCCCCCAGGTGCCCTGATTTCAGCAATTTTGCATCCTAGGCCAAGTAGCAGACAAATCACTAGCCCTGAAAACAGCCAACAGCACTATCATTAACAACAATAAAATCCACCCGCAAACTGAACCAGTGCCAACCAACCACTCTGAAATGCTGACAGCATCACGGGGCTTTCCAACGGTGGGAACATGGAAAGCAGCTGCGATTCTCCTCACTAAATGCAGATGGTGAGAGAGGTTAGACTGTTTTCGTTGGTGCTCGGGAGGATGGACACTGATGGGAAAGCCACTCAGAACTTCCACAGATAAACCCAGTGATGCAGCAGTTAGTTCCAGATATTGGCTACAAACTGATCTTTTCATCTCCTGCCTGCTTCTCTTCCTCCATTTTATTTCTCAGATCACTGCATTACCATCTACCCAATGGCCCAAGCTAGAAACCTCCAAATTGGCTTTTTTGTACATTCCCCGACCACCAAAGTCAAGAAATCTCAATTCCACTTCCTCCTTCCTGGCCCCATTGCCACACTTCAGGTCCTTTTATTTCCCTCTAGACTATTACTAGAGGTCTTAACTGGGTTTGTGTTTGGCCATAATTAATTGCTAATATAGTAGTCTATCTTTGATCAATGTTAAGATGACACATTAGAGACCTGTTGCCAGAAGATCCAGAAACTATTAATTTAGAAACTAGAAGTAAAATTACCAATCATTTCCATGTGGTGCTTAAACACACATTCAATATTCAAAGGGATGACAGATAAATTCTTCACTTAGACATTGCAAATATTCTAAGAATTGCTACTTTTTTTTTCAGGAAAAAGGATACTGAGATCCTTAAATATTAATAGCTAAAGTAGGATTTAAAAATCCTATCCTCCTGTTGTTTAGAGGTTGGTCAAGAATGTGTTTCCCAGATTCTCCTCCCTGCAAGCACCTGCATATGTTGCAAATCTGAGTTCTTAAGAGATTCTTTCTTTTGAACATTAATATATTATATTTGATTTTAAATTTCAAGATTGATACAGGCAGTGGGCTATTTCCTTTTCTACCATTGAACTCAATGTTTTGAAGAATTTAGTCAGGTCTAGTCTATGAGCAACAGCTCTGAAGGGGGCTATAGTGATTACACTGTCACTCTCCACCAAGGCCACTGTTACCAGCCTTGTCAGGGGGCCAGGCCCATTGCTACATGACAAAGAGTCACCTTGGAGACACAGCAAGAGCAGCTTCATCTGGTGCCCTTTTCTTTAGTTCCTCACTTTGAAAACCACTTACACTTGAATGTATTATTTAATGTGGTGGAAAATGCATTGCTCTTGCAGACCTTTAGTGCTCAAACAGGTTTAAAAAGCTTTGGAGACCTTTCTAAATCTAAAATAACCCTGCCCTTGAAAGAACAATGCATGATGTTCATATCAGGATTATCGGCAGTGGGTCTGGATGAGTAAAAACAATTAAATGAACAGTTTTATGAACTTTGGTACTGTAATGCCCCCACCCCCCTGCTCACTGAAGAAGCTTAAAAGGGCTTCATATGTCATAAACCAATTATCCTCCCATCATGCTTGAAAGAAGTACAAAATTGCTATAGTCATAGCCTCAAAAGTAGTGTTAAATCTTAGACACACAATAACTGTGGCAAAGAGAAGTGAAATAACTTGATCCAGCTTAAAGAACAAAGACAAAAATAGGGTTGAGCAGAAGTCCAATTTCCTGACAAATGGAATAAACTCACCTTGCTGATTGAATCAGAGATTGCCAATTCAATTAGGTCATTTAAACAAGACCTAAAGAGTTTACATATAGTTTTTTACCATACCTTTTGAGATATAGACTTGAAGCACAAATGGGAAGAAAGAAAGGGATTTGGAGTCTCTGTACTATGCCAGCTTAACTAAGCTGGAAATGTGTTTCCTAGAATTCTCTTCTCTTTATGATTCTGGGTGAGGGCTCATGGCAAGGGAAATTCGTGGAAGGAGTGGACTCTAGAAGTGAATCAGGAGTCTTGTTTTGCTTGGCAGGTCAGATGCTAGTTCAGCTCACTATGTTGTTGTGCATATGGGGTTCGCCATGTTGGCTTCTGTCTTATCTCCTCCTTGGGTTTCTCCAACACCTGAGCCAGGTGCATTTTTAGGATACTGAAAGAGAGTGTCAGCCTCTCCTATAAGTCACCTGCCTCATCTAAATTATAGATTAGCGGTGGTGACAGATTAACTCAATTTTCAGCTTATCATTTGGTTCCTGCTTATCCTCCTGTATTACAATTTGTCCTTGTTCTTGTTCACTTCACACCCATCTCTCCTTTCCAACTCCCTGCTCACTTCAGGTCCAGCACCAGATGCAAAACCAACAGCCATACATAAATTGTTTAACCAACTCCCACACTTGCACAATGTCAAGCCCCTCTAATTAATCCCTTATTCTATCTCATTTCTGATGGTTTTGCTGCTCTGACCAAATCCTGAATGGCAGAAGGTATGCCAGGACCTGTATATAGGTGCATTGCTATACATTGTCCAATTAAAACCTCACAAAGCTTCATTGTTAATTAAATTGGAAAAAAAAAAGATAAAAATACTAAAGCCACACAAGTTTCTGTGGCACCAAATTCAAGCTTTGTACTATTTTCTCTGTGTAGCATAACTTGATAAAGGCTCCTTCTCCCCAACCAAAGCACATTAAACATCAACTTTAGAGGACTGTTGGTGACAGGGGTTAACTAGATCTCAGGGATTGAAGGAGCAGGAAGAACATTCAGGAAGACAAATTCAGGAATGACCTTTTCTGCCTGAGGGTCTGGGCTTTTTGGATGAGTCAAAGAACGCTTCTCAGTGAAGTTTGATCTAAGCCCATGTCTGATCTCGAAATTTAGATACAAGGAGCAAGATGAAGATCCAGTTAGTCATGAGGACTCAAGCTTAGACCCAGATTAGAGGCAAATCAGAATGGCTCGATGTTGAACCACAAAGAATTTTCTTGATATTCTGTCACTCTAGCCAGAATTCAGGGCTGGTCTCATCAGTGCTATACACTGAGGTCAAGTGACTCTTGCAGCTAGAAAGAGGTGAAGAACCAGAAGGGTGACAAGCTGTGAGGCTTGAAAAACAAGCTGTATGTGAATAGGTGTATAAAATATACATAAATACTAAAACTCAAAAATGGGTAATATTAAGTGACCTACCTGTGATTACATATATATATATATAATTCCATACATGAAATATTTGTATATATATGAGGTACTTAACAAAGCAACATCTTATATACTCTATACATGTAAATAAGGTATCCCGTTTTCATGACCATTATACTGAGTAGAGTTGAGAGATAAATACATCTATGACCCTGTTCAATAATTAACTGAAGTTCCTGAATTCAAAGAGCTATCAGTTTTTCCTACACTACTTACACTGGGGTAAAATAATTTTACAGATATGATTTAACCAAGAATTACTTTTCTCATCTGTAGTTATAGAGATCCGTTATCCCATATTAAGTTGTTTTTCCAGTTTCTTAAATCTTCTTTCTTTTGCCACAAACATGTAGATAAACAATTTTATTGATTCAATTTAACTTTGGGGTCCTAACACTTCTGGAATTCATAAAATACGATTTAAAAGTTAACGAGTTGGACTAGAGGCACACAGAAGCAAGAAGAACTACAATCCTGCAGCCTGTGGAACAAAAAGCACATTCACAGAAAGACAGACAAGACGAAAAGGCAGAGGGCTATGTACTAGATGAAGGAACAAGATAAAACCCCAGAAAAACAACTAAATGAAGTGGAGATAGACAACCTTCAAGAAAAAGAATTCAGAATAATGATAGTGAAGATGATCCAGGTCCTCGGAAAAAGAATAGAGGCAAAGATCGAGAAGATGCAAGAAAAGATTAACAAATACCTAGAAGAATTAAAGAACAAAAAACAGAGATGAACAACACAATAACTGAAATGAAAACTACACTAGAAGGAATCAATAGCAGAATAACTGAGGCAGAAGAACGGATAAGTGACCTGGAAGACAGAATGGTGGAATTCACTGCCACAGAACATGATAAAGAAAAAAGAAAGGTAAGAAATGAAGACAGCCTAAGAGACCTCTGGGACAACATTAAATGCAACAACATTCGTATTATAGGGGTCCCAGAAGGAGAAGAGAGAGAGAAAGAACCTGAGAAAATTTTGAAGAGATTATAGTCAAAAACTTCCCTATCATGGAAAAGGAAATAGCCACCTAAGTCCAGGAAGCACAGAGAGTCCCATACAGGATAAACCCAAGGAGAAACAATCCAAGACACATAGTAACCAAATTGGCAAAAATTAAAGACAGAAAAATTATTGTAAGCAGAAAGGGAAAAACGACAAATAACATACAGGGGAACATCCATAAGGTTAACAGCTGATTTCTCAGCAGAAACTCTACAACCCAGAAGAGACTGGCATGATATAGTTAAAGTGATGAAAAGGAAGAACCTACAACCATGATTACTCTACCAGGCAAGGATCTCATTCAGATTTAATGGAGAAATCAAAAGCTTTACAAACAAGCAAAAGCTAAGAGAATTCATCACCACCAAACCAGCTCTACAACAAATTCTAAAGGAACTTCTCTAAGCGGGAAACACAAGAGAAGAAAACAACAAACCCAAAATAATTAAGAAAATGGTAATAGGAACATACATATAGATAATTACCTTAGACGTGAATGGATTAAATGCTCCAACCAAAAGACACAGGCTCGCTGAATGGATACGAAAACAAGACCCATATATATGTTGTGTACAAGAGACCCACTTCAGACCTAGGGACACATACAGACTGAAAATGAGAGGATAGAAAAAGATAATCCATGCAAATGGAAATCAAAAGAAAGCTGGAGTAGCAACACTCATATCACATAAAATAGACTTTAAAATAAAGAATGTTATAAGAGACAAGGAAGGACACTACATAATGATCAAGGGATCAATCCAAGAAGAAGATATAACAATTATAAATATATATGCACCCAACATAGGAGCATCTCAATACATAAGGCAACTGCTAACAGCTATAAAAGAGGAAATCGATATTAACACAATAATAGTGGGGAACTTTAACACCTCACTTACACCAATGGACAGATCATCCAAACAGAAAATTAATAAGGAGACATAAGCTTTAAATGACACAATAGACCAGATAGATTTAATTGATATTTATAGGACATTCCATCCCAAAACAGCAGATTATACTTTTTTCTAAAGTGCGCACGGAACATTCTCCAGGATAGATCACATCTTGGGTCACAAATCAAGCCTCAGTAAATTTAAGAAAACTGAAATCATAACAAGCATCTTTTCTGGCCACAACACTATGAGATTACAAATCAATTATGGAAAAAAATGTAAAAAACACAAACACATGGAGGCTAAACAATACGTTACTAAATAACCAAGAGATCACTGAGGAAATCAAAGAGGAAATAACAAAATACCTTGAGACAAATGACAATGAAAACACGACGATCCAAAACCTATGGGATGTGGCAAAAGCAGTTCTAAGAGGGAAGTTTATAGCTATAAAATCCTACCTCAAGAAACAACAAACATCTCAAATAAAAAAATCTAACCTTACACCTAAAAGAACTAGAGAAAGAAGAGCAAACAAAACCCAAAGATAGCAGAAGGAAGGAAATCATAATGATCAGAGCAGAAATAAATGAAATAGAAACAAAGAAAACAATAGCAAAGATCAATAAAACTAAAAGCTGGTTCTTTGAGAAAATCAACAAAATTGATAAACCATTAGCCAGAGTCATCAAGAAAAAGAGGGAGAGGACTCAAATCAATAAAATTAGAAATGAAAAAGGAGAAGTTACAACAGACACCACAGAAATACAAAGCATCCTAAGAGACTACTACAGGCAACTCTATGCCAATAAAATGGACAACCTGGAAGAAATGGACAAATTCTTAGAAAGGTATAACCTCCCAAGACCGAACCAGGAAGTAATAGAAAATGTGAACAGACCAATCACAAGCAATAAAAATGAAACTGTGATTAAAAATCTTCCAACAAACAAAAATCCAGGGCCAGATGGATTCACAGGTGAATTCTATCAAACATTTAGAGAAGAGCTGACACATATTCTTCTCAAACTCTTCCAAAAAATTGCAGAGAAAGAAACACTGCTAATCTCATTCTATGAGGCCACCATCACCCTAATACCAAAACCAGACAAAGATACTACAAAGAAAGAAAATTACAGAAAATATCACTGATGAATATAGATGCAAAAATCCTCAACAAAATACTAGCAAACAGAATCCAACAACACATTAAAAGGGTCATACACCATGATCAAGTGGGATTTATCCCAGGGATGCAAGGATTCTTCGATATATGCAAATCAATCAATGTGATACACCATATTAACAAATTGAAAAAGAAAAACCATATGATCATCTCAATAGATGCAGAAAAAGCTTTTGACAAAAGTCAACATCCATTTATGATACAAACTCTCCAGAAAGTGGGCATAGAGGCAACCTACCTCAACATAATAAAGGCAATATATGATAAACCCACAGCAAATGTCATTCTCAATGGTGAAAAACTGAAAGCATTTCCTGTAAGATCAGGAACAAGACAAGGATGTCCACTCTCACCACTATTATTCAACATAGCTTTAGAAGTCCTAGCAGCGGCAATCAGAGAAGAAAAAGAAATAAAAAGAATACAAATTGGAAAAGAAGAAGTAAAACTGTCACTGTTTGCAGATGACATGATACTATATATAGAGAATCCTAAAGATGCCACCAGAAAATGACTAGAGCTAATCAATGAATTTGGTAAAGTTGCAGGATACACAATTAATGCACAGAAATCTCTTGCATTCCTATACACTAGTAATGAAAAATCTGAAAGAGAAATTAAGGAAACACTCCCATTTACCATTGCAACAAAAAGAATAAAATACCTAGGGACAAACTTACCTAGGGAGACAAAAGACCTGTATGCAGAAAACTATAAGACACTGATGAAAGAAATTAAAGATGAAACAAACAGATGGAGAGATATACCATGTTCTTGGATAGGAAGAATCAATATTGTGAAAATGACTATACTACCCAAAGCAATCTACAGATTCAATGCAATCCCTATCAAATTACCAATGGCATTTTTTACGGAACTAGAACAAAAAATCTTAAAATTCTTAGGAGGCACAAAAGACCCTGAATAGCCAAAGCAGTCTTGAGGGAAAAAAACGGAGCTGGAGGAATCAGGCTTCCAGACTTCAGACTATACTACAAAGCTACAGTGATCAAGACAGTATGGTACTGGCACAAAAATAGAAATATAGATAAATGGAACAGGATAGAAAGCCCAGAGATAAACCCAGACACCTATGGTCAACTAATCTATGACAAAGGAGGCAAGGATATACAATGGAGAAGAGACAGTCTCTTCAATAAGTGGTGCTGGGAAAACTGGACAGGTACATGTAAAAGAATGAAATTAGAACACTCCCTAACACCATAAACAAAAATAAACTCTAAATGGATTACAGACCTAAATGGAAGACCAGACACTATAAAACTCTTAGAGGAAAACCTAGGAACAACACTCTTTGACATAAATCACAGCAAGATCTTTTTTGATCCACCTCCTAGAGTAATGGAAATAAAAACAAAAATAAACAAATGGGACCTAATGAAACTTAAAAGTTTTTGCACAGCAAAGGAAACTGCAAACAGGATAAGAAGCCAACCCTCAGAATGGGAGAAAATATTTGCAAACAAATCAACGGACAAAGGATTAATCTCCAAAATATATAAACTGCTCATGAAGCTCAATATTAAAAAAACAAACAACCCAATCAAAAAATGGGCAGAAGACCTAAATAGACATTTCTCCAAAGAAGACATACAGACGGCCAAGAAGCACATGAAAAGCTGCTCAACATCACTGATTATTAGAGAAATGCAAATCAAAACTACAGTGAGGTATCACCTCACACCAGTTAGAATGGGCATCATCAGAAAATCTACAAACAACAAATGCTGGAGAAAAGGGAACCCTCTTGCCCTGTTGGTGGGAATGTAAATGATACAACCACTATAGAGAACAGTATGGAGGTTCCTTAAAAACACTAAAAATAGGGCTTCCCTGGTGGCGCAGTGGTTGAGAGTCCACCTGCCGATGCAGGGGACACGGGTTCGTGCCCCGGTCCAGGAAGATCCCACATGCCGCGGAGCGGCTGGGCCCGTGAGCCGTGGCCGCTGAGCCTACGTGTCTGAAGCCTGTGCTCCGCAATGGGAGAGGCCACAACAGTGAGAGGCCAGCGTACTGCAAAAAAAAAAAAAAAAAACTAAAAATAGAATTACCATATGACCCAGCAATCTCACTACTGGGCATATACCCAGAGTAAACCATAATTCAAAAAGACACATGCACCTCAATGTTCAATACAGCACTATTTACAATAGCCAGGACATGGAAGCAGCCTAAATGCCCATCAACAGATGAATGGATAAAGAAGATGTGGTACATATATACAATGGAGTATTACTCAACCATAAAAAGGAATGAAACTGGGTCATTTGTAGAGACGTGGATGGATCTAGAGACTGTCATACAGAGTGAAGTAAGTCAGAAAGAGAAAAACAAATATCGTATATTAACGCATATCTGTGGAACCTAGAAAAATGGTACAGATGAACCGGTTTGCAGGACAGAAATTGAGACACATATGCAGCGAACAAACGTTTGTACACCGGGGTAAAGTGGCAGCAGTGGGGGGTGGTGGTGTGATGAATTGGGAGATTAGGATTGACATGTATACACTGATGTGTATAAAATGATAATTAATAAGAACCTGCTCTTTAAAAAAATAAATAAAATTAAAAAAAAAAAAAGTTAATGAGGTCACAGATGTGTATCCTGCCGCAACTCTCTACCTATTGGCCCCCAACAACATACACACTTGTTTGAAAGAAGTACAAGAGGACTCTCACACAATTACCTGCTATTTATAGCCAGAATGGAGATTTTTGAAAAGCATGCAGCTTTCTGGCCTTTTGCATTATTAGATCACATGCTTAACAATAACAATTTCTGTAAATATAGATATTCAATACTCAGCAAATAAAAACTCTCACTGTCAAGACATGATAAAGTTTGCAAGAGGAATCTACTTCAGCAGTACTGGCTTTGGCCCCATTTTGGTAATGATTCATTTTAATATCCTCTGTCTTACAGTGAATTATTATACTTACTTTTATTTGCTCACTGTGTCCTAACCAGCAAGAAAGCTATTAACATGATATTTATGCATGTTCCTTTCTTTAGATATTCTATTTTCTGTTCCCCTTCAGTGGAGGTAACAGCTTTAAAATGAATGTTAGATCATTATACTTCCATCTATGTGTAATTTTAATGCATTTAATCTGGACCAGGAAAACCTGTCTTCTAGTCCTGCTATGAGCAAAGAGAAACCTCTAGGTTTCTTAGGCCTGAAGCTTGGTGTGCAGCAGAGAATTGGGCTAAACTGAATTCTAAAAGAAACGTGGGGATAAATTACATATGGCCAGTATTATCTATTACCCTCAGGCTGGCTGTTAGATCAAAGAGAACTACAGTTCTCACAGGGTGTTTCAGAAAGAAATGTTAATAGTAAAAGTTCTGATCCCATGAAGATCATTTATAGTGCCATTTGAAAGAGATGTGTGTGGGCAAGGAGGAAGAATGACAGGCTGCGCACACCAGAAAGTACTCACTTGACCTTAAGTACTTTCAATTATGTGGAAGGGCATAGGGGATGCTAATTTGAGATACTGGGAATCTTCTCAAGCCGAGTGGTACCAAGGCTAGTGTTCGAGAGGTCTGTCCTGGCACAGCAATAAGAGAATAAGAGGATGCTTTGACTCTACAGAATTGAAAAATAATAATAAAACCAACTAAAATAGGGTCTATATTTCATTAGCACCATTCGTTGGCAATTCTTAACAACAGTGATAAATATATCTCTCACAAACTATTTTGTTTACCTAAGTTCTAAACAAATCCTAGTTACTATTGAGTTTTACACATATTTTCTATATGCATAGAATATACTTGTAATTTGTTTTTATTTGCATTTACAGTTTAAAACAGTGAAACAAAGTGTGACATGTGAGATATAATATTTTTTTTTGTTAAGAGCAAGTTTTAGTTCATAGGTAAAACGTTTCACTGAATTTGAATAATTTCTTTAAATCAGTTTTTATCTTTCACTTTTAATTGTTAATTTTTGTTATAAAACTAAAGAAAGAATCTTAAAATAATTATTTTTGATTATTATATTATTACCATAAATTTTTTGTTCTACAGAGGAATAAGGTATTAAAAAAAAAATGATCTGCACCAGAGGTCAAATACTCTAAGCACACCACTGTCTAAAATAAACCAAGTTTTGAGACTATTGTTTGCACAGTATGTCAGGCACTCACACCAGAGAAATAAAACTGAACCAGCTTGGAAAGGGCCCTCAGAGGCATAGATGTGATCAGTTCTGCATATGCCATGAGTAATTGATCACTTTTAGTAGTTAGCCTGTTCCAAATGCTCAATAATTTGAGTTTTGTTTAGGGAAGATCCAAGATTTCTTAAAATGATAATCTTCATTCATTATACTTCAGCATAGGGAACAAACCAGAACTATACCACCCCTAGCAGCCCTGGCTAGCTTTCTTGATTGAAGGCAGTTTGCCCAGCTGCTTTGTGAAAACCATCCAGTGTGATTCAAAGATATTCTGAATCCAGGAGGAAGAGGTGGAGAGGTGCCTGTTTGCCCAAACCCTTGTTTGAATGCTGATTGTGGGGTACCAAGGGATCCAAATGATTCATGCCATCTGTGATTTTCACCTCCAACCCTTTCACCATCGGTTCAGCTTGATGTATTTCCCTTTTTTTCTGGCATCAGAATATGTACTTAATAAATACTAAGAACTAATCTTTGAAAAACAGCTATTTTCTTTTGCGAATAATGAATTATCAGCCTTGAATAAGGATATAATCATGTTGGGCATGCCTGCTACACAAAGGATATATAAATAGAGCAGATGCAGGATTCAGGAGTTTTTTTGTTTGTTTTTGTTGTTTTTTTATTTAATGATAGGGAATCAGCAAATAGAGCCACTTTTGGTTGCCTCATAGAAAAGCATGGCTACTAGGATAATCCAAAGCATTTCATTTTATATTTTATAGGAGTGTGCAATATCCTATGGAAAAACAAAGTTAAAAAGGAAGTCATGATCATAGTTTAATAGAGCAAAACTTCTGTTTATTTGCCTCTTCTTTCATCTTCTATGCTTTTAAAATCCATGCTTTTATACATGAATAGAGGAAGTACAGAGATGATTAAAAGGCTTCTTTAGAAGGATCTTTCCTCATGTACAAAGGGTCTCAAGTATTGGTTATTGACAATGTTTATAGTAATTGCCATCCTTAATCCTCATTTTTTTTACTAATCAAATAAATCAATGGGAGGTAAAGAAGTATGTCACCAATGGTGAAATAACATAGTCCTGGTGGATAATATGCCATGGGGATCATATTTACAGATATTAAAAGCACAGCAAGGAGAACGACACTTTCTGTCCACAGTATAGCACATGTTTTAATAGTCACTATTTTTAGAGTAACATTTCTCTCTTGGTGACAATGGAAAGAGTTTCACATATTAATCTGCCTTTGGACCAAATTTGGATAAATAATTCAACTGAAACTTTGTTCAGGTTTCAAACTTGTCATAGTTAATCACCACATGAGTGAATATTATGGGAGAAATTTTGAGGTTACTTAACAATTTTTTCCCTTAGAAATGCATTTCTCTCATTTCTTCCCATCTCTTGACATTACACCAACTCAATAGAAGATACATCCTACTAAATTACTATAATTCTTTATAAAATGCTAGTGTCCAATTAATAGTAGTGGCATTTCCAGTCCAAAAGGACAAATGCAGAGTTCACAGTTTACAATCCATTGCTTTCCTCTGAGCAAGCTGAAATGATCCTTCTCTTTGCTTCTCCTTTTCTCTCTATTTTTACTGCCTCTCCTTGTCTTTGACCTCAGATACCTTCTGCCTACTTCTTCTTATATACACATAAAATATGGTGCTTACTTTCAAGGCCTTCTGGTACTTCATAGCCGCCTCCACCATTCTTAACTCTATTTTCTCCTTCTTGAAGACTAGTTATTTCAAGGTAGTATATCCTGAACTATTAATAACTTGCCTAGATTAGATGAAAAAATCACTAATATAACTAATATCCAAAGATACTTCATCTCTACTGAAGCAGAGAAAACAAACCTGTTAAAACAGCATCTAGTACTCAAAACAGAAAGTTTCTTTAAAGAAAGAAGCCCAGATTTTTCTTGCCAGCTTATGTACAATTTGTTGAATATTTATGAATATCCTTGAAGAGGATATAATAATTAATCTTAATTAGAGAGGTTGTGAAAATCTCCAAAGTTAGACTTCCAGGTCAAATTGTGACTCTGTCGTGGTATTAGATAGGTACCATGGACACATGACAACATCTCTATGCCTCAGTTTTCTCACATGTAAAAGTAGAATAAGGTTTTCGTATTAAATGAGTTAATACTTGTAAAGCTCTTAGAATAGCACTAGACATACATACAAATACTGCTTTGATACAGTGTAATTATTACTCTCATAGAGACACTACGTAGATAGATAGCAAAGGAGAAGGGACTACTTCTTTCAGTGAAGATCATGAATGTTTTCACAGAAGAATGGACTTACAGCAGTTGAAAGGAGAGACCATCAGTGCTAATAAGATCACTTGTATTACAATATTCATATAAGAGATAAGGGGGGCCTGAATCAGAGCAACAGCCATGGGGTAAGTTAGGGACACCTTTGAGATGGTGAACAAAAAATCTACACTATGTGGCAACTGACTAAATAGGTGAAGAGAGGGAACAAGGAAAACTAAAGGTAGCAAGATATTGGCCTCAGCCTCTAGTAGAAAGAGTATCTCTTAAAAGCACACAGACACAGAGCACTATGAGGTTTTGGACAGGGTAATGGGACACTGTGGAATTTGTGAACAGATAGCAGGACCACCGCTGTAGCCTGGAGTTTGAGGGCAAGAATACATGATTGATGGGAAAGTGCCAAGATCAAGTCAGGGATGAAGGCAGGACACCAAGCCCAGGGACCAGGTTTAAGGAATGAGAAAATTGAAACAGGGAGTAACCTAGTTTGGGAGCACGAACTAGGACATAAGGTCAGAGAAGACTCTTAGGTGACCTCCATCTGTCTCCCAGGGTATTAGATCAGAGCTTCCCAAATCTCTCTTGCCAAATGCCATGATTTATCCTAGATACCAGGGAGTCATTATCATGCTGTAGGAGTTCAACTAAGGAAGAAAGAAGAATGAAGAGTCCAGAAAATAGGAGAAGTTTGCCTCCCTAAAATTCTGGAGAGAATTTCTACATAGTTTGATGATCCAAAATATGGGGTTTCCAAGTAAAAATAAAAATGGAGACCAAGAAACAAAATTACCAATTGCATCTTTTAAAACAACTACTTTGAAGTATGTAAAGGTTATCAATGAAGAAAGTATAAGAAAGCAGCCAGAAGATATTCAGATGTCTCTATACTGATGTACAGAGATTTAGTAAGTTGAATTTAGGTCTTTCAGGTTAAGAAGAAATATAGTAACGTATGTATATATCATCAAGATATAGCAACAAACATATAGCTGTGGAAAACTACAGCCTACTCAAAATAACCATAGTTTTTGCTTTGTTTGGTTTGATTTAGTTTTCACAAGATATATGAAAGATGTTCTCTGTTAAGAAGGCATATACCTCTGTGTAGTGTCAAGAATTTCTACGTAGAAATTAAGCCTTTGGCTAATTATAGGAAATTATAAGAAAGAGAGGATATGAAGAGGAGAAAGAGCTCCTGGGAGAACCAAAGACATACTTCACTTAATTAAGAGTCATTTCTAGGCTCAGGTCTGGACATGAGTCTGTAGAAGTAGTCAACTGAGCAGACAGAATGTAAGGTATGACCTTACTTTTTGGCCTCAAGTAAGCCTGTAGGAATTGTGATGGTAAGCATATTGTGTTGTCTGTAAGACTGCATCTCCAGGTTTCCTAATGGCCCTGTTGCTCACTGAGGTGTAAGGAATATTTAGCAACAGAGTGTTTTGGTTACAACCTGGCTTCCATAGCGTAAATATTGAGAATACAGATTCTAAATAAGACATATCAGTAACCCTAAACCACAAAAGTATGTATGCAATTTATCTGATGCAAAATTATAGTGGACAATGGTTTCAACCACAAATCAAAGATCAATGTAGGATGGGTACAGTGTGGTGAGGCCCACCCACTTGGTATTGATCATCAGAGCCACAGCTTCACACACAGATGATAATTACCACCAGTCATACCTGCAAAGATAGGACCACAACATTTCTCTTGTGCATGTCAACATGCAGCAAGACATTGTCACTTAGGATAATTCCATATTTGTATCTCTGTAATTCAGCCTTAAACTACTTGTAGGTAACTGATAATAATGGTAAAGTCACATTTTAAAATAGGGTCTGGTGGGCTTCCCTGGTGGCACAGTGGTTGAGAGTCCGCCTGCCGATGCAGGGGACACGGGTTTGTGCCCTGGTCCGGGAAGATCCCACGTGCCGCGGAGCGGCTGGGCCCGTGAGCCATGGCCGCTGAGCCTGCGCATCTGGAGCCTGTGCTCCGCAACGGAGGGGCCACAACAGTGAGAGGCCCACATACCGCAAAAAAATAAAAAAATAAAAATAGGGTCTGGTGTGTTTTCTACTTATCAATGCTTTTAGCAGTGAATTGCAATCATATTAGTTATTTGAAAATAAAAGAGTATCATTTAAAAAATATTCTGTAATTCTAACAGAAATTTTCTCAAATGAGTCACATTACTGAAGTGTGTATATGTGTGTCTGTTTGTAACACTCTTAAATTTTTTGGAATAAATTAATCACATACAAAACATAGCTGAAACAATTTAAAGCCTTTAAGCAAACTACATGAACTTCCTACCAAAATAAATAACACAAATTGTGCTTTTTTAGAAAAAACTCTAGAGCATATTTCTCTAATGTTTTAGAAAGTGTGTTTACCCAGATTCCAACTGTCTCCTGCACACAATGAAACAGAGATCCTTTATTTCTGTTTCCCACTGCACCAACATTGCCTACACAGAATAAAGGACCAACGAACATTTGTTGGTTGATGAATGAAAAATAACTGTGGAAACAGAACACTGCTAAATTATCATCCATATGTTATTGAAAATAAAGATTTAACAACCATCAAGCATACAAAAAACTTCACAAGATGATCACAAGCCTCCATTGGTAAACAATATTCTTGCCTTTCCTCTAAATGGTGATAAGGCTATGAATCATAAAAACAACAACAACAACAAAAAAAAACCCCGAGAAACAAAAGCAAAACCTCTGTGGGTACATCCAGGTTCTCTTGTAAAATGCTTTCCTGGAAAGTCTTGAAAAAAGCTGTCAGAATAATACAACCTCTCAACATGTTCACCTTTTCCCAACATACAGAAACAAATAAACCCATCTTAAAAAAGTTTCTCTCTCTTCTGTTATCAGCTTTAGCTACTTAACCTTATTCCTTTCCTTTCCTTAAGTACCAATTGTTTTTAAACAAATAGGATAAATTTATTCGCTTCTGCTTTTTCACTACCTTCTTACCTCTTAAGCCCTCGAAGTCTGGGTTCTGCCATTAACTTCTCTACTGAATCTGCTACCTCAGCAGTTCTATTTTCCAAAACTATTGGCATTTTTTTTGTCTTCTTCATAGGAAGGTTATAACTCTAGAAACAAAGTTTCCCTCTGCTCGTGGACTCTAAGCCATTGCTTCTTCTCTGTTGCTCTTCTTCCTCCATATTCTTTGCCAGCCTCTATCTTCTCGACCCCTACAATCACTTAACAATTAACAAATAATAATGCTTATTATTATATCAATCATGATGACTAACACAAATTACCGACCACAAGCCAGGGACTGGTATTCAATCATGTTATCATCATAACAACCCAATGAGGCAGGTGCTATCATCATGTGCATGATGAACCTGATGCAATGAGGCTAATTCACCTGTCCATGTTGACTCCATTAGTAATTAGCTAAGGAGGATTTGAACCCACAGAGTTTGACCCCATAAACATCTGTAAACCTGGTCTGGACTATCATTTCCAGCACCTTTCCTGACTCATCCAAGTCCTGTTCACTTCTCATCTGTACGTTTCTATTCGGGTAAGTGTGTACTTATTTATTTGCCTCCATTTCTCATTGTCTCTAATTTGCTTTATACACTATAGTGAAATTCATTATCCTATGACATAATTTTAATCATGTCACTCTCTTGCTTTCACCTTCAATGGCTCACCATTTTTAAAATGAATTTAGAACACATTTTCCATTTAGTAAAGCATGTAATGCCCTCTTTATTCTAGCCTCCCTAAGCTTTATGTCTTCCTCTCCAGTACATGCATGGTGTAGTCAAGCCATTCCCCCAAATTAATGCCATTATTTCCCACATCCATAACGTGTTTATGTTATATATTTTATCTTTACCTCTCCCCCAATGCCACCCTTCAATGCAATAGCCATTGGAATTCTATTCTATTCTAATCCATCCATCCAATTCCAGGTTTCACTTACTTTCCCTTGAGATCCAAACCTTTACAGATCCTTTATAGCACTTACCATATCATTCCTTAAACAATGGTTAGTTATTTCACCCACCACCCCAATAAAAGTGGGGAGTGTATCTTACTATTACAGCCCTAGCAGCATCAAACTTAATATTTCACAAATAACAGATTTTGAAGAAATATCTTTGTACAAACCCATTAAAGGAATCAGCTCTGTGCCTTTGTACACCGAGGAAAAAGATGGTTTTACCAAGTACTTTCCTAATTGAAGCATTCAGTCATTTCACATACTACTTTGGAATATTAAGTGTAAAGCAGCATTATAAACATTTTACTAGGAATTTGTGTTGGAAATTATCTCCCGAAATCCATTCTGCTATTTCTATTCAGCAAAAGTGACCCAGTATATTTGGCCAACCATATTGCCACCCTGCTAAAATTCAACATATCCCAGTCATTCTTACACCTAAATAGGGTCTGTAAGTCAGTCTTGGCCAATGAGATGTAATCAGAAGTGTTGTATAGTATGTCTATGAAGTTTCCTTAAAAGTATGGGGCCCATGTCTTCTTCTCCCTTCTTTCCCCTACATCCACTGCTCGGAATGTAGATGAAATGGGCTCTAGTAGCCATCTTTGATAATGAGAATTAAAATCCCACCTTGGGAAGATGAATCTGAAAACTAAAAGGAACATGAGTTCCAGAAGGCTCTAGAATGACTATACTAGCCCTATTTTGGATAAGAGGAAACAAAATGCCTACAGGTGAAAAGACTTGCTAGAACCCAGTGAGACTTACCCCAGAGTGAACATTCTTTTTTTTTTTTTTTTTTTTTTTCAGAGTGAACATTCTTAATCACGGAGCTATGCAGTTTCCTCAAGTTCTAGCCGCAATTTATTATACATTGTACATAATATTCTAATTGATAAGCTAGAATGATCATAAAAATGAATCCTTTCAGAATATTAGTATTTTTATTAAGATAGATTGGAGACATAGCTGGAGTCAGAAAAAGCATTCTTAAAGTAATATGAAGAAGAGAAAAAGGCGCTAAAATCTGGGCCCAGTTAAGCTGCTATAATACAGTCATACTCCTGGTTCAAATAATGATTTGTAATTCTTCAAGAAATTTGAATATTAAAGAAATGCTTTTAAAGAGCACAAAATATTGAGTTTTCACCTATTACCTCTATTTAGAAATAAGATGATAATGAACATTCCAAGATAAAACTTTATGTGTTGATTATTTGAAGATGATTATCTGTTAATGCATAGCTACAAAACACTCTATTGGTGTACACATTTAAAATTAACACAAAGAAAGACTTTCCATTTATCTTGGAGTTATTTGCAAAAGAGAAACAAGACAACCTGAGAGGGTTTTTTTTTATATTAATGAGACTTTCAAGTAAGATAAAATAATTTGCCCAGTGCAGATTACCATCACATTCTTAATAGTATTTTCATGTTCAACCTATATTTTCAACTATATTAGGCTTACTAGTAATCATCAAAATTCATCTCTACAAGAAATAGAATATAATTTCAAAGTCCTCTCATGTATTAGGTGTCATCATGTCTTACTCATAAATTACCTTTCAATCTAATAGCATTTAAACTGAGAAAAACTTGGAGCCTTTTAAACTCATTTTCTCAGGAAATAAACTTTATAGTAAAATGACCTTTCTTTGAAAAGGGAAGAAGTATCACATTTAAAATTTTTTCAAGGTTATGACTGTGATAAAGCAGGGGGCTTTTATTCAGATGCAATAACTAAGGCTCACCTGTGTTCATTGTATCATATTGTATTTTATCATTGCATTGTATCAGTGCACTCTTTTTTGTGCACTTCTAACTATGGAAGCTGAAAATGCTCTTGTAAAACTTGTTGTCATGACAACAAAATCCCGCAAGAAATGATGCAAGTCTGCATGTGAAGGAAGTATCCATGGCATGATTTAGCAGAAAGATGCTTCAACCACCCACCACAATCCCATTTTTCAGCTTGTCTATTGTTTGTTTGTATTTTTTAGCATTTGACAAAATTTCCATCTACACAGCTCTTTAATAAATATGCTAAAAGTAGCAGTTATTTTCAACTTTCTTCTACCAACCGTTACTTATAGTGAGTAAGAAAATGGGGTACTAAAATTTGTCAATCTTTATATGTTATTCAGAAATATTTTCCTTGGTCACTTATCCTTGATTTGTTTTGAAGAAGCTCCTTCAAACATCTTCTAATAGATTTCTCTATAACAGAAACATTTGATAACTCTGGACAAGGAGAATTTATAAGGAGGTATGAATTTATTGTTTAACAAAGGTGAGAATATAAAAAATGAAAAATAAAAAAATAATAAATTTAAGTAGAAAAGCATACTTTGTTTTTGCTTTAAAAAATATATAACAACTTCAAAACCAGTGCCAAAAAGAAAACTTTCTGCTATTTTACTTTTTAAAAACCTTAGAATCTAGACTGTTAATTGGGAATAAATTTCTAATAAGTTTCAAAATGTAAAATATGGGTGATACCTTCCAATTTGAGGGAAAAAGTAAGAAAAATAATCTATGAAAAGCTTTGGTTTGTAGCCATCATATACTATGTGTCGTGTTACTTTCTACCATTTGTTCTGGCATTTGGGGTCTTTCTCATTGTAACTAACTCTAAAGCACCTCTCCAGTCCCTTCCTCCACTTGTATCAAGAGTTTAATACAAGAGTTTGATAACATAGATGTACCCTTTGTTCTTGCCAAGTTAAATTTCTCATTGCTCCCTGAAGAAGATCTTAACCACCCAATGTGTTCTTTCACCTCTCATCAACTGTTTTAGCCAGTGCAGTAAAGCAAGAAAATGAATAAAGGGCGGGTTGATCAAAAAGGAAGATGTAAAACTGTCCTTATTTGTAGATGCTGTAATAGTCTACATAGAAAATCCCAAGGACACTATAAAAACACTCCTATAACTAATGAGTAAGTTCAGCAAGGTCATAGGATACAAGATAAACATAAAAATAAATTATATTTCTATACAATGGCAGTAAGTTTGTGGAAACCAAATTAAGAATACAATATCACTTACAATCACACACACAAAAATACTTATATGTAAATCCAATAAGACTTGTACAGGTCTTGTACCCTGAAATGATAATTAAAGATATTCAAAAAATCTCTAAATAAATGGATAGATATACTATAGTCACGGATTGGGAGACTCAAGATAGTAAAGACGCTGATTCTCCCCAAATTTATATACAGGTTTAATGCAATTTCTATTAAAACCTCAATGAAATTTTCTAAAGACATAGGATTATTCTATAATTTATATGGAAGGAAAAGGAACTAGAATAGTTGAAAATAATCTTGACTAATTTATTTTCAATAAAGTTGAAAAATGAGAATAAAATGGGAGGAATTACTCTATCCTATTTTAAGATTTATTCCGTAGCTCCAGTAAGCAAGATCATGCAATATTGGCAGAGCAGTAGACACATAAATAAGTGGAACACATTAGTTAGGCCAGCTGATTTTTTACAAAGGTGCAAAAAAATTCAACAGAAGAATAATAAACTTTTCCACAAATAGTTCTAAAATAACTGAACATCTATATGCAAAAAAGGTGTGAATCTCACACCTTTTACAAAAACTAACTCTAAAATGAACCATAGATTTCAGCGTAAAACGCGAAAATCTAAAACTTTCGGAAGATAGCATAGAAGAAAATCTTCAGGACCTAGGAATTTGTGAAGAGTTCTTAGACATAATTCAAAAAGCATTAGTTATTAAAAACAATCTCCAAATTGAACTTAATCACAATTAAATACCTTGGCTTTACCAAGAAACCCTGTTAAAAGGATGAAAAGACATGCTATAGACTGGGAGAAAATATTTGCAAACCACACATCCAAAAAAAGACTCACATTTAGAACACATAACTAATTCACAGAACTCAACATAAAAAAAAAATCAATTTAAAAAATGACAGATACATGAAGTGACACTTCCCTGAAAAGGAAATACTGATGGCAAATAAGCACATGAAAAAACGTTGAACATCACTAGCCATTAGGGAAATGTAAAGCCACCATAATTATACACCTGTTAGGACAACTCAAGTGAAAAACAGCAATGGTACTGAAAGCTGGAAAGGATGTGGAGACACTGGATCTCTCACACATTGCTGGTAGGAATGTAAAATGGTACAGTCACTCCAAAAACACTTGGGCAGCTTCTTAAAATACTACACATACACTTACCACACAACACAGCAATTTGCACTCCTGGACATTTATCTCGGACAAATGAAACTAATGTTCTCAAGGAAGCCTATACACAATTGATCATAGCAGCTTTGTTTGTACTAGGCTAAAAATGGAAACAATGAAAATGACCCTCGATGGTGAAACAAACTTCAATGCACTCATACTATGGAACACTCTGCAAAAATTAAAGGGAATAAGCTATTATTAATACACACAATGAATTGGGTGAATCTCTAGGGTATTATGCTGAATGAAAAATGTCAATCTCTAAGATCTCCTAATATGTGATTTTATTCACAAAACATTTGGAAATGACAAAATTATAAATACAGAGAACAAATTAGTAGTTGCTTGGGTGGGGGATGGTATGAGATGGCAGGGGGGAGGTTGTGACGAACAGGCAGTAGCACAGGGGAGAACTTTGTGGTGGTAGAACAGTTCTGCGTTTTGACTGCAGTGGTGGTTACACCAAACTACCCATGAGAGAAAAAGACAGACCTATAAACACACATTGTGCCAATGCTGAATTCCTAGTTTTGATATTATACTATAACCAGGTAAGATGTAACAATTGCAGGAAAGTGGGTACACAGGACCTCTCCATACTATCTTACAACTGCCTATGAATCTATAATTACTTCAGAATAAAAGTTTAATTAAAAATATCAGTGCTGGAATATATTGTTAACAATTTAATGTGCAGTTTGAATTGAAAAAAATGTCAACAGCCTTTGTAGCCCTATTCCCAAAGGGTAGTACTAAATGATGACGAATTTCATTCACTAACAGACAATAAAGATGGGGGGGTGTCTTCTGCAATACTTGTGAACCTCTGGAATAACACTCTTCTAAATTAGAAAATAAAATGGTACATCTTTATTTATACAAGCCACACATTTTCAATCTAATTTCTATCCAATAAAATAACATGGTTTCCATAAACTTCAAATCTTAACCCATAATAGACTCTGGAAAAAACTTAGGTGATATGGTAAACTAACACATCTATGCTCAGAAAATTTCATGTGACAGGTCTGTAACTCTGTATAGGTTATTCTAACAACTTCAGCTCCCTTGAGCTGGGGCAGGGCTCACTCTTTGAGCATTAGGTACACCACTCAGGAGCATCATTTCCTTCTGTCCATCTGCTTTTTTTTTTTTTTTTTGCTGTACACGGGCCTCTCACTGTTGTGGCCTCTCCCGTTGCGGAGCACAGGCTCCGGACACGCAGGCTCAGCGGCCATGGCTCACGGACCTAGCCGCTCTGCGGCATGTGGGATCTTCCCGGACCGGGGCACGAACCCGTGTCCCCTGCATCGGCAGGCGGACTCTCAACCACTGCGCCACCAGGGAAGCCCCTTTTTTTTTTTTTCCAATACATTTGTTTATTTATTGGCTGTGTTGCCTCTTCTTTGCTGCGCGCGTGCTTCCTCTAGTGCAGCGAGAGGGGGGTACTCTTTGTTGCGGTGCATGGGCTTCTCATTGCAGTGGCTTCTCGTTGCTGAGCACGGGATCTAGGCGCGCAGGCTCAGTAGTTGTGACTTGTGGGCTCTAGAGCACAGGCTCGTAGTTGTGGCGCAAGGTCTTAGTTGCTCCGTGGCATGTGGGATCTTCCCGGACCAGGGCTCGAATCCTTGTCCCCTGCATTGGCAGGTGGATTCTTAACCACTGCGCCACCAGGGAAGCCCCCATCTGCTTTTCTGCTCACAGCTCTACACCTCTGTGAGTATAAACTGAGGTAGACCTTATCACTGATCTTCCCATTTGGAAGTTTCAGGGCGATTCTTTCCACAATCAGCGTTTCCTCTGTTTCCTTCCTCACTCCTTCCACTTGTACTAAGTCCCTTGTATTATTTGTTTACCTCTGTGTACTCTCCTTTTCTAGGCATAGTAGTTTTATACATTATGAATCTAATGCATGTTTGTAGAATAAACTACTTTTGCACAATTACAGGAGAGTTAAAATGGCACAGTTATGTATTGGTAATTCCACAAGGTCTATAATGTTGTTAGCACCATACCAGAACATACAATCTTGGCCTCTTCATTTTAACTGTATTGCACCAAAAGGAATAAATTTAAAGAAACCTGAAAACACTGAGCCAGGAGATAGTCTCTCTAGTAGGGAGCCAGTGAGGTATTCAGATATTCCTTCAACATTTCACAGCGTTAACATTTAACAATGTTAAGGTAACAATCAATGTTTGTTTAGTCAGCAAATGATTACTGAATATATTCTATAAGCATGGCTGTTTGCCAAGTTCTGAGGAAACAAGGGTGTCCAGGAGATACGGTCTTAGTCCTCACAGAATTAGGTCACAGAATCAGTCCAATGGAAATGGGATTTATTTTTGTAAATTAGTCAGAGCCAGTCTATGCTTTATAAGCACAGAACAAGTATATTTAGAAGCATCACAGTCTGGGGTCCCAGGATTGTGTGGCAGTTTTCAATAGGCATCTTCTTTCAAAACTTCACTGTGGCTTGAGATGTGGCAGAGAAAAGTGAGCCAAAACACTTAGTTTGGAGCAGTACTAAATCCCTCTAACTGCAAGTCTGTTCTGCTCAGAAGAGTCCAAGTTCTTTCCCATTAGGTTATTCTGGGAACAAACCCTAGCTAACAAGTCAAAAGAAAAAAATATTTTCTTTATAAATTTCCAGGAATGAGTTTGCAAAACAAACCAACAATGGTGGGCCAGTAAATTTTGTATTGCTGCATTTCCTAAGCTTGTGAACCAAACTAAGACTTTTCTAAAGAGAATATTGGTATATATTGATAGCATTGTTAGATAGCCATGTCTCCTTGATTACAGAGCAAGAACTATCTTTTTATTTTAGTTTAACTAAAAAACAAACAAATAAACACACCAATAAAAACTACAGGCTGCTGAAGAATCTAGTGGATACAACCATCTAAGTGACTTATCTACAAAATAAAGAATTTGACAAAGTAAGTTTGAAAAGTAAACAGGAGTTGGTCCAGACACTAAGCTGCTTGTATTGGAAGGAATATATCTTACCTAGATACGCAGCTTTAATTTTTTAATAGACTTTATTTTTAGAGCAATTTTAGGTTCACAGCAAAAGTGAGCAGAAGATACTGAGGTTTCCCATTACCCCCTGCCCCCTCACATATGTAGCTTCCACATTACCAACATCCCCACCAGAGTGGTACATTGGTTTCAACTGATGAATCTACACTGACACATCATTATCACTCAAAGTCCATAGTTCATATTAGGGTTCACGCTTGGTGTTGTATATCCTGTGGGTTTGCTCAAACGTATAATGACATGCATCCACCATTATAGAATGATACAGAAGTTTCATTGCCCTAAAATTCCTCCGTGCTCCACCGATTCACCCCTCCCTGCCCCCTAGCCCCTGATAACCACTGATATTTTTTACTTTTTCCATAATTTTGCCTTTTTCAGAATGTCATATAGTTAAATCATATAATAGGTAGCCTTTTGAGACTGACTTCTTTCAGTTAGTAATACACATTTAAGTTTCCTCCATATCTTTTTATGGCTTGATAGTTCATTACTTTACCTTTGAGAGTTCTTATATTTTAATCAGACTTCATTCAGATAAATTCCTTCTGAATTTTTTTCAAAATCAGCTTTTGAGATAAACAAACTCTTTTGAGATTTAAATCTTTGGCACCCTAATTGTTTTCCAGCATCTACTAGCTGCATTTAGGAAATCATCTAAGTGGGTTCCTTGAAATAGTCAAACATTAAGCACTAAGATAGCTTTGTAACTTTAAGTTAGTACTTTCCCAAAGTGCTAGTCTCTCTTACCTCCCCTCAATTCACTAAAATACCTCAAAAGCGTATACTCTTAGAGCTCATAAATCAATTAATTGGCATCCGATGAAGCTGAAAAATAGTGGCATTAAGAGACAAAGGAAAAGGTAAGAAATCTGAATGTTTTCTTAATGCAATATATTTGCACAGACATTTCACCAAAAAAGATATAGGAAGGGTGAATTAAAGATGCTTAACATCACCAGTCATTAGAGAAATACACATTTAAACCACAAAGAGGTAACACTACAGACACATCAGAAAGGCTATAATCAAAAAAATTGATAATACTAGGCGTTGGAAAGGATGTGGTGAAACTGGAACTATCATATACATTGCTGGTGGGAAGGTAAAATGGTATAGTAACTTTGGAAAACATTTTGGTATTTTCTTTAAAAGTTAAACGAACACCTACCATATGACCCAGCAATTCCACTCCTGGGCATCTACCCATAACAAATGAAAATGCACGTCCACACAAAGACTTGCATACAAATGTTTAGAGGAGCATTAGTCATAAAAATTAAAAAATGGAAACAATACAAATGTCTATTAAATTGGTGAATGGATAAACAAAGTGGGATAAAACTGTACTCAGCAATAAAAGTGAACTCATGACACATACAACAACATGAATTAGCCTCAAAAAGAATTGTCAGTGAAAAAAGTTAGACACAAAAGCCTACATATTGTATGATTCTATTTATATAAAATTTCTAGTTGAAGCAAATCTATAAAACAACACATCAAGGCTTCCCTGGTGGCACAGTGGTTGAGAGTCTGCCTGCCAATGCAGGGAACACGGGTTCGAGCCCTGGTCTGGGAGGATCCCGCATGCCGCAGAGCAACTGGGCCCGTGAGCCACAACTACTGAGCCTGCGCGTCTGGAGCCTGTGCTCCGCAACAAGAAAGGCCACGACAGTGAGAGGCCCACGCACCGCGATGAAGAGTGGCCCCCGCTTGCCACAACTAGAAAAAGCCCTCGCACAGAAACGAAGACCCAACACAGCAAAAATAAATAAATTAATTAATAAACTCCTACCCCCAACATATTCTTTAAAAAAAAAACGAAACATCAGTGATTCCCCATGGCTTGGGGTTATAGTGAGGACTGACTATAAATGGGACCAGAAAATATTTTTTGGATGATGGAAATGTTTTAGATCTGGATTATGGTGATGACTATACAACTATATAAATTTACTAAAAATCATTGACTTATAATAAGTGAATTTTATGCTGTTTAAATTACACTTCAAAAAAGTTATTTGTAAAGGGGCAATAAAGCTTCTCCAATAGATCTTCATCAGGCAACAAAATTCTAACAGCAGACAAAATTCACTTGTATACAAAGTGTGAATCACTAGCAGGGGTAAGGGAGGCAAAATTGCTGGAGTCAAGAAATATTTCTAGGAATCACGTTATTAACAAAGAAATGAGAATGATAGCTATTTAGTTAATATAATTTATTGTCTCCTAAGCTTCTTCTGCTCACATGAATATGATGTATACATGTGGTCATGCAGGAGCCATCACATTTAGTCTGAATTTGTAATAATAACAGTAATGGAAACACGAATGTGGGCAAGGCTCTCAATGTGTTTTTTCACTAATGTGCACAGGCAAGCTCATATCTCTGCCTCTAAGCCTAGACTCTCCTTCCAAAGATTGTTTAATGAGTCAGTCAGAGCTCTGTACAACTTAGAAGGGCAAGAGGAGGGTGATGAAGGGCAGGAATCCCAACATAATTAAAACAGGGTGCATTCCTTTAAAATTGTTAATAATGAGCCCAGAAAAGATATTTTTTGCCAACATTTATTCTATCTCCTACAATTTAAGCCTTAATGTACTAGGTTCTATTAAAAAAAAAAAAAGAAAGGGCTAATTTAATTTGTAATTTGAGAGATACTTAAGAGTTGTTTAGGAAGAGTAAGACGCAGAGATTACCTTCCTCCCCACAGATACATCAGAAATACATCTACATGTGGAACGACTCCTACAGAACACCTACTGAACGCTGGCAGAAGACCTCAGACCTCCCAAAAGGCAAGAAACCCCCCACGTACCTGGGTAGGGCAAAAGAAAATACAGAGACAAAAGAATAGGGACGGGACCTGCACCAGTGGGAGGGAGCTGTGAAGGAGGAATGGTTTCCACACAGTAGAAGCCCCTTCGCAGGCGCAGGGCGGGTGGCGGAGTGGGGGAGCTTCGGAGCAACGGAAGAGAGCACAGCAACAGGGGTGCGGAAGGCAAAGCGGAGAGATTCCCGCACAGAGATTCCCGCACAGAGGATCAGTGCTGACCTGCACTCACCAGCCCGAGAGGCTTATCTGCTCACCCACTGGGGCGGGCGGGGGCTGGAGGCCGAGGCTCGGGCTTCGGTTTTATCCCAGGGAAAAGACTGGGGTTGGCGGCATGAGCACAGCCTGAAGGGGGCTAGTACGCCACGGCTAGCCGGGAGGGAGTCCGGGGAAAAGTTTGGACCTGCCAAAGAGGCAAGAGACTTTCTTCCCTCTTTGTTTCCTGGTGCGAGAGGAGAGAGGATTAAGAACCCTGCTTAAAGGAGCTCCAGAGACGGGCGCGAGCCACGGCTATCACCGCGGACCACAGAGACGGGCATGAGACGCTAAGGCAGCTGCTGCCGCCACCAAGAAGCCTGTGTGCGAGCACAGGTCACTATCCACACCTCACCTCCCGGGAGCCTGTGCAGCCCGCCACTGCCAGGGTCCCGGGATCCACGGACAACTTACCCGGGAGAACGCACGGCACGCCTCAGGCTGCTGCAACCTCATGGTGGCCTCTGCCGCCGCAGGCTCGCCCCGAATCCGTACTCCTCCCTACCCCCGGCCTAAGTGAGCCAGAGCCCCGGACGCAGCAGCTCCTTTAACCCCGTCCTGGCTGAGCGAAGAACAGACGCCCTCAGGCGACCTACACGCAGAGGCGGGGCCAAATCCAAAGCTGAACCCTGGGAGCTGTGCGAACAAAGAAGAGAAAGGGAAATCTCTCCCAGCAGCCTCAAAAGCAGCGGATTAAAGCTCCACAATCAACTTGATGTACCCTGCAGCTGTGGAATACCTGAATAGACAACAAATCATCCCAAATTGAGGAGGTGGACTTTGGGAGCAAGATAGATTATTTTTTCCCCTTTTCCTCTTTTTGTGACTGTGTATGTGTATGCTTCTGTGTGAGATTTTGTCTGTATAGCTTTGCTTTCCCCATTTGTCCTAGGGTTCTGTCAGACAGTTTCTGGGTTTTTTTTTAACTTAAAAAATTTTTTTTCTTAATAATTTTATTTGATATTTTATTTTAATAACTTTATTTTATCTTACTTTATTTCATTTTATTTTATCCTCTTTCTTTCTACTTTTTCTCCCTTTTATTCTGAGCCATGTGGATGAAAGGCTCTTGGTGCTCCAGCCAGGAGTCAGTGCTGTGCCTCTGAGGTGGGAGAACCAACTTCAGGACACTGGTCCACAAGAGTCCTCCCAGCTCCACATAATATCAAATGGCGAAAATCTCCCAGAGATCTCCATCTCAACACCAAGACCCAGCTTCACTCAACGACCAGCAAGCTACAGTGCTGGACACCCTATGCCAAACAACTAGCAAGACAGGAACACAACCCCACCCATTAGCAGAGAGGCTGCCTAAAATCATAATAAGGCCACAGACACCCCAAAACACACCACCAGATGTGCACCTGCCCACCAGAAAGACAAGATCCAGCCTCATCCACCAGAACACAGGCACTAGTCCCCTCCACCAGGAAGCCTACACAACCCACTGAACCAACTTTAGCCACTGGGGACAGACACCAAAAAGAACAGGAACTAGGAACCTGCAGCCTGCAAAAAGGAGACCCCAAACACAGTAAGATAAGCAAAATGAAAAGACAGAAAAACACATAGCAGATGAAGGAGCAAAGTAAAAACCCACCAGACCTAACAAATGAAGAGGAAATAGGCAATCTACCTGAAAAAGAATTCAGAATAATGATAGTAAACATGATCCAAAATCTTGGAAACAGAATACAGAAAATGCAAGAAACATTTAACAAGGACCTAGAAGAACTAAAGAGGAAACAAGCAATGATGAACAACACAATAAATGAAATTAAAAATACTCTAGAAGGGATCAATAGCAGAATAACTGAGGCAGAAGAATGGATGAGTGACCTGGAAGATAAAATAGTGGAAATAACTACTGCAGAGCAGAATAAAGAAAAAAGAATGAAAAGAACTGAGGACAGTCTCAGAGACCTCTGGGACAACATTAAACACACCAACATTCGAATAATAGGTGTCCCAGAAGAAGAAGAGAAAAGGAAATGGACTGAGAAAATATTTGAAGAGATTATAGTTGAAAACTTCCCTAATATGGGAAAGGAAATAGTTAATCAAGTCCAGGAAGCACAGAGAGTCCCATACAGGATAAATTTAAGGAGAAATACGCCAAGACACATATTAATCAAACTGTCAAAAATTAAATACAAAGAAAACATATTAAAAGCAGCAAGGGAAAAACAACAAATAACACACAAGGGAATCCCCATAAGGTTAACAGCTGATCTTTCAGCAGAAACTCTGCAAGCCAGAAGGGACTGGCAGGACATATTTAAAGTGATGGAGAAAAACCTACAACCAAGACTACTCTACACAGCAAGGATCTCATTCAGATTTGATGGAGAAATTAAAACCTTTACAGACAAGCAAAAGCTGAGAGAGTTCAGCACCACCAAACCAGCTTTATAACAAATGCTAAAGGAACTTCTCTAGGAAAGAAACACAAGAGAAGGAAAAGACCTACAATAACGAACCCAAAACAATTAAGAAAATGGGAATAGGAACATATATATCGATAATTACCTTAAATGTAAATGGATTAAATGCTCCAACCAAAAGACAAAGATTGGCTGAAAGGATACAAAAACAAGACCCATATATATGCTGTCTACAAGAGACCCACTTCAGACCCAGAGACACAGGGACAAAGACCAATATCACATTCAAGCTCCATATTATGGATATATTTGGGTGGATAATTCATTATTATGGGGGGCTATTCTATGCAATGAATGATGCATTGCAGCATCCCTGGTCTCTACCCAGTAAACACCCATAGCACTTCTTCCCCAGTCAGGCAACCAAAAATGCCCTCAGAAATTGACAAATTTCCCCTGGGAGCAAAATTGCCCACAGCTGAGAACCAATGGTCTAATCAATCCAAATTCGTTAGAGTAGTCAAAAGATTGCATAAGAACTTTGAAAAAGTATAATGTCTCTCACCATCAAATTGTCCACATAAACTATAAATCTGTTGATACCTAGAAAATGCAGAGTGAGTGTTTTGGAAAGTAAAGACATTTGCAAGAAGGAAAGTATCATTACTTCTGTTTTATTGCATCAGCAAACTCCAACATCAAGAACAGTGAATGAGGAAAATGAGTTGTTCTATACATTCAAACTGCATAAAAAGAGACTGATTTTTTCCACGTGGCCAATCCCAATATATGCTAAATAAATTGGCTTTATTATGAAATATTAGTGACATGTCAAAAGACAAAATCCAAAATTTATACCCAATCAAATTTTATCACCACATTTGACTGCAAAGCCCCACAGGACATAGAGACTGTCACTAAATTAAACCATCAAAGTGAAAAGAGACACAATGTGCTCACTTTTGATGAGTAATGTGATAGACATTAAAGTTCTCTTCAGTAAACTAACACTCTGTTCTAACTGCATCCTATTCACCTTGTTGGTGAGGGAAGAATCCACCATTCCAAATGGTACAAGATGGTCAAATGCACAACACAAAACATTGGAAAGACAAAATAGCAGTTATAGTCACATATACTCACATTCTGGGGGAGAATGACACTGCATACCATGTACAGCCACACTGGGGTTGCAATCAGGAACAGAACAAGCAGGGGCCCTGGGGGGAAGGCTTTGTAGTAACAAGAGGGTGGGAGTGATCTTTGGTTCCCGTATGAGGATGTGACTGGCTTGTTTGAAAAAACTCATGGGTTGGCAGGGAAGTGAATCTGTTTAGTTGAGGGCTGAGAGGAAGGCACTGTTCTGGCTGACAGAGAACCAGCCCGGTGGGGAGCTCTTCATGCTAAGTGGTGCTGGGAGGGTTGCACCTGTGGCAAGAATGGGAACTCATGGTAACATCAGACAGGTGAAAGTGATGTGTGATGCCTCCTCATCTTAAAGGCAAACAGAAAACCAAGTGACAGGAATAGCTTTCCAGCATGAGTTAGCTGTGTTAAAGCTTTTCAAAAGAGAAATGGGTCTAAAAAGAATAGACCTGAAAAATTCCAGCATGTTTTCAAGACTTTTTTCTTTTTGAACATTTTTATTGGAGTATAATTGCTCTACAATGGTGCATTAGCTTCTGCTGTAAAACAAAGTGAATAATCAGCCATATGTATACACATATCCCGATATCCCCTCCCTCTTGCGTCTCCCTCCCACCCTCCCTATGCCACCACTCTAGGTGGCCACAAAGCACCGAGCTCATCTCCCTGTGATATGCGGCTGCTTCCCACTAGCTATCTATTTTACATTTGGTAGCGTATATATGTCCATGCGACTCTCTCACTTCATCCCAGCTTACCCTTCCCCCACCCTGTGTCCTCAAGTCCCTGCCCTACATATGCATCTTTATTCCTGTCCTGTCCAGAGGTTCTTCAGAACCTTTTTTTTAGATTCCATATATATGTGTTAGCATATGGTATTTGTTTTTCTCTTTCTGACTTACTTCACTCTGTAGGACAGACTCTAGGTCCATCCATCTCACTACAAATAACTCAATTTCATTTCTTTTTATGGCTGGGTAATATTCCATTTTATATATGTGCCACATCTTCTTTATCCATTCATCGGTCGATGGACACTTAGGTTGCTTCCATGTCCTGACTATTGTTAACTAGTGCCGCATTGAATATTGTGGTACATGACTCTTTTTGAATTATGGTTTTCTCAGGGTATATACCCAAGTAGTGGGATTGCTGGGTCAGATGGTAGTTCTATTTGTAGTTTTTTAAGGAACCTCCATACTGTTCTCCATAGTGGCTGTATCAACTTACATTCCCACCAACAGTGCAAGAGGGTTTCCTTTTCTCCACACCCTCTCCAGCATTTATTGTTTGTAGATTTTTTTGATGATAGCCATTCTGACTGGTGTGACGTGATACCTCATTGTAGTTTTGATTTGCATTTCTCCAATGATTAGTGATGTTGAGCATTCTTTCATGTGTTTATCGGCAATCTGTAGATCTTCTTTGGAGAAATGTCTATTTAGGTCTTCTGCCCATTTTTGGATTGGGTTGTTTGTTTTTTTGATATTGAGCTGCTTGTATATTTTGGAGATTAATCCTTTGTCAGTTGCTTCATTCGCAAATATTTTCTCCCATTCTGAGGGTTGTGTTTTCATCTTGTTTATGGTTTCCTTTGCTGTGCAAAAGCTTTAAAGTTTCATTAGGTATCATTTATTTATTTTTGTTTATATTTCCCTTTCTCTAGGAGGAGGGTCAAAAAGGATCTTGCTGTGATTTATGTCATAGAGTGTTCTGCCTATGTTTTCCTCTAAGAGTTTTTTTTGTTTTGTTTTTTTTTTGTTTTTTTTGCGCTACGCAGGCCTCTCACTGTTGTGGCCTCTCCCTTTGCAGAGCACAGGCTCCAGACGCGCAGGCTCACCAGCCATAGCTCACGGGCCCAGCCGCTCCACGGCATGTGGTATCTTCCCGGACTGGGACACGAACCCATGTCCCCTGCATAGGCAGGCGGACTCTCAATCACTGTGTCACGAGGGAAGCCCTCCTCTAAGAGTTTTATAGTGTCTGGCCTTACATTTAGGTCTTTAAACCATTTTGAGCTTATTTTTGTGTATGCTGTTAGGAAGTGTTCTAATTTTATTCTTCTACCTGTAGCTGTCCAGTTTTCCCAGCACCAATTATTGAATATGCTGTTCTTCCTCCATTGTATATTCTTGCCTCCTTTATCAAAGATAAGTTGCCCATATGTGTGTCGGTTTATCTCTGGGCTTTCTATCCTATTCCATTGATCTATCTTTCTGTTTTTGTGCCAGTACCATACTGTCTTGATTAATGTAGCTTTGTAATATAGTCTGAAGTCAGGAAGCCTGATTCCTCCAGCTCCATTTTTCTTTCTCAACATTGCTTTGGCTTTTCAGGGTCTTTTGTGTTTCTATACAAATTGTGAAAATTTTTTTCTAGTTCTGTAAAAAATGCCATTGGCTGTTTGATAGGGATTGTATGGAATCTGTAGATTGCCTTGGGTAGTAGAGTCATTTTCACAATGTTGATTCTTCCAATCCAAGAACATGGTATATCTCTCCATCTGTTTATATCATCTTTAATTTCTTTCATCACTGTCTTATAGTTTTCTGCATACAGGTCTTTTGTCCCCTTAGGTGGGTTTATTCCTAGGTATTTTATTCTTTTTGTTGCAGTGGTAAATTGGAGTGTTTCCTTAATTTCTCCTTCAGATTTTTCATCATTAGTGTATAGGAATGTAAGAGATTTCTATGCATTAATTTGTATCCTGCTACTTTACCAAATTCATTGATTAGCTCTAGTAGTTTTCTGGTAGCACCTTCAGGATTCCTGATGTATAGTATCATGTCATCTGCAAACAGTGACATCTTTACTTCTTCTTTTCCCATATTGATTCCTTTATTTCTTTTTCTTCCATGATTGCTGTGGGTAAAACTTCCAAAACTATGTTGAATAATAGTGTGAGAGTGAGCAACCTTGTCTTGTTCCTGATTTTAGTGGAAATGCTTTCAGTTTCTCACCATTGAGAATGATGTTGGCTGTGGGTTTGTCATATATGGCCTTTATTATGTTGAGGTGAGTTGCCCACTTTCTGGAGAGTTTTTATCATAAAGGGGAGAGTTTTTATCATAAAGGGGTTGAGTTTTGCTGAAATCTTTTTCTGCATCTATTGCGATGGTCATATGGTTTTTCTGCTTTAGTTTGTTAATATGGTTTATCACACTGATTGGTTTGCATATATTGTAGAATCCTTGCATTCCTGGGATAAACGCCCCTTGATCAGGGTGTATGATCCTTTTAATGTGCTCTTGGATTCTGTTTGCTAGTATTTTGTCGAGAATATTTGCATCTATGTTCATCAGTGATATTGGCCTCTAGTTTTCTTTTTTGGTGACATCTTTGTCTGATTTTGGTATCAGGGTGTTAGTGGCCTCATAGAATGAGTCTGGGAGTGTTCCTTCCTCTGCTATATTTTGGAAGAGTTTGAGAAGGATAGGTGTTACCTCTTCTCTAAATGTTTGATAGAATTCGCCTGTGAAGCCATCTGGTCCTAGGCTTTTGTTTGTTGGAAGATTTTTAATCACTGTTTCAATTTCAGTGCTTATGATTGGTCTGTTTATATTTTCTATTTCTTCCTGGTTCAGTCTAGGAAGGTTGTGCTTTTCTACAAATTTGTCCATTTCTTCCAGGTTGTCCATTTTATTGGCATAGAGTTGCTTGTAGTAATCTCTCATTATTCTTTGTATTTCTGCAATGTCAGTTGTTACTTACTGATTTGAATCTTCTCCTTTTTTTTCTGGCTAATGGCTTACCAATATTGTTTATCTTCTCAAAGAACCAGCTTTTAGTTTTATTGAATTTTGCTATCGTTTCCTTCATTTTCTTTTTCATTTATTTCTGATCTGATCTTTATGATTTCTTTCCTTCTGTTAACTTTGGGGTTTTTTTGTTCTTATTTCTCTAATTGCTTTAGGTGTAAGGTTAGGTTATTTATCAGTGATTTTTCTTATTTCTTGAGGTAGGATTTTATTGCTATAAACTTCCCTCTTAGAACTGCTTTTGCTGCATCCCATAGGTTTTGGGTCATCATGTTTTCATTGTCCTTTGTTTCTAGGTATTTTTTGATTTCCTCTTTGATTTCTTCAGTGATCTCTTGGTTATTTAGTAGTGTATTGTTTACCCTCCATGTGTTTGTATTTTTTACAGGTTTTTTTCTGTAATTGATATCTAGTCTCATACGTTGTGGTCAGAAAAGATACGTGATAAGATTTCAATTTTCTTAAATTTACCAAGGCTTGATTTGCGATCCAAGATATCCTGGAGAATGTTCCATGAGAACTTGATGTTGTTTTTGGATGGAATGCCCTATAAATATCAGTTAAGTCCATCATGTTTAATGTTTCATTTAAAGCTTGTGTTTCCTTCTTTATTTTCATTTTGGATGATCTGTCCATTGGTGAAAGTGGGGTGTTAAAGTCCCCTACTATGATTGTGTTACTCTTGATTTCTCCTATTATGGCTTTCAGCATTTCCCTTATGTATTGAGCTGTCCCTATGTTGGGTGCATAAATGTTTACAATTTTATATCTTCTTCTTGGATTGATCCCTTGATCACTATGTAGTGTCCTTCTTTGTGTCTTGTAATAGCCTTTATTTTAAGGTCCATTTTGTCTGATATGAGAATTGCTACTCCAGGTTTCTTTTGATTTCCATTTGCATGGAATCTCCTTTTCCATCCACTCATTTTCAGTTTTTATGTATTCCTAGGTCTGAAGTGGGTCTCGTAAACAGCATATATATGGGCCTTGTTTTTGTATCCATTCAGCCAGTCTTCATCTTTTGGTTGGAGCATTTAATCCATTTACATTTAAGGTAGTTATCAATATGTATGTTCGTATTACCATTTTCTTAATTGTTTTGGGTTTGTTATTATAGGTCTTTTCCTTCTCTTGTGTTTCTTGCCTAGAGAAGTTCCTTTATCATTTGTTGTAAAGCTGGTTGGTGATGCTGAATTCTGTTAGCTTTTGCTTGTCTGTAAAGGTTTTAATTTCTCCATTGAATCTGAATGAGATCCTTGCTGGGTAATCTTGGTTGTAGGTTTTTCCCCTTCATCACTTTAAATATGTCCTGCCACTCCCTTCTGGCTTGCAGAGTTTCTGCTGAACAATCAGCTGTTAATCTTATGGGGATTCCCTTGTTGCTATTCCCTAGCTGCTTTTGATATTTTGTCTTTGTATTTAATTTTTTATAGTTTGATTACTATTTGTCTTGGTATGTTTCTCCTTGGATTTATCCTGTATGGGACTCTCTGTGCTTCCTGGACTTGATTCATTATTTCCTTTCCCATATTAGGGAAGTTTTCAAATATAATCTCTTCAAATATTTTCTCAGGCCCTTTTATTTCTCTTCTTCTTCTGGTACCACTATAATTCAAATGTTAGTGTGTTTAATGTTGTCCCAGAGGTCTCTTAGACTGTCCTCAATTCTTTTCATTCTTTTTTGTTTATTCTGCTCTGTGGTAGTTATTTCCAGTATTTTATCTTCCAGGTCTCTTATTCATTCTTCTGCCTCAGTTATTCTGCTATTGATTCCTTCTAGAGAATTTTTAATTTCATTTATTGTGTTGCTCATCATTGTTTGTTTGCTGTTTAGTTCTTCTAGTCCTTGTTAAACGTTTCTTGTATTTTCTCCATTCTATTTCCAAGAGTTTGGATCAGCTTTACTATCATTGCTCTGAATTCTTTTTCAGGTAGGCCACCTATTTCCTCTTCATTTCTTTGATTTGGTAAGTTTTTACCTTGCTCCTTCATCGTCTGTGTATTTCTCTGTCTTCTCATTTTGCTTAAGTTACTATGTTTGGGGTCTCCTTTTCACAGGCTGTATGTTTGTAGTTCCCATTGTTTTTGGTGTTTGCCCCCAGTGGGTAAGGTTCATTCAGTGGGTTGTGTAGGTTTCCTGGTGGAGGGGACTGGTGCCTGTGTTCTGGTGGATGAGGCTGGGTCTCGTCTTTCTGCTGGGCAGGACTGCACCTGGTGGTGTGTTTCGGGGTGTCTGTGAACTTAGTATGATTTTAGGCAGCCTCTCTGCTAATGGGTGGGGTTGTGTTCCTGTCTTGCTAGTTGTTTAGCATGGGGTGTCCAGCACTAAAGCTTGCTGGTTGTTGAGTGGAGCTGGGTCTTATCGTTGAGATGCAGATACATGGGAGAGCTCTCGCCAACTGGTATTTCGTGGGGCCGGGAGGTCTCTGGTGGACCAATGTCCTGAATTCGGCTCTCCCACCTCAGAGACTCAGGCCTGACAGCCGGCCGGAGCACCAAGACCCTGTCAGCCACACGGCTGGAGAAGATGGGCTATGAGTTGGGTGTCAGCCACTGCCCTGTGTAGCTCTGTCTCAGCTGTCTCCAAAGGTCCCCCAGATACATTGGGTTATTCCCCCATTCCTCAGAACTTGCACATGCCAGTCTGGGATTTGTATATATCCTCCTGATACTCTTCACTGAAATACCTTGCCTTCATGGTGGTGAGAGATATGCTAATAGTGTTGGTTCTCTTCAGTTGAGAGACTGGGACAGTGAAAGCCTTCATGTGGCCAAGTCAAGAGCAGCTGGCCAACGGTCCCAAAGTGATAACATGTCAGATTCCAGAGGCATTCTGCAGCTCCCGAGCAGTAGTCCCAAGCAGCTGCTCCCTCAGGGGCAGCACTCTGACCAGGGACCTCGGTGGGACCCTCAAACGAGGATTTCTGCCAGCCCTAGAGCCTGACTTTCCCACCCAGGCAAGGAGCTGAGAAGAGCATCTTCTAGCCCCATCTCACCAGTGCAGCGGACACCTCCCTTTCAAGACTTTTAATTGTAGTAACTGCAATGGGCACAGGGCACACTTCTAAGCATTGAGGGAAGGTATAAAGAAGAAGATTTTTTTTTCTTTAAAAAGCTTCATGTCTACATCCTTGGAGAATTCTGCACTGATCTCAGTACTCCTGTGGGGCTTTTCCACACGGATCGCTGTGCAAAGGAGAAACTAAGAGACAGACCACACGCAATGATGAGACTGTACATTGTGTCCTGCCTTAGGAACAGCACAAGGCCAAACCCTGAAGTTCTGAGAGCAGTGATAATTTTCTGTGAGGACCGTGGACCATGAAAGAGCACCGCCCCCAACAACTAATAGTAACATTTCTTTTAGTTCTACAAGTGCTTATATGTAAACCAGGTATCTAGTACATGTCTGAGGGACACTTTGAGGCAAATAAAAACTTGATGTGGAGTCAGAACTCTGGCTTTGAAAACTTTCTCTGATACTTTCTAGTCATGTGAGCTTAGAAAAGGCTTTTAGTCGCCTACAGCCTGTGGCCTTGACTCTCTAATGGGGTCATTGGGGGCATTATACATGAAAGTAACTAGGACTTTATCTGACAAATGGTAGATAATTCTACTTATCTATCTATCCATCCATATACAACATACGAAATAGTGAGAATCTTGGTTCTATATCAAAGTCAATTTGAGTGAAACAGTAAAAACAGGTGCAAAAGCACAATAGATGTAATTCTGTATAAGCCACAGATATCCTGTCAAAGCATAGAAAGGAGGCTGAGTGAGGAGGATGCAGTTGCTGGTATTGAACTTTGGTCCCTGTGTCATGTTCAGTATAAACTCTCTAAATTGCCAACCGCACTTGTATCTAAATAAGTTGGGTGAATGTAACAACCTAAATGGGAAAATGTATAACTGAATCACTTTGCTGTATGCCTGAAACTATCACAACACTGTTAATCAACTCTACTACCATATAAAATAAAAAGTTTAAGTAAATAAATAAAGTTGGGTGAAAGTCCTAAACTAACTCAACAACTAGGAGCCTCTCTACTGCTTTAACATTAACTTTGGGAACTTTTATAGCTCTGAATCATAAATCAGAAAGAATGCTGAAACAGTATTTAACTTCCAGTTGGTGTAACAGAGATATCATATTTTCACTGAAAGTAGAAATGTCAAATGGTACTGCTTTCTTGAGAATTTCAGATTAAATTAGGGCTATTACATAGCCCATAAGTTGAGGTTTTTAAAAAATATATTTTATTTCCTGAATTGGGAGGTAGGGCAGGAGAGGGTGTGTGTGGTATGTGTTTGCCTTTATGGTTGACAGGGAAGTAAAATCACTCTAGCTGCTAGCCATGCCTGAACAAATTTTTACCTTTTCTGATTTTTCTCTATAAAGAAGGTTAAAAAACCTGGAACTTCACTAGAAACTTGGTGTCAATGTGCGTTACTAATAGTTATGGCTCCTCAGTAAGTTCTAGGATCTACACTTGACTACTAGGAAAATTAATAGTAAATAGAAAGCATCTCAAGTTTTGTATAACCGGTTATACTTTTCAAAGCACTCTCACCAGGCTGCACAAAGAATAAAGTACCCACTAGCAAAAGAAAGGAAGAAGAGCAAGGCTCCTGGCAACCCCACCAGCACAGAAGTGTCTTTATCTGTTGCTGATGTGCTGAAAGGAAGCTCTCCTCCCTGCCCTCTGTCCTCTCAGACCCTGTCCTTTAGAGAGTTTAATGGTGATTGTTGGATGTCTTGCTTTAGTCCTCCTTTTTTTCCTTAGGCAGGCAGGGAGTCACAAAGCCTGCAGCTCAAGGTCACCTGCAGAGTGTTTCTTCTGCTCCCTCTGCTTAGAGCCCAGTGGAAAACTACAGGCAACAGCAGATGAATGGGCAGCAGTGAAAGAACCAGGATTCTGAAAATCTTCTCTCTTCTCTCTTTGCCCGAGTTGTTAAGATTTGGGGGAGTGGTGTTAGGAGTGAAGAGCGTGGAAATTTAAAGAAGGTATGAAAAAGCTGAAATTCTTCCATCTCCCTAAGCCCAGGAATTGTTCTTGGCGCTCTTGCCAATCAGTAAATTAAATAGCTCAAGGTCATTAGCATAAGCATTTCAACAGAATCTTGCTGTTGTTGTTACAATAGGACATTCACAGATGTGGAAGACAGCAAACCCTAAGATCCATACTTTGGGTGTAGCTGTATTTGGTCGGTTTGGTCATCATATCATACCCAGAAGCAATGTTTGTTGATGGGTTGAATGATTCCAGGTGACAAGATGCTAGCACTACTCTACCAGCAACTGACCATATTGAACACTGTTATTTATAAAGCATGACAGACATACATTTCCCCTTTTTATTGGAATAGTCCCAGTGAATTTTAAGAACTAAGGAAGGTATCCTCCCCAAACACACACACATATATACATACACACACATTTAAAGACTTAATTTTAAGTACCAGAAAACAGTAGAATCAGGTGAGATGGAAAGTAGTGTTTATTGCACCCCCATGGACTCACAGGAGACTAGAGGCCCAGAAGTTCCAGTTCCTGCTCCTCACACAGTAATCTGGGGTGGTCAGCAACTAGCCAATCTTTCTGTGTCTTCTTGAACTCTTTCGCGACTTGCAGCCTTAGCCAGATACAACAAACTTGATCTATTAAGTTCTGATTCTAAAACTCTTAGGTATACAGAGAGTATCATGATTGTAGGATACTAAATAACGATTAATATCAAAGGGAGAGTACACCTTTTCTGAGCTACCTTTTTTAATTTAAGAAAATTGAAATTAAGGACACACAGCTTTAAGTCAATAGCACAGTTGGACAACTGTCATTTCAGCAGCACTCAGAGATGAGACTAGCAACATTTTAGTAGCATTAGCTGAAATGTGTTTGTGTGTGTGTACGTGTGCTTGTGCTCATTGTGGAAAACCCACACAGCAATGTGATATAGTGGAACAGACACTGGACTTGGAATCAAGACAACTGAATTTTAATCCTAGCTCCTATTTAATTGCAATAACGATACATATAACTTTGGAGAATCGCTTACCCTCTCCAATCTTTGGTTTCTTAATTTCTTAAAGTAGGTGTGGTGCCGATTCATTTCCAACGTCCCTTCCAGCTGTAAAATGTCAGTTCTGGTTTTCTCACATTGGGCACATCTTTATTTAATCCAATTAAAGCACATTATGCTTATTTACCTAGAATAAGCAAAATGGATCTGACTTGTTTTCAACCATCTTATAGAAAGCAAAACCCTCCTTGCTGGTTGGGAGTAGAAGCATACTAACATAAGAAGATTGAGAATTGGAAGGTTCATACATGCTCTGTTCTTCACCACACCGTCAGGAGAAAACATCCCCTAGGACAAAAATTTCTCTCTCATCCTCCTCTTAATCTCTTATAAATCCATAATATGGTTTATCACATTTTGAAAATAAGTATCTTTCTCAATTAAGTTATTACCACCAAACTTACATGGAGAGATTGTAATATATTTCTGAGTGTGTGTGTGTGTAAGGAAAGAAGGAAAAAAGGGGGAAAGAGTGGAGGAAGCGTTAACTACTGACATTTTGCGTAGAAAGTATGACACTACTTTGATATTCATTTAGTTGTGTGTGATCATCATATATCCTTGGCTCCTGTATAAATGAGAGCAGACTCTAGAACCTCCACCCCCTATAAATACACCCGAATGCAACCATAGCAAAGACAAAGCTTTATTTAGTTGTCTCTCAATCAAAAATGTTACATTGCACAAAAAAACAATAGATACCAGTAACTCTTCAGTGATGTCCAAAAATGCACCTCTTAAACTGTGTTTCTTCAACTAGAAAAAAAATTGCATTCTCCTATAACAGCCTTTCTTTATTATATATTCAACCCTTACCTTTTAATGACTCAAGGGTTAGTGGCAGAACCGTTAATGAATGTTTTGAAAAAATGAAAGTACTCTATTGTTCCATGTACATTCTTCCCCTATGCTTCTAAATTTCACAGACTGGGATAAACCTATAATGTTAGGAAAATAATAACATTTTTGATAGATTGATAGAATGAAGAAATATTAGAGAAATCCCATTTAAAAATAAAATTTTCTCCAAAATTCCATCCAGATTTTATTTTCCATCTTTCATGGAACAGAGATATCTTCTAATTCCAACAAACTTACTGCTGGGGTTTAAAATTTCAACTTCATATATATGACTCTAATTTTATTACTTACACTGTCAGTACAATTTATCAGAGGAAAAGTATTATAGAAGTTTAAAATAACATTTTAAACTAATATATCAAAGACTGTTTTCTCTGAACCCACTGCGCTTCATGTGTTTGTAATGGGGAGCTTTTCATTTACTAAACTAAATTCAAAACAATAATTTTCAACAAAGACTCAATTCAAACAAGTTCCATAAAATGCACATTTTATTCTGTATCATGAAAAAATATTCACATTTAAATAAATTGTGGAAAAAAACCCAAAGTTAATCCTCCCTGATGAAATACAGTTTATTGTGCTGAAACCCAGAATTCTTTTGGGTTAGAAACTTCCACCTGCCAATTCAATTTTTTTTAAATGATTGTGTCTTGAGAACAAATCTTAAGTAAAGCGATAATCACCACAAACTTCCCAGACACAATCAAATTTTGATCACAAGTATTCCAGAATTGACCCTGAAGTCACAAAGTTAAAAACATTTTCACACATTCTCTCAGCAATCAGGTGATGTCAACAGTACATAAAAAATTTCTATATTACACATTGCAATACCTTTGTTTAAGTAGAAAAAATGATTTGCTAAACATGAATTAAATTTTGAAAAGAGCAAACTAGTACTGCTTAGCATAAGGTATTAAAAACATCACATGAAGTTTTTGCATTATTCCCTTGGCCAATACATAAATCAATTGTTTCCAGTGAATTAACCCTTACAGATAGAGGCATTTTTAATACCCCAATTTCCCACCAATATGGTTGCAGTGGCAAAAACATTTACAAACTTTCAAAAATAAATTCCCATTGTAATATTAGTGTTATAGTCAGGAATTTGCAGTATAGTATACAAAATGCTGCAACTAATGTAAACAATGTCACTAGAGCATAGAATAAAAAGAAATCTATAGTTCTTAATATATCATAAATATGCACATTTTACTTTGTGTTGTCTGAGTACAAAGCACTTCTAGGAATCATTGCTTTTCCCATAAACAACAGTGGATGTGTAGGGTAGAAATGGGTCTAAATTGGTTTCCAATTTCAATGTGGTAACAATCATATTGTTCATAATATAAAATGCATGTTTTATCTCTCTTTAACTGTGAATTGGATCTAAGGAGGAAGATGACTGCTCAATGGAAGACACCAGTGCTGCCAATAAGATGGAAGTGAACAAGACATTTATACCATCTTTGAAAAAGAACACTGAGAATCATAACATGAAAACACTGCTGCACAGATCAAAAACCTATCCTTGCCACGATTTTCCTAAATCTGAAAGATTTTAAATAATCTTGATTTTAAATAAAAGTACATTTGGCTTTTGTATAAACTGACAATGCATGGCTGTGACATAATATACCATTATTAAAGACCCAGGTCTATCAAAATGTCTTTGACATGAAATTCAAAATGAATCATTATTGTGATTTTGCATAGTTTGCTAGCTATTCTTCCTGTTTGCTCAATCATGGCCTCATCAGGAATCTTTCCTGGTTGGAAAAAATTGAAGAGCAAATGAGGGATCCATGACACCAACACCTCTGTGACTTACAATAATCTTTATGTTGTTTTAATCACAAAGTCCAACTTCCCAATAGAGAGTCTGACCATGGAAGGAAGAGGTTAAATTCATGTCATCAAAGACGATTTAGCAGAGAAGGCGGATAAAATATTTGGCAGTGAAATACTTAATTTGGTTGCTATGAATACCCAATCTGGTTTATTCAGGCATCAATGTAGATATTTTGGCCTTGATTGATCTGGTCATTCAACAGTTAGTAAATATGCATGAAGGAGAGAGTGGTCAGATCCCCTTGACTTTACTCCATGAAGATAGAGCCCAACCAGCCGAATGTTTATGGGCCTGGGCTTCTAGGTAAGAACTAGAAGTTCTAAACTCAGTTGATGGGGGAGCACTCATTTATATATGTATTAAAGCTCCAGTATTTGACAAACTTTGACACTGCTTCCTAACGTTTCATTAAAGTCTTAACTATGGTGTTGACAATGTGTTATCTCTAAATAAATAAATAAATAGTTAAGAGCATCACACAGAGAAAACACATTAAGAGAAAGTAACAGCTATACCTAACCCTCTTTTTTATTTTCCTCAGTTATAATTCTGGCCCAACTGTACTTTTAGGTCAATTGTTCTTTGAACAAATGCATTTAGATGTAGCACAAGTCATGACCATACTTAAATAGTAACACAGTGATAATGTAAAAGCCAGGGATGAAAGTGAGCTAACTATAAAAGCTTTATACAGTGTCACTGGGGTCCTCCCCAGTTGTTCTGAAAAAGGTAGAATGGTCTTTTCCATGGTTACCTCTTGCTGTATTGTCATCAAAGTGAAAACAAGATGGTTTGGGCTGAGGATCCCAGAGTATACTGTAATACCTTGTATTTTCTCCTTATCTCAAAACATTATCTTAAAAAAATCTCAACGGATAGAATAAATCACATTAAGAATATTAACATTTTTTTCATTAGAGGAAATTATTTAAACTCTCTGAAGTAAATATACATACAAGAGGCTCATTAAATTTGGAAATAATACAAATTGCTATTCTAAGCTGAAACAGTTCATTTGGATAATGCATTTAATAGTAGTTTGGCCAAGAAGCCAACAGTGGTACAATTAAAAAAAAAATTAAAAGATCTGCATAATCTACTTAAAATTCAGTGGGTCGAAAATAAATTTTAGAAATAAAATATTTCCATAGTCTTACCCAAACCCCAATATTAAAAATTAAGAGAGATTATAGAAAAAAACCTGAATGTTTCTTGCTTTTCTTGACTATCATGCATTACCTCTTTGGGTTAAAATTCAGTTGGAAAAGGAAATGTTAATACCAGTGACCACAACTTGCCTCTTACTTACAACCACATTTGGTGACTTACCTCTACTGGTAAGTTGTTGGGAGAAATAAAGGAAGATCTTATTACTGGGATAGGGTACCTTGTGCTTGCAATAGTTATGACTTCAACCTCTGTCATTTATTCTAACCTATTATGAAAAATAAAAATTTATACTTATATAATAGAGTGAAATTTTAAAAAATTATTTTAAATTCAGGAAACTTTAAAAGTACATGTCTTGAAATATCTGAAATTTGTGGTTGGGCTAGATAGCCCTTGCAAATGTCAGTATTTTATAAAGTGAAGTTTTCTCTCCAGGGTCTGCCTGCCTGTGTTAGAATCTCAATAGCTATGCTATTCTGACAAGTTCCCTCATCTATTCCCCAGCCATATATATATATATATTTTTTTTTCCATGACTAATGGAAGATCCAGACTTAGCCAATCCTTCTCATTGAGAAGGCTGCACATACTTACACAGAGCAGTCAATAAATGTAAAGCAATGTACACCAGTAAAGCTAAGGGAAGACAAAAAAAAAATTCTATATAAACTCACCAAAGTTGATCTGACTGCACCCATAAGCATTGCCAGTGACCATGCTTAGCTCTCCATGCACTAAACTGCGACCTCCATTATGCTCTTCTTTGTAGATCTGTTCCAAGCGTGAAAATGCAAATCCTGATTTGGACTCCTGTGAACTCATGCAGTCTGGCACCACTGTCCTACTTAAAACCTGACTCTGTTTTTGTTCTGATCGTGTAGTCCCACATGTATCACCTCTTGATATGTTTTCCTAGACCAAGATAAGAAGAATATTTCCTATAATGTCAAATTAATCTATATCAACCCTCTAAATAATAATAAATGTCATGCCACACCTGTAAGAGTTTTTATTATCTAAGCTGCTAACAACATTTAGGCTGTTAAGTACAAAGTTTACACTGAGAGCAAGTTGACTGAAAATATTTATTTACATATGCAAATACATACGTAATATGACTGTGAGTTGGAATGCCAAGGGTCCATCACAGCGGATAAAAATCTCAACGTTACTGACCACTTAGCAAATAACTCATAAGGATTATAACGCATAGTAAAAAGTCATGGTCAATGATGACCAATCCCCTTAAACCTCCTCTAATACTTCTTGAAAGTCTCAGGCATTTATAACTAGTCTTCCTTTAACTTGAGAAATTGTGTCTGTTTTCAAAATAATGCCTAATTCCTAATTTGTAATAACAATTTTAAAATTCTGATTTGATGGAAAGATTAGAAAACCCAGTAAGAGATCTAAATATCTCTTGTAGTACATTAAAATTTCCTCTTTGTTTCTACATACTCTTGTTATTTTCTTTACTCAAAGGGTCATGGCAAATGTAGTGACTGCAGGTTTGACTGTATCTCTTAGTTTACAAGACTGTCTTTGCAGAACAAACAATTGTTAACAAAATGAATCTCATGTTTGAAAATACATTTTTACATGCTATTAAGTGGCTTCCTTGAGTCATCAATATTACTAATTACAAATTATAACTTTTTAAAATTAAAACACTCTCATTAGGATACAACATGAGTGGTTTTCTAATGTAATTCAAATGATTTCCCTTTTTTAAAACTGTTTTTTTCCAGTTCAAGATACACACTGAAAAAATGATTAGTCATTGGAAAGGATTCTTTCATAGTTAAAATTTTGTTATAAGAACATCTACCTATGTGGAGCCATTATCTTGAGAAAGTCATGATTATTTTCATACTAAAGTTGAAGATGAGCTATACCTTGAATATTCACCAAGTTGTTTACTTTTTCTCACAAAATTGAGAATTTCTGCTGAGCAGTATGATTAGGTAGAATAAGAAAAATCATAATATTTACATATGCCTTTTTCTCTTATTTCTCTCTTCCTTCCTAAAAGTTCTTCATTCTTTCCATGTTTATTTGATTAGTAGCTCTATATTCCCAGATAATTTTCAAGTCTTATACTTACATGCCATTGGCCAATAATTATTTAGCTACTTATGCCTTTCCCCACCAACCTTAGACTAGAGAAGTCTTCTCTAAAACCTAGAAGAATATTTAGAAAGTGCATCTTGGCTAGTCTGCTATGAATGAAAAAAAAATAATTTGTCTTAATGTTATTTTCATCTGAGAGGAAGATGATTTTCCACTGACCTAATATCATCTTGGTGAAAGAAGGGAGCAGTTCTTACCTTCGTTGTATTATTTATCAGTAGGGAAACTGAAGCCCCAGATACACCAAAAAAGAGTTAACTTGCCCAAAGTTACAGTGCGATTGTGGCAAAGCTAGATGCAGAATCCAAGACAGAGCTCAGATATTCATCCTAGGCTTGAATTCTAGTTTTCCAAAAAGTTGTTCTTTCTTCTCTCCCTTTCCGTCTAGACCACAAGAGAAATACACTTATCATAACAAAGTATGAAATACAACATTCACGTGATTACAAACATTCTTATTTTAAAGTTATCCATGTATGATATGTACATTCTAGACAAATTTTCTTATTACCTACATAAAATTTTGGAAGAGATAGATATCTTAAAAGAGAGTGGAATTTATTAGGGATATGACAAATAATTTCACTAGTATCAGCCACTGCACACTTCAAAAACAGTCACTGTTCTGAAGACTAATTTTTTTTAAAAAAAAGGTTTCTAAAAGAATTTAGTTATTTAAAATAGAACAGCAAATGGGTCAGATCTCACAGGTGAACCAAATCTCCTTAAATTTAAGGATGGACGCTCCGGTTTTCATTTGGGCTCCAATAAGATTAACTTTCAAAATGCAGTTTAATTAGTGGTCATAATTAATATTCTTAAAGTGCTGGGTACTCCTGGAGTATATATTTGTTCTTAGGAGCAAGTTAAAATCCCAAATTTTCTAATTCTCTTGTTCTGATCTACATAATTTTTTTAACTGAATACTTAGGACACTCATACTTCTATACTTAATGTAAGATGAAACCAGTGTCATAATAAAAATTTTCCATTTTAACAATGAAGTATGTGTCTCTATTCAACGTCTATGCCTGGACCATTCTAAGGACTATTTATGTCAATGTGGGACATGAGCAGCTTTGGCATTGTCATCTGCCTTTCATGTTCCTATTTGCCTTTTATCATAAGCTCCTCTATTTACTAGATCACATTTAGTGCAATAATATCCTAATACAGACTGATAAAACTTGTCGTTATGATATGCAGCTCACATTTCCGTTTTTGTTTGACTTCTGTTATCACAGTACATTACAACCACCTGTCCAGGGTACAGCATCTGATCTTATACATTATCATAGAAAAATACTGAAGGTGTATAAGTTGCTTTGGAAAATGTTCAAATTTTAAACACATATTTACTCCTATTATTCCATTGTTCAGAAAGATAATAATACAAAATTTTACTCTGGATGCACTGAGAGCATCTATACAGTACAAGAATAAAACATGCAGTCATCTGGTCCCCCAAAAGAGAATCTACTGTCTCTGTGCTGGTTGAGGCAACACAGAACATGATTGTATCATTATTGCACGTATTAAAGCAAGTGCTCACCCCTCATTCAAATCTGAGTAAGTTTGACTGGAAAGAGTTGTGGAATCTGGAAACCTAAAAGACTACTCTATATATACAATGTTTGCTGAACACATGCATTCCTGCTGAAAACAGTAGAGTGCATTCAGCACTTCATCATATCATGCACACAGGAACAGAGGTGGCTGGAAAAGAATACTGTGATAACTGCACCATAAATAAGCAACCGATACTCTTCCCTTTTTTGTGACAACCTGAAGTAGTTCTAAAGTAGTTTCCTCTATATATGAACATCAATATTGTAGGTCAATTAGATGAAGCTCTGAGTCAATGTCAGAGCACAGCAGATATTAGCAACACTAATAAGCAAAGGCATGGATCACAAGTACAAACCGCCCTGCTGTTTCACAGTCACTCACACCTTTACACCAACTGTTATTTCTGAAGCACATGGCTAAAGTTAAACTAACCATTTCTGTACTCAGATTATTTTTACGATGCACTTTGAAAGCTTAGCCAAGCTTGTCTCATACATGGTTAAATAGAAAATACCCTGAAATTCAATAAATATCTGAAGTCAAGAAGAAGGTACCATCCTCATCATAAAAGCAACAGAGTCTCAATTTCAATGTTGATTTCTTACACCATGGTTACCTCACTGTCTTGTGCCTATGGTAGGTAGATATTGTAGCATAGCATGGAGATGTGTTCCCCTGAAAACTTCCATTTTGAGAAATGGAAGCTATGGGCACAAAGAAAGGAAAATGGAACCCATGCACATAACATCTGTTCTGAGACTCCTAGATTAAAGAGGCACATCTTGTGGGCATGTGAAGAACCTCTAATAGAAGTTCTAAAATATCAACTGTTTTTATAAATTACTTTGTTTTTCACTTCTCCAGTCTGATGGTCGTAACTTGTTTTTCAGTTCTGTTGTTTTTGTTTGGGGATCCTCAGAGATAGTTTAAAAAGCTCATAAAAATGGCTACAACACATCAAAATATCTCCTTTGATTTTGCTATCATCTTGTGTATGCTAACATATATGTATAGATGGTCATATATGTAATAATATACAAATTACTGCTATATATTTTCAACTTGATGCAAACATTAACTACCCTGCTCCTGCTGTTAACTGTCATGCATGCACCAATTTAAAAGTATGCCTCTCTGATCAACTTTATAAAGTAAACTTTAGTCAAAAGAAATAAAGTTTTCTAGGTTCTCACAAATGAGTGTGCATTTTATTCTCAATATACAGCATTTAAGAGTCTAGCTATACACAGCCTTTTGTTACTTTTTTTTTTTGGTTGATAATAGGCACTTTCTAAGAAGAGAATTTGTGGCCCAAAAGACTCTGAAATTCAGTCTTTAGTACCCCCCTTTCATGAGCGGATCTGTCCGAGCTGTGGTAGTCTATTGTATCAACTCAGCAGAAGTCCAGCAGTAGAACTGTGTGCAAAAAAAGCTTTAGAAAATTGTAACCAGAATAAAATTATAGAAAAGCAGTTGTCTGAGTTGAGCAACTTAACGTCTACTATTTAGTTTTCTTTGTTTTCTAACCACATTTCATGTATTACCTCTATAAGCAGTTAAGAATCAGGTGTGAACAATTCTGTACCCATGTTTCATTCTTTCTAAGTCACAAATAAGCTACAGAAACTTGTCTATTTATATTCTTTTTTATTTTATATCATTCTAGTTTAATTTTTGATATGATTACTTAAATGTATTTTGTTTACTTGTTTCTTTGCTAAGAGCCTTTAACTTCACCCTTGAACAAGTTTTTAAAAAACAAAGTTAGAACATTCATCACCTTTGGAAAATCACCATCTCTAACATGAGTTGTTAAAAGGCCCTTTTACCCTGTGATGCAGTATTTCTATAATATACACTATATTAATAGTTTCATATTTATGGGGTTGATAAAAATCAGCTTATAAGATGGTGGCTGTTATTTAAGACAGAGGGAGTAGGGATATCCTTACATAAGAGTTTATGATTACTATCTAAGTATAATGTTAAAAAAAGGAGAGGTATAGTTGAGCAAAAATGCAATTCATGCACAAACCCCATAGCAATAAGTTCTCAGCATCCCACACAGCTATCTGACTGAGGCAACAAAACAGTCATTTAAATGGAGCAAACACTGCCTATTGGGGAAAATAACCTAACACTAAGTTACAGAAAAATATCCTATGGAAAGGGATCACAAAATGGCACTAACATTCTAAAATGTTGAATGCTTCCCTGGCATTAATTTATAATTTTAACTTAACAGAAGAGTGAGGAAATGACAGCTCAATACAGTCGGCCTGAGATCAAATTTGTCATGGCAACATTGGCAGGTTGGACCCTGATTCTTTAACTATTACATTGCCTTGGTTAACAAAAATCATACCTTTTAAAAGTATAGAGATTATAAATAAATGTAAAGTGTACATGCAGTCAACTGCATAATATACAAGCGATATCTATGTTTTTAATAATTATCTTCTTTGGCAGGCCAGAATCCAGCTGGACATGCAATATTTACATATCAAAATCCATATTGTGTTCATCATATTGAAAGCAAGTGAAAATATATGTATATACTGTATATACACACATATGTATATAGATGTATATACTGTTTTTAATATATTAACAAATATATATATATATATATATATATATATATATATATATTAAAAGTGGATTTCATCTTTGTCAGATTCAGGTGACTCAGGCCTTGAAACACTAAAAATATCCTGACATGGTATTTGGGGAGGTACTTGGAGCGGCATTTGGGATTTGGGAGAAGAGGTCGGGGGCACACTTTTTTCTGAAAGTATTTTTAAAATTTCTGCCACCTGCTTCTCCAGGGCAGTCATTCTGCAGCTTAGCAGCTGAATGTCCTCTTTGAGTTCGTGTTTGACTTCCTGCAGTGTGGTCTGTAAGGCCTGCTCAGGGATGGGATAAAAGGGGTGCTTGGCATCAGCCTGGATGGGGCTATGCTCTAGTGGACTTCGCGCCTCCCCAGCCTTATCCAAAAGAAGGTCACTTTTTGTAATCCCACTGTCACAAGAATCTGTTTTTCTTAGTGGATTTTTGGTGACGCTGTTCTCTGAATCACTGCCCTTGGGGTCCTCGGAGAGTAGCCCCATTGACTCAGCTTTAGTGACATTATTCCAGTCTTCCTTCTTCTCCTCATGGGCTCCCATATTATTCTTGAGTCGCAGCCACCCTTTCCCATTTCCATTCTTCATTCTTATGGGGCTGTTGACTTTGAGACATTTGGGGTCAGCACCACCACTGGGCTTGAGTTCCATGGCATCACGGTTGTTTTGTTTGAGGGACTCGCTGGCTTTCACATAGGCCAGAGATGTCTGAATGGGCGTAATCTGTGACACGGTGACCACACTGGTGCCAGTGATGGAGGCTCCGTTCTGTAAGGAGCGGCTTTCTACCTGCAGCTGGTTCCGCTCAGGGTCACTCTGCGTTGACCCCTGATTCCGCAGCTCCTTCTGCTGTTTGAACTTCTGGAAGAGCTTTCTTACCGGGTGGTCCACGGGTATGCTGAGGGTGACCTCATTCTTTTGCCTGAGGCGCTCCTCCTCTTCTTTCTTCACATCACTGATTTTGCGGAAAATGATCTGTGGAGGGGGAGAGAGATAAAAAACATGATTATAAAAACAGTAGGCATAGAGGGAACTTACCTCAACATAATGAAGGCCATATATGACAAACCCACAGTCAACAGCATTCTCAATAGTGAAAAACTGAAACCACTTCCAGTAAGATTAGGGACAAGACAAGGTTGCCCACTCTCACCACTATTATTCAACATAGTTTTGGAAGTTTTACCCACAGCAATCATGGAAGAAAAAGAAATAAAGGAATCAATATGGGAAAAGAAGAAGTAAAGATGTCACTGTTTGCAGATGACATGATACTATACATCAGGAATCCTGAAGGTGCTACCAGAAAACTACTAGAGCTAATCAATGAATTTGGTAAAGTAGCAGGATACAAAATTAATGTACAGAAATCTCTTGCATTCCTATACACTAATGATGAGAAATCTGAAAGAGAAATTCAGGAATCATTCTCATTAACCATTGCAACAAAAAGAATAAAATACCTAGGAATAAACCTACCTAAGGAAGCAAAAGACCTGTACTCAGAAAACTATAAGACACTGATGAAAGAAATTAAAGATGATACAAACAGATGGAGAGATATACCATGTTCTTGGATTGGAAGAATCAACATTGTGAAAATGACTCTAATACCCAAAGCAATCTACAGATTCAATGCAATCCCTATCAGACTACCACTGGCATTTTTCACAGAACTAGAACAAAAAAATTCACAATTTGTATGGAAACACAAAAGACCCCGAATAGCCAAAGCAGTCTTGAGAACGAAAAAAGGAGCTGGAGGAATCAGGCTCCCTGACTTCATACTATACTACAAAGCTACAGTAATCAAGACAGTATGGTACTGGCACAAAAACAGAAATATAGATCAATGGAACAGGACAGAAAGCCCAGAGATAAATCCACGCACATATGGTCACCTTATCTTTAATAAAAGAGGCAAGAATGTACAGTGGAGAAAAGACAGTCTCTTCAGTAAGTGGTGCTGGGAAAACTGGACAGCTACATGTAAAAGAATGAAATTAGAACACTCCCTAACACCATACACAAAAATAAACTCAAAATGGATTAAAGATCTAAATGTAAGGCCAGATACTATAAAACTCGTAGAGGAAAACAGAGGAAGAACACTCTACGATATAAATCACAGCAAGATTCTTTTTGATACCCCTCCTAGAGAAATGGAAATAAAAACAAAAATAAACAAGTGGGACCTAATGAAAGTTAAAAGCTTTTGCACAGCAAAGGAAAGCATCAATAAGACGAAAAGACAACCCTCAGAATCAGAGAAAATATTTGCAAATGAAGCAACGGACAAAGGATTAATCTCCACGATATACAAGCAGCTCATGCAGCTCAATATCAAAAAAAACAAAAAACCCAATCCAAAAATGGGCAGAAGACCTAAATAGACATTTCTCCAAAGAAGAGATATAGATTGCCAACAAATACATGAAAGGGTGCTCAACATCACTAATCATTAGAGAAATGCACGTCAAAACTACAATGAGGTATCACCTCACACCAGTCAGAATGGCCATCATCAAAAAATCTACAAACAATAAATGCTGGAGAGGGTGTGGAGAAAAGGGAACCCTCTTGCACTGTTGGTGGGAATGTAAATTGATACAGCCACTATGGAGAACAGTATGGAGGTTCCTTAAAAAACTAAAAATAGAACTACCATATGACCCAGCAATCCACTATTGGACATATACCCTGAGAAAACCATAATTCAAAAAGAGTCATGTACCACAGTGTTCATTGCAGCACTATTTAGAACAGCCAGGACATGGAAGCAACCTAAGTGTCCATTGAAAGATGAATGGATAAAGAAGATGTGGTACATATATAGAATGGAATATTACTCAGCCATAAAAAGAAACAAAACTGAGTTATTTGTAATGAGGTGGATGAACCTAGAGTCTGTCACACAGAGTGAAGTAAGTCAGAAAGAGAAAAACAAATACCGTATGCTAATACATATATATGGAAACTAAAAAAAAACAAAAAAGGTTCTGAAGAACCTTCGGGCAGGACAGGAATAAAGATGCAGATATAGAGAATGGACTTGAGGACACGGAGAGGGGGAAGGGTAAGCTGGGATGAAGTGAGAGAGTGGCATGGACATAGATACACTACCAAATGTAAAATAGATAGCTAGTGGGAAGCAGCCGCGTAGCACAGGGACATCAGCTCGGTGCTTTGTGACCACCTAGAGGTGTGGGATAGGGAGGGTGGGAGGGAGACGCAAGAGGGAGGAGATATGAGGATATATGTATATGTATAGCTGATTCACTTTGTTATACAGCAGAAACTAACACACCATTGTAGAGCAATTATACTCCAATAAAGATGTTAAAAAAATAATAAAAATAATAAAATTATCTTATTGAAAATAAATAAATAAATAATAAAAACATATGACTTTATACTTGTGTGACAAGATACCAGTTGTACTTTGTTTTATAAAGAAAACCCTTGAAGATAGGGTAAGATCATTTCTAAAGGGAAAAATATTTCAATGCCAGTTAACAGATGCAATACACTTAAAATTCAATGTAGAAACACTGATGAAGCTTGCTTAGCTTACTTAGTTCCACTTCCTTGCATATCAGAGAAGGAGTATAGTAAAGAGACAACTGAACAGAGCTATTTGCTTTCATGTTCATGTTCCCATTTCATAGAAAATATATAAATATATAAATGTAAACATTTATGTTAGTATATATATACATGTGTGTATACTTTTATGTGTAAGAAAACATTTATCTCTTAATTTTCCTTGCAGTACATCACTATTTTTTGTAAGGTTTTCTTTTGAATCATATAGATATGATCCAAAGCCATTTTTAATGCCATCCGCTGTTTAGAGGCCAAACAGTGAGAGTTCTAGGCTATAAAACTACTGAAAAGTTAAACAGTTTACCAACATAGCACCTGGGTTGGGTGGGAGGAGGGATTAAATTTATTTATGTGGCTCCAGAGGGCAGAACAAGGATTTATACTTAGAAGTTTCTGGAAGGTAAATACCAAGTCAGTATACAAATTTCATTTCCAACTACTACCTATTAATTGAATAAATTGCCTTGAAAACTCATGAAACTCACACCACTGAAATAGCCAAACAGAAACACGAATGTTGTCTGTGTAATACTTTCACTGAGGAGGAGGTTGGACTCTTCAAATTCCAATATTCTTTAAAATTCAAATATAAAATTAAATACATAGTACATGTAGCATTAGATGACTATTCACAAATAAGTAAGCATAAATTTTATTAAAAATATATTTTGAAAAGAATACTGGGAAAAGTTACAACTCCATCAAGATAAATTTAAAAGGCTATGTAAGAAATTATTACCACTTATATTATCAGAGTTAGAAGTGAATTTGGTAAGTGTGAGGTTTTTGCTCAGTCATCTAAAGAACAAAATAACTGCAGGTGAGGGTTATAAGGAATATTCACAAGGGAGTTATATTAATGTGCTTTCAGAATCAGACAATTTTATGATGCTAGCAAAATTACTTACCTCCATCACCCTCTCTCATTAAGCTGTTGGTTAGATTAGAAATACATGTGAAGCACATAGTCTCCAGCACATAATAGACATTCAAAATATGCTGGTTGTCTCCCTTGAACTCTCGTAAAATACTTCCTGTTTGAAAACATTTTCATCACCTCTTGGAGATTCAGCAGCTTCCAGGAATAACATATAGTCATTGACCTTATACTAGAAACCAATACTAGTGATGATCACTGTAAACACAAAAGTCAAGCAGAAGCAATCCTCTATCTAAAAGCACATTTTCTAAATTAAGATTGATACATGAAATATAGCTTATCAAGTGGCAATAATTTGTATTTTAAAATAAATATTCTCTAAATTCAATAACTGTCTATTAACACCAGCATACTTTTCCTTCTCTACTGGCACATGAAATTGGGTATTTTTAAAAAATGTAATACTAATCCCTAAGTCTGACATCAAAGTTCTAAGAGTTTAATTAGAAGTCTTTCAAAGGGTTGACATGTTTCTTATGCTTCCTGAGTAAACAGGGCTTGTGCTAAACCTTGAAGATATTAACACTCTTTGGACAGGACAAATCAAAACATGGAAACACAGATACTCTATTCCTATATCATCCCCGTTCACTGAAAAGGGATTTACTTTGATTCCATCAACTGACATGACATCCTCCCTCCCACTCCGCTCTGACCTTGTTTGCTTTTTTAAAGGTAGTTACTTAACCTTGGAAAGACATAGCCTTAGTGCAGTGTGGTAACTGAGATTACCCTTCGTGTTTGGGGAAAAAAGCATCTATTTCAAATGAACAGTGGAGGAGGGCACATAGGGGTGTCAGATAAAATGCAGGACATCCATGCAATATTTAGGACACACACTAAGAAATCATGCATTATTTATCTGAATGGGACATACTGATACTGCCATGTGAAGTTCACAGTTTATGAAAGATTTGGGGTTCCTGGAGACTGAGAATCTGTGGACATCTTAGGCCACAGCTTTATGTTTTAAATTTTCAATACAATGGCTAATAATTGCTTATAATTACAGTATGCTTACCAAGTTTGGGATGCTTTGTGATTTAAGGGTATAATGTACCCATGTAAAATATCAGAAGGAAAAGCCTTCTTTGTCCAGTTTCCCTTACCACCAGCCGGCCCCACCCCACCAAGAACCAACAAAGGCATTTGCACTGTTACTATTAAGTGGAGAACAAAGACTCCTAATGCCAAACTACTGAGAACAAAGAAAAAAAAAATTTCTGTCACAGGGCCAGGCTGCCAGTCTGCATAAAGGGACAAATGAAATAGAACTGGGTTGGCATATTTTGCCACCAAGAAAATGTAAAATGAAATGAGAAAGAATGAGGTTTTGTATATGGAAGACAGAATCCTAAGAGTTCACACCTGGATTTGATAAACTATTTACAATAACCAGGCTTTTAAGCCAGAGGTCACTCTAAAAAAACTATTGGTTTGAATGGAGTTTACTGAATGAGACTAAATTTATTTTATTTCTTTTGACTGCAGAACAGAAATTATGGCTTATTGAAAAATACTTATAAAAATTTGCATATAACAAAGAGGTCACAAACATATTATCTCATTTAACTGTCATAACTACTCTATGAGATAGGTCCTATTATTCTCATGTTACGGAAGAGCGAACTGAGGCACAAAGAGTTTAAATGGTTTGCATTAGGTCACACAGCTAGTAAGTGGCCAGGATACAAATCCAAGGAGTCAGATTCCAAATAGTCTTAACGATTATACTCTACTGCAGCTCCTCAAAATAACTTTGACACCACCTTCTGGACCCTGTGAAAACCTGGATAGGTGAGTGGGTGAAGTAGGGAGTGATATAGTAGTTTAACATCCAACAGGTAACCCTTCATAGAGCATTTGCCATGATGAACCATCCCTCAAAGTGGTGAATTGAACAAACAATTGAAGCTCTGTGCTTGTTAAACAAGTAGAGAGTTGACAAATTCTTGCTGAGTAGAATCAGGTTCAAATCTTTGACCCACAAATCAATCTTTAAAGAATTTGAATCAGAATCCTTCAATTGTAAGAATAGAATGACATCCATTAAGAACTTATTTTCTAGTTGATGACAAAGCAAAACTTTCCTAATGCAAGGTAAGAGAATATAGGCCCTGAAATTAAAAACAAAAAAACAGGGTTGATTTTATTATATTTACAGGGTTTAAAGACTAATAATCTACTGAGGTGTCACAAGCAGTTGATCTATGTCTTACATGTAAAGCATGATAGCTTTTTGTTGTATCTTAAGTTATAAAAAATTTATTATATAACAAATAAGAAAACAAAACTCACTGTTTTTCAAAACTTTTAAATGTAATAAGCCATCCCTATAAGTCCTTATAGTTTTGAAGACCACTTTATGACCCTAAACTCCAAGTTTGAATAACAATCTATTTTTATTACTAAGGAGACTATATTTCATCATAAAAAAATAGGATGGGAATTATTCTACATTACTATTACAAGTATGAACATTCTCAAATTATCTGAGCTCGTGCTGAATCTTTCCTTTGAAAGAAGTGCTTTTTACCTTTAACTTTTTAATCATGTAAAATAAAATGGTTCAAATTAATAAGGAATAGAAAGATTGATAAATTTTATTTAGTTAAACCTTCCAAAACAGTGTATAGTTTAGTTTAAAAACCTGCATGCTACTTTTTGGCAATTGAAAGAATCTTCAAACAATGAGTTTTCATAATCCAGTTGATTCTTACATTGGTAATGTGTCACACAGAAAGTAAAAATTTTCCTGTTAATTCAATAATTCAATACATAGCGATATAGATGAATTCTGCTTAATGATAACATGGAAATGATGATGATTATTCCCTAGAAGGCAAAGATTAAAAAACAAAATCCCCCAAAACATTATTTTAGAAACTGTTAAAGGATCTGAGTGAAGTTCATAGGAGATCAACTTACATGAATTAAATCATGTAAAAAAAATGTATATCCATGATTATCAACATGGTGTTTGATAATCAAATTAGCTTTTAAAAAATGCAACATTTGTTTTTTTTCCTCAGTGTTAATAACCTAGAACCTTCTGCGCTTGATGTATTCTGTGTCTTTTGCCCAATGGCAAATCAAATTGCTAATGAACACCAAAAAATTAAGGACAAAATTTAAAAAAGAAAAATCATGAATCAGGCTATGATTCTAGCCACACATTTATTGGTAGAATGCACAACAGTCTGTACTCTTTCTATCAGCAAAGAGGTTTATTTCATTTAAGCTTTTCTTCTCCTTGCTTCATTAGGTTCTGGGGAGCCCATTCTAGAAGGTTTAATTTATTTAAATGATAAAATCTTCTTAAACTTAACAGGGAACATGGCCAACTGAGCTTTCCATTTCAAAAGTAGGACATTTGATCATAAAAGGGATAGCAAAATTAAATAATTTGAATGTGTACTGAACTTTGAAATCCTATAAAGGCAAGGGAAAAAAAGGGGTTAGAATCATTTATTTAATGACATGGATTTAGTGTTATGTAATTTGGAGGATAGAGGTGTGCTCTCTGAAACGACCCATCACTTTCCAGATCTGTGAATTGACTAGGAATCTATAGCTATATGCAATCAAGCAGCAGCTCCAGTTCATCTGATATTTAAGGATCTAGTTGGTTTGGTTCTTTGGTTCTTTTTACTGCTTCTGTAAACTTAGTCACTAATTCTAACTCTAGTCCTTTCAGTCATTCCAACCTGAACTAATACAACAAAGCGGTACTTATTAAACACTATCATGTATATATCAGAGGCTATAAACTTTTCTTAACAAAGGCCACAGTGACAGAGCTGTGGTAGGTGAACATGTGTGACTGAAGGATAACAATGATGCATCACACTCTGTTTGAAATATGGTTGCCTTGCTTCATTTCAGCCACTCATAGATCTACAGGCTCTTCGGGGCAAGGAATGTGTTACAGATCTAGTTTAGCCTCTTAGGTCCTAAATAAACTTTGAGGAATTAATTAATTAACTGATTAATGTAAAGAAAAAGGAAGGAAGGGAGGTGAGTAGAAAGGAAAAAGGAAGTGAGAAAAAGAATATGTTTTGATTTTGTTAATGTGTTGGGAAATGCCTAATGTGAATAAGGGTGGTGAGTAAGACGCAAATGCAGGACATTCTAGAATTACTGATACAATTACATGTTTTTATAACTAAAGTTTTTTTTCATTAAAAAAATAATAAAATAAGGAAGCTAAAGTCTTCAAAACCAAGAATATAGCTGTTCCAAGGTAAGGCTGGCAAGGTTTAGATTCACTGTCTCAAATACTGCAGTAATCCATGATTTGTCCTCCTTGCCTCAATTTCTAGCTTCATTTCCCTTTATTCCATTCTTTGCTATTGTGTATCAGATATGATAGTGTCCCACGCAAAAAAATCACAAAGTAAAACTAAAGCTCTTTAATAAAGTCAGCAAGCCTACAGTGGTTCAGTCTACCTGCCCCTCCAATCTCTATTTTCTCCAGTCTCACTTGACCTTAACACACCAGCCACTGAATCACTTTGAGATCCAGAATCTAATACTGCACATATTGTTCTCTCTCCTCCTCCTAACCTGCTGGGGAGCTCCTACTTATCCTTTAATCCTCAGCCCAACTGTGCTCTTCTTTATGAGGCAGGACCAGCTACATAATATGTAGGGCCAAATACAACATAAAAATTCAGGCCCTCTAACATCATGCTTAATGGTAAAATACTGAAAGCTCTCCCCTGAGTTCAGGAAAGAGAAAAGCATGTACCATCTTGCCACCCCTATTCATCATTGTGCTAAAGGTTCTAGCCAGAGAAATTGTCAAGAAAATGAAATAAAAGACATCCAGAATGAAAAAGAATTAAAACTATCTTGATTTGGAGATGACATGATTAGGTACACAGAAAATCCACACGCGCACGCACACACACACACACAAAACTATTAGAGCTAATAAAGGAGTTCAGCAAGAATACAGGATACAAAATCAATATAAAAGTTAGCTGTATTTCTATACACTAGTAATGAACTATCTGAAAATAAAGCTAATAAAATAACATCATTGAAAATCAAAGAGAATAGAATACTTAGGAAAAATTTTAACAAAATAAGTGTAGGACTTATACAAAAAAACTATAAAACATTGTTGAAATAAATTAAAGAAGACCTAAATAAACAGAAAGACATCTCATGTTTATGGGTTGAAAGACTTAATATTGTTAACATGACAGTATTCCCCAAATTGATCTGTAGATTTAGTTCAATTCCTATCAAAATTATTACTGCTTATTTTTCAGAAATTGACAAGCTGATCCTAAAATTCAGGTGCAAATGCGAGGGACTCAGAATAGCTTAAAAAAAATCAAAATATACGAATGTAATTGGAGGATTCATACTTCCCAGTTTAAAGACTTATTACAACGAATTAGAGAAATGCAAATCAAAACTATGATGAGGTATCACCTCACACCAGTCAGAATGGCCATCATCAAAAAATCTACAAACTATAAATGCTGAAGAGGGTGTGGAGAAAAGGGAACCCTCCTACACTGTTGGTGGGAATGTAAATTGATACAGCCACTATGGAGAACAGGATGCAGGTTCCTTAAAAAACTAAAAATAGAACTACCATGTGACCCAGCAATCCAACTCCTGGGCATATACCTGGAGGAAACCATAATTCAAAAAGATACATGCACCCCAATGTTCATTGCAGCACTATTATAATAGCCAGGACATGGAAGCATCCTAAATGTCCATCAACAGAAGAATGGATAGAGAAGATATGGCACATATATACAATGGAATATTACTCAGCCATAAAAAAGAACAAAATAATACCATTTGCAGCCACATGGATGGACCTAGAGATAGTCATAGTGAGTGAAGTAAGCCAGACACAGAAAGACAAATATCATATGATATTGCTTATATGTATTATCTAAAAACAAGGGTGCAAATTAACTTATTTACAAAATAGAAGTAGAGTCATGGATGTAGAAAACAAGCTTATGGTTACGAGGGGATAAGAGGGCAGGGATAAACTGGGAGATTGGGACTGACATATACATACTATTTACTATATATAAAATAGATAACTAATAAGAACCTGCTGTACAGCACAGGGAACTCTACTCAATAATCTGTAATGGCCTATATGGGAAAAGAATCTAAAAAAAAAAAAAAATCCAGAACATGAGGAAAAGAACCTTGTTGCAAAGCTATAGTAATCAAGACAGTGTGGTGCTAGCATATATATCAATGGAATAGAACTAAGATAAATAAATAAACACATAAATAAATAAATATACCTATGCATTTATGGTCAATTGCTTTTTGACAAGGATGCCAAGGGGGTTCAATGAAGAAAGATCAATCTTTTCAACAAATGGTGCTGGAGCAACTGCATATTTACAAATAAAATATGAATATGGATGACAGCCTCATACCATATACAAAACTTAACTCCAAATGTATCAAAGACCTAAATGTAAGAGCTAAAACTATAAAATTCCTAGAAGAAATCCACAGCACAAATTTTAGTGACCTTGAATTAGGCAAAGCTTTCTTAGACACCTAAATCTCAAGCTACCAAATATATTAAATAAATAAATTGGGCTTCACAAAAGTTCAAAACTTTTTTGCTTCAAAGGACACTATCACAAAAGTAAAAAAACTCACAAAATGGGAGAAAATATTTGCAAATCATATACCTGATCTAGCATACAGAATATATAAAGACCTATAACGATTCAACAATTAAAACACAAAAAAATTTAAATTTAAAAATAGTTACAATAGCCAGAACATGGAAGCAACCTTAATGGCCATAAACAGATGAATGGATAAAGAAGATGTGGAACATATACACAATGTTAGTCATAAAAAAGAATCAGTCATAAAAAAAATGAAATAATACCATTTGCAGCAACACAAATAGACCTAGAGATTATCATACTAAGTGAAGTAAGTCAGACAGAGAAAGACAAATATCATATGATATCACTTATATGTGGAATCTAAAAAAGAAAATGATACGAATAAATCTATATGCAAAACAGAAATAGACTCATAGATATAGAAAACAAACTTATGGTTACCAAAGGGGAAACGGTAGAGGGGGAGGGATAAATTAGGTGTGAGATTAACACATACACACTACTATATATAAAATAGATAACCAACAAGGACCTACTGTATAGCACAGGGAACTATACTCAATATTTTGTAATAACCTATAAGGGAAAACAATCTGAAAAAGAATATATACATATATATGTGTGTGTATATATATATATATATGTATATGTATGTATGTATAACTGAATCACTTTGCTGTACACCGGAAATTAACACAACATCGTGAGTCCACTATACTTCTATAAAATATATATATATATATAAATGGTCAAAGAATTTGAATAGACATTTCCCCAAAGATGGTATACAAATGACCAATAGGCACATGAAAAGATGTTCAGCATAATTAGTCATTAGGGAAATGCAAGTCAAAACCACAATGATATACATTTCACATCCTCTAGGATGGCTATAATTAAAAGATAACAAGTATTATTAATAACAGAAAATACCAAGTGTTGGGAGGATGTAGAGAAATTGGAACCCTCATTCATTGCTGGTGGCAATATTAAGTGCTACAGCCTCTGTGGAAAACAGCTTGGCAGTTTCCCAAAAAGTTAAACATAGAGTAGTCATACGACCCAGCAATTCCACTCCTAGGTGTACATCCAAAAAAAAATTAAAAACATAGAGTCATGCAAAAACTTACACATGAATGTTCATGGTAGTATTATTCATGATAGACCAGAAGTAGAAACAACCCAAATATCTATTAATGGATGAATCAGCAAACAAAATGTGGTATAACTTTACCATGGAATATTACCCTGCCATAAAAGGAAACGAAGTACTGATACATGCTACGCCTTGAAAATATGACCCTAAGCGAAAGAAGCCTAACACAAAACGTTATATATTGTATGATTTCACTTATATGAAGTGTATAGAATAGGCAAATTTAGTCAGAAAGTATATTAATGTTTTCCAGGGGCATGAGTATATGGGAAATGGGGAATGACTACCAGCAGCTGTGGGGTTTCTTTTTGGGATAATGAAAATGTTCTGGAATTAGATAGTGATGATGGTCGCACAACTTTGTGAATATACTAAAAAACACTGAATTGTACACTTTAAAATGGTGAATTGTATGGTGTGTGAATTATATCACTACAAAAAAAGCAGGTCTCCTTGTTCAAAAAATAATTTCAAGATAGCAGCAGCAGAGTATTCAACCAAGAGCAGGGCTCTTCTAAATGCAAGGCCTGCACGACTGCACGGGTCGGGCATCCATGAAGCTAGCCCTGCTGGGAGACTTCCACTTACCACCCCAGATAGAATTGGGTCCATCCTATTCTACACTCTAACGGCATTTATTTTGTGACACATTAATGGTGAGATACAGCAGCAAACAAGATATTCATTCACATTGTGAGTATTTGTTAAACACCTACCATGTTTCAGGCCCTGTTTTGGAGTTAGGTATACATCAATAAACAAAACAAAACCCCTTAAATATTCCATAAAATGTCAGGTGATGATGTGGGGTACAAAGAAAAATAAAGAGTGTCAAAGTGGTTGGGTCTTTAAGAGGAAGTGTTACTGGAGCAAAGATAGTCATGGAATGAAGAAGTGGGCCATGCAGATGGCCATGGGGAGAGGGGGAACCCGAGCTGAGAGGATGCTCTGCATGTCTGAGGAACGGTAAGGAGGGCAGAGTGGGTGGCACTTCGTACATGGGGAGAATGACTGGTGAGGAGGCCAGGGACTTTGGTTTTTAAATGTGAGGAGAAGCCATGGAGACTTTGGAGGAGAGGATTCACACTGTCCCACCTCCACTCTAAAAGGATAGCTCAGGCTGCTGTGGGGAAAAATAAATTGTACGGTCAGAATGATAGGAGGAGGGTACCAATCAGGAGGCTTTTTGAGTTAATTCTGGGGGGACATCATGGTGACTTAGACCAGAGAGGTAGAAATGGAGGTAGTGACAAGTGGTCAAATTCTGGATTTATTTTGCCAGTAAGACTAATGAGCCAGATAAACAATCAGAGAAGAGAATTTCTTTTTTAAGTCTCTCTTTAGACTAAGCAAAAGTATAAATAGCAGTACCATTTTCTGAGATGGTGAAACCTGATATGGTGCCCTATAAACTATAAAGACAAGTTATCTGCCCCCCTAGACACACACACACACACACACACAAATATGCATGCATATATACACACATGCATATATAAACATGTGCACAATGTATAAAAGTGGAGCAGGAACAGGATAACTGACCAAACACTCCCATAAAAAGGGGTGGGGAATAATGGCTGAGAGGCTCAGCAGTTGCTGGTCCACAGCAATGAGGAAATCTGCCAGGCAGGCATTGTGAGGCCCCTCTGCCCTGGAAGTAGGGTAAATTCCTTTGTTGGGCTCTCAGTCTGCTATCTGGGATAAGCTCTCTCATCCATTGTTCTCTGTGGCTCCTGATTCTATCTCTTTGGATGTTCTTTTTTGTCCTTTTCCCTCTATAGTTCAAACCTAATTTGGGGATTGGAGAATTTGTCCAAGAACTTGTCCTCCTCAGCTTCTTCCTGCCCGTGCAAATTTGGGGGCCTAAGGTTTGGTTTTGAGCTCACACAGCAAAATGACTTTTTAAGACCAAGCTTATGGTTTCTTTGGCAATATAATTGTCTAAAATATTTAGTAAGTTTCTGATCTGTTGATAGTCAATTCCGTGCTCCTGCAACCTCACAAAAAGTTCTTTCCTAGATATAATTCTCAAGCCTGGTTTAATCCTTTTCTTTGTTGGCACCATGTCTCTCTGTTGCTCTCTGCCTCTGTCTCTTTCTCCATGATGGAAACTACTTTGAAGGCATCGGGCTTGATGGGAGGTCATATCTATCATCTGATCTTTGCCACAAAACTGTCTTAATAGACTATTTTGTACAATGACCTTTCAATCTTATTTCTGATTTTCCCTGTTCTAAATTCCTTTCCATATCTGCTTACAAGCCAGCCACTTCTTGCCGGTGATCACCTCTTTCTTCTCATGCCTTGCTAAATGTAACCAGTCACAACCCCAACTCACTACTAATATTCTGCTTTCCAAATTGTTCCAAAAGAAATACAGCATTGGAAGGCAATCAGAGATAGCCACTTTACCAAATGTTTTGTCACTGGAAAATATTTGTCTACATCTTTTCAAGTCTCAAATATCAATATCCTTACTTATTTCTACTCCTGCTAAGTTAATGCCACATATTTTAGAATTAATGGTGGCAAAGTCTCACTATTGATATCAATTTATGCTCATGCCCAGGAGCATTGCATTTTTCCCCAGTGGTACAAACATGAGAGTATATTTAACACACTGTACTGTACACTTTAAGTTGGTAAGTTTTATGTTATGTTTTTTCCAACAAAAATTCAAATAATATCTAAAAATAGAACCATAAACTTTCCAAAAATTACTTTCAACTCACAAACTTCCTCTCACACACAAAAATATAAATTTATCAATAAATAGACATGAAATTAAGACTATTTCCATAACTATTCACCAAGACAAATGAAAATATTGATCATTAACCCAGAAGAAAAATAATTACATAAGTCATGAACAATGCAGGGGTAATAATTAAACAAACATTCACATAGTTTTTTACTGGAGACAGACATACTGGAGATTCAAATTTGAATTCAACACCACATTGTCTTAAGTATACTGAGTTGAAAATTGTCATTTACATACTTGATATATTGGTAAAAACCAAAACAAAACTAACTAATTTGGGGGAACCTGAGATTAAAAAAGGAAATAATTGTAAAGGCATTGCTAAACAAGAATAAAAGAAAATTTATTGCCCCAGAATCTGAACACAACATATTATGTACTATTAAGAAAAAAAAAAAGAATCCTCCTAAATAACTATAGTTTTCAACTGTGACTATTTGTTAGCATTTAAAAATTCAGGAGAAGATTCAGAAGAATAAAGTTATTTTATTTCAAAATTCTTTGTATAGAATTTTTAGCACACTCAAGTTCAAAGGAACAAAACTGATGAAGAAAAACCATGTCTATTACGTTTTGCTATGAATAGCTAAGAATAAAGCCCCTAGTATAGCCTGAGACCCATACATGAACCACTAGACTACACTGCTTTTGGGAACATAATTATTGTATTCATAGTAGCTATTGCTTCTACATATTTTCATCTTGGAATTACTGCAATAAAAATATTGGATTAAGGGAATTTTACTAAGTATTTCCCATGGATTATTTGCTCATTTAAATTTCACAATAATCCATTTTATAGATTAAAAAACTGAGGCTTAGAGAGATTTAAAAATCTTCCCCAGGGCTTCCCTGGTGGCGCAGTGGTTGGGAGTCCGCCTGCCGATGCAGGGGACGCGGGTTCGTGCCCCGGTCCGGGAGGATCCCACATGCCGCGGAGCGGCTGGGCCCGTGGGCCATGGCCGCTGAGCCTGCGCGCGTCCGGAGCCTGTGCTCCGCAATGGGAGAGGCCACAGCGGTGAGAGGCCCGAGTACCGGAAAAAAAAAAAAAAAAAAAAAAATCTTCCCCAAGTCTACACAGCTAATGAGAGGCAAAGTGTGGTCTCCAACGGGTTCTATTGAACTCAACTAGACTAGTCTGATTTAGGAATGCCTGATCTAAATTTAAGAGAGATGCAAAGGATTTAAAGGCTCAAAGGACTGCGGAGAAGGAAATTAAATGATAAAGGAGGTTAAATTACTTTAATAATGGCATACACCAAAGTCATGACTCTAGGCTAAAAGTTTAATACACAGGAGATGGAGACATGTGAATATGTAATGGGACTCTTCAGTATGCAAGTAGAAAATAACATTGTTTAACATTTGTCAAAGATGATACATTTTATAACACACTTTAGCATATGTTACCTCATCCCCTCTCCAACTGCAACTCTACAAATCAGGAAGGGCAATTATTATTATCCCTATTTAACAGAGGAAGGTCAGAGAAGTTATGTGACTTGCTTAAACTCATTTAGCTAGTAAATGGCCAAGCTGGGACTGAAATCTATTTCCTGATGTCAACTCCAGTGCTCCTTCCACTATTCCATGCTGACATTCCTAATGCTATGTATAATTTTGTTTTGTAGTTTACAATGCACTTTCAGCTATATTACCCTAACTATTCCTTTGTCCCCAGGAATACGCCTAATATGTGGCTTTAGCTTTTGCCTTGTAAGATAATTTCTGTGCCTCAGGGAGAACAATTACTGAGGTAAGGCAGTTACAACACCTTAAGAAGTATTTTCTTAATGAAAGAAAATTTCCAAGGCTTTTGTCTGGAAAACCAACTATAGTACATTTACTTAAATATGTGTTAATTTTTGCATTTGATGCTAAAAGAATGATGCAGCTTTTAGTTAATATCACACACACAAATCCTTCGCTGTTGGGAAACACAGATTGAGTAGGTAAATATCTCTATTGGAGTATTAACCTCTAGAAAGATTTAGAAATGTATATCTAGTCTAGATAATATAATACTGTTTCAATCTTTTACACTTGGAATCAAATTTACATAAAATAAAATAATTCTTGGGTATTTCTTTATTTTGTGGAATTTGATAGCTGAAACTCAGAGGAGTCAAGTGAACAGGCATTTGGATGGACAGCCCGTCATTCACAGTGGGATTCAGTACTCTCATTTTCTGGTTTCTAAGTCCACTCTCCCTTTCCCCCATGGGTATCCCTTATTTCTAGACTAAAATTCTGTGGCAAAATTAAAAAAAAAAATGTCTCTGAGAGTCAGGAGGCAAGGGTTTGGATACTATCTCTGACAATGACTACCTGTATAAACTTGACTAAGCCACTCAGCCCTTCTAAACATCAGGTGTACTCAAATATCTATTTAAAGTAAACAATTCTCTATTTTATCAGGATGATTTAGCTATTCCATGTCAAACAGACATCAACTGCTTATGTTGAATCTAATGAGTGGCATAAATATAGCATGTATTCACTCAACTGAATTGAGAATGGGTCTGTAAGTATTTGTTGATTGCAAAATAACCAAGTTCTTGTGTAGAAATCTCTCCTCTTTCATTCACCACTTGGATTTTTGAACTTTCCATAAAAGCTAAATTAGATATGCAAGTGATTTCACCCTGCCTCTTTGGAACATCTCTACACTATTCCATTTGAATAATTTGTTCAATACATTTAGATAATGCAAAGGAGGCCATCTATCCCTGCCTTTCGCAGACTGAAAAGTAGTGTACCATATTATACACTATTTTATGTTTAACTTAGTAAAAGGCTACTAGGAACAGAATTGGTGCCTCTTTCCAACTTGAAAACGTCCTTTGCAGGAGACTTGATGTTTAGAGGGTGCAATGGAAACAGCAATGATGGGTCATTTGGAGATTGGAGTTCTAGTCCTAGCCAGGGATCTAATTAGCTATGTGACCTTGTATGTAAGTCCCATAATCTTTTTGGACTTTAGTTTCTTTATTTAAATAGTTATTACAGTGCTAGGCTTAGTTCTTTTCAGCTCTATCCTCAAATTTATGAAATAAGACAATCTACTTTACACTCTTTAAATTATTCCTAACATAACTTCTTGCTAGAAAATAGCACACTTGACTCATTTTCAAAGTGTCAAAATTCTTTGCATCGAACCCTGCCCTGCTGAGGCTTCTGTGACCCTCAGTAACAATTATAGATCTAGAATACATACATGTGCTGCTCTTATTTATGTTTTGATTCTGCTTCTTCCTGCGGCAACTGCTTCCATGCTGTGCTGAGATAAGATGAAAGTTTCCTCCTAATTACCAAGGTTTGTGCTCCTAAAGATTGTAGGCCAGTAATTGAATTGCAGTGTCTAGAGCTGAGTATTAGCGAATAACTTTGTCCCTACAGTACTAAACTGTAATTAGTTATTCTAGTCAAAGCAGAGTATGAGAAGTTATGTGGCTGTTTCTTTAGTGCTGCAATTGTCAGAAGCTGGAAACTACAGTTTTATAAAGAATAGAGCTGTTTATTGATTAATTGATTGAGATGTGCCAGTACACTTGCCCACCAACATGCATGCACATATACACACTGCAAAGCCAGCAGAGGCCCATGGAAGTAAAGTTTGAGCTGTCATCATTGGAAGGTCTGGTTAAAGAGATCTAGGCTCTGCACATTACTGGGGCACAAACTTTGAAAAATTATATGTATTAGATGGCATTAGAATATATGATAACTTCACTTGAAGCTTCCTATATAAATAAATTCATATATTGATACCAAGTCTAATATTTGTTAAGTAAAACATGTATCTGTGATTTATTCTATTTGGAAGAATGTTTATACAGCCAAGATAGATCTGCCACTATCATTTTCTATTTATTATTAGCTAGTTGTGTCATCCTTGTGTGGAAGGGCCTCATATTCCATATATATAACTGTGATAGGAGGTACTGTCTCCTACTAACATAGGTAAAATAATAAAGTACTAACTTGAGAAGAGTCTTTGCCTTGTTTTCTTAGAGAGCACAGATTATATAGCCCAGTTGACACTTCAGAGAATTTTGGATCTGAATGAAAGATAATCTCTGAGGAGTAAACTAAGTATTTTTAGTTGAGAATCACATGGTATAAAAGGGGAAAATATGGGAGATCATAGTTGATTGAGGATATAAGAGTGGAAGGAGAGGGCGTATGAGAGTTTATGTTTTTGAGGGTCAGCTGAGTTCCAGGCACATATTATGCATAGGGAATGCAAAAATAAGTAACTTAAATAAATGCAGGGACATACCATGTGTATGGTTTGGAACAATGACTATTGCTAAGATGGAAGAAATTCTCCCTTAACTGATTCACAGATTTGTTATAATCCAAATCAAAATCCTGGCAGGATCTTTTGAAGAAATCAACAAGCTAATTTTACAATTTATATAGAAATGTAAAATGTACACGATAGCCAAAGCAAAACTAATTGATAGGAAAAATACTAGAAGACTTATACTGCCCATATTTTCCTATTAAAAACTATAGTAATTAAGATAGTGTGGTATATAGCACATGTCTTAGTCCTATCAGGCTGCCACAACAGAATACTAAAGACTGGGTAGCTTATAAGCATCAGAAATTTATTTCTTGCAGTTCCAGAGGCTGGGAAGTCCAAGATCAAGACACTGGCAGATTTGGTATCTGGTGAGTTCCCACTTCTTGGTTCATATAGGGCTCTCTTTTCACTGAAGGGGGAAGGAAGCTCTCTGGGGCCTCTTTTATAAGGGTTCTAGTCCCATTCATGAGGGCTCTACTCACATGACTTCAATCACTTTCCAAAGCCCTCTCTTTCAAATACCATCACATTGGGGATTAAGTTTTAACATATGAATTTTGAGAGAACACAATTATTCACTCTATAGGAGCACATGAATAGACAAATATGCAAATGAACAGAATAGACTGTCCAGAAATAGACCCATACGCATTTGGACACTAAATTATGATGAAGGTAATGGTGCAGTAAACTGGGGAAAGTGATGTTTTCAATATAGGTATATGATAAACGGACTCTCTGAAAAATATATATCTTGCCCTTTATTTCACACTACACACAAAAATCAACTTGAGACAGATTACAGATCCAAATGAGGAGAGCAAAACCCATAAAACTCTTAAAAGAAAAAATAGGAGAAAATCTCAATACCTTGGGATAAGAAAAGATTTCTTAAACAGCAAACAAAAAGTGGGAATCATAAAGGGGTAAAAAGAATAAATGAAACTAACTACATAAAAATTAAGGCTTTTTGTTCTTTGAGAAATACCATGAAGAGAATGGTATCAAAATGGTATCAAAATATCAAAAGAGAATCAAAAGACAATCAGAGTGAAAGGAGATAAATTCAATAGCTATATCCAATAGAGGACTCATATGCAAAATATATGAAGAATTGTTACAAATCATTAAGAATAGAGACAGACAACTCCAATAGAAAAATGAGCATATTACCAAGACAAAGTTATATAAATGGTTATTAATTATATGGAATAGTGCTCATCTTAAATAGGCATCAAGGCAGTACAATTTAAAACCACAATGTATTTCCCTTACACACTTACCAGAATGGCTAAAATGATAAAGAAAACAACAAGTATTGGTGAGGATGTAGAAAAACTGAATTCTCATAAACTGCTGGTGAGTGTACAAATTCATACAACCATTTGTAAAAATTGTTTGATGAGTATCTACTAAAGCTAAAGATAAATATACTCCATACTTAGAAATTTCACTCCTAGGTATATACCCCTCCAAAAAAAATGTGTACAAATGTAAATAAAAAGGCACACACAAGGATGTCTGTAGCAATATAGTTCATAATAACCCTAACTGGAAACCCAAATGTCCATCAAGACTAGAACAGGTAAGTTGAAGTATATTCATTTAATAGAAAACTTTACATGAATATCAATGAACCACAACTACAGGCAACATGAATGACTCCTACAAAATAATATTGAGTGAAAGAAGCCAGATACAAATGAGTATGTAATGTGTAATTCCATTTATATAACTCTAAAGATCAAAAAGACATGAAACTAATCTAAAGTGTTAAAAGTCAGAACAATAGCTAACTCTTGAGATTTAACTTGAGAAGTTACAACCACCGACACCATGCAAATACAAAGAATCATAAGAGATTGCTATGAACAATTACATGCCAATAAAATGGACAACCTAAAAGAAATGGACAAATTCTTAGAAAGGTACAATCTCCCAAGACTGAACTAGGAAGAAAGAGAAAATACGAACAGACCAATTACCAGTAATGAAATTGAATCAGTAATTTTAAAACTTCCAACAAACAAAAGTCCAAACCAGATGACTTCACAGATGAATTCTACTAAATATTTAGAGAAGAGCTAACACCTATCCTTCTGAAACTATTCCAAAGAACTGCAGAGGAAGGAACACTTCTAAACTCATTCTATGAGGCAAGCATCACCCTGATACCAAAACCAGAAAAAGATATCACAAAAAAAGAAAGAAAATTACAGGCCAATACCACTGATGAACATAGATGTAAAAATCCTCAACAAAATATTAGGAAACCAAACCCAACAATACATTAGAAGGAGCATACACCATGATCAAGTGGGATTTATCCCAGGGATGCAAGGATTTTTCAATACCTATGAATCAGTCAATGTGATACACTGCATTAACAAACTGAAGCATAAAAACCATATGATCATCACAACAGATGCAGATAAAGCAATAAAGCTTTTGATAAAGTTCAACATACATTTATGATAAAAACTATCCAGGAAGTGGGCATAGAGGGAATCTACCTCAACATAATAAAGGCCATATATGACAAACCCACAGCTTACTCAATGGTGAAAAGCTGAAAGCATTTTCTCTAAGATCAGGAACAAGACGAGAATGTCCACTCTTGCCACTTTTTTTTTTTTGTGGTACACGGGCCTCTCACTGCTGTGGCCTCTCCCGTTGTGGAGCACAGGCTCCGGACGTGCAGGCTCAGCAGCCATGGCTCACGGGCCCAGCCACTCTGCGGCATGTGGGATCCTCCTGGACCGGGGCACGAACCCGTGTCTCCTGCATTGGCAGGCAGACTCCCAACCACTGTGCCACCAGGGAAGCCTCACTCTCGCCACTTTTATTCAAGTTTTGGAAGTCCTAGCCGCAGCAATCAGAGAAGAAAAAGAAATAAAAGGAATCCAAACTGGACAGGAAGAAGTAAAACTGTCACTGTTTGCAGATGACATGATGCTATACATAGAAAATCTTAAAGATGATACCAGAAAACTATTAGAGCTCATCAATGAATTTGGTAAATTTTCAGGATAAAAATTAATATACAGAAATCTGATGCATTTATATACACTAACAACAAACTATCAGAAGGAGAAAATAAGAAAAAAATCCCATTTACCATTGCATCAAAAAGAATAAAATACCTAAGAATAAACCTACTTAAGGAGGTAAAAGACCTGTACTCAGAAAACTATAAGACACTGAGGAAAGAAATTGAAGATGACACAAACAGATGGAAAGATACAAAATGTTCTTGGATTGGAAGACTTAATATTGTTAAAATGACAATAGTACCAAAGGCAATCTACAGATTCAATGCAATTCCTATCAAAATACCAATGGAAATTTTCACAGAACTAGAACAAATAATTTTAAAATTTGTATAGAAACACAAAAGACCCTGAATAGCCAAAACAATCTTGAGAAAGAACAGAGCTGAAGGAATCATGCTCCCTGACTTCAGACTATACTATAAAGCTACAGTCATCAAAAAAGTATGGCACTGGCACAAAAACAGACACATAGAACAATGGAACAGAAGAGAGAGCCCAGAAATAAACTGACATACTTACATTTAATTAATATATGACAAAAGAGGCAAGAATAAATAATGATGAAGAGACAGTTTCTTCAATAAATGGTGCTGGGGAAACTGGACAGCTACATGTAAAAGAATAAAATTAGAACATTCTCTAACACCATGCACAAAAATAAACTCAAATTGGATTAAAGACCTAAATGGATTAAGACCAGATACTATAAAATTCCTAGAGGAAAACATAGGCGGAACACTCTTTGACATAAATTGCAGCAGTGCTTTTTGGCTCCATCTCTGAAAGCAAAGGAAACAGAGGCAAAAATAAACAAATGGAACCTAATTAAACTTAATATCAAAGAAAAACCCAATTAAAAATGGGCAGAAAACCTAAATAGACATTTTTCCAAATAAGATATACAGATGACAACAGGCACATGAAAATCACTAATATCACTAATTATCAGAGAAATACAAACCAAAACCACAATGAGATAGCACCTCACACCTGTCAGAATGGCTATCATCAAAAAGACCACAAATACAAGTGTTGATGAGGATGTGGAGAAAAGGAACTCTTTGTACACTGCTGGTGGGAATGTAAATGGGTGCAGCCACTGTGGAAAACAGTATGGAGGTTTCTCAAAAACCTAAATAGAACTACCATATGACCCAGCAGTTCCACTCCTGGGTATATACCCAGAAAAAATAAAAACACTAATTTGAAAAGATACATGCACCCCAATGTTCACAGCAGCATTATTTACAATTGCCAAGACATGAAAACAATCCAAGCGTCGATCAACAGATGAATGGATAAAGAAGATATGGTGTATATATACAATGGAATACCACTCAGTCATAAAAAAAGAATGAAATTTTGCCATTTGCAGTAACATGGATGGACTTGGAGGGCATTATGATAAGTGAAACAAGTCAGACAGAGAAACACAAATACTGTATGATATCACTTATATGTGGAATCTAGAAAATACAACAAACCAGTGAATAAAACAAAAAAGAAGCTGACTTACACACAGAGAACAAACTAATGGTTACCAGTTGGGGGAGGGATGGGGGAGGAGCACTATAGGGGTAGAGGGAAAAAAATGGGTTACTATGGGATTATATGAAATCATGTTTGTGCAACTTTTGAAAATTGTAAAGCACTATAGAATTTAAAGAACGTAACATTCAATTAAATAAATAAATAAGTGTTAAAAGTCAGCACAGTAGTTAAATCTTGGTTATGGGTCGTCATGAATGTAATGAAGCAGGAAATGTTCCGACATGCTTCCTGTTCTGTTTCTCAAGCTAGGTTTTGGTTACATGGATGTGTTCAGTTTGTAAAAATCTATTAAGCAGTACACGTATGGTTTATACACATTGCTATATGAGTTATTTATCGGTTAAAAGTTTACTTAAATAATAAATAAGAGCTTGTTCCATTCCCAAGGATTCTCAGTGTAGTAGGAGTAGATCCTCTCATTAGCATGTTACTACAATGGAATGAGATAACTCAGTGTATTATAATTCATCAAAGATTTATAGGAGCCCTTATTGTGTGCATGATAGGCTTGTAGTAGCTGAGGATATAATGACGAATAAAATAAGCTTGCTTGGGATAGATCTTGGGAGGAAGGAGTAACTAATGATAGTCAATTGTGTGAAGTCACTAATGTTGCCTGGTGTGGGGATTTGGGGAAAGCTTCCTAAACTTTTGAGCAGGACCTTGAATCATGAGTAGGAATTCACCAAAGGGATAAAGGATGAAAGGAAGTGTAGGCAGAGGACACAGCTGGTAGAACATGCAGAAAACTAAGATCATGGTGCATTAAAAGAACCTTGATTTATTCTCTATTCCTGGAGTCAAAGTTTCCTGGGACTAAGAGATGGAAGGTTAATCTAGAAATGTAATTTAATTTACTTTTTAAAATTTTCAGAAGACTGTGAGATTCATGAGAGCAGTCATTATTTCTACTTTTTCTGCACGTCATGTGACATCCACACTCTCCTGGTTCACTTCCTAGTCACCGGTCAGTGACTAGCCCTAGTCACCTTATCTGAATCCTCCTCTTCTTTCTGATTTCTAAATGTCAGAGTACCTGAGGGTCCACAATTTTAAATGACAGCTATGCCTCAAAGAATAGCCAAAAATTTTATGTAGTCATAGTCTAAACTTTAAGCTTTTATATCCGTATAACATATCATCTAAACTGAATATATTTTAGGAGAGAAGGTCCTATTAATAATTATTCCAAGATAATAGGCATAAATCAGGACTGTCCTGGGCAAAGCAGAACATATGGACACCACATATACCCAGCTACTCACTCAACCTCTCCACTTAGATAGCCAATAGACACCTCAGCCTCAACATGGCTCAAAACAAACTCTTGACATTCAAACCTGAGAAAGAGGACTGCACATTGTCTGGATATGCCAGACTTTGAGCTAGATGAGACTTGCTATTGTCTACTCTGTGTTCTAGGTGCAGGAAGAAGGATAAGGCATATAGTCAATCTCCACGGTAGATTACTAATTTATCACCAAACTGTTTCCTCTTTTTCCCTTGCATAGCGCTAGCTGACATTTTCTTGCCTCACTTAGAAGTTACCACATGACAGCCCTAGCTAAGGAAACGTGTACAGAAATGATGTGCATCATGTCCAGGCCTAGCCTAGTATAATTTCCATGCAGGATCCACTCTTGTTGTCAGCTAGAAGTGAAAGGCCAGTGCATCTAAGGAATGATGGAGTCAAAAGATGGAAAAATTCTGGGTCCCTGAATCACCCAGTGGAAGACTACCCATCAATCACTTCCTTTGGATTTTTACATAAATGACAATTAAAATTTTATTATGATACTGAAATTTGGGAGGTTATTAATTTTAGTAGCTGGCATTTCCTTTACAAAGAAACATAACAGATTTTCTGTGAATTTTCGGTTTGATTTAAATATTGTCATATAAATACTATTTTGTTGAAGTCAAAGAGTAAGTTAAAATAATCTACATTTTGCATGCAAACCAGATCTTTATTTTCTTCTTTTCAGACTCTGCAAGAATACAAACTTATTCTAGGAATTACTTTTTATACCTTTAAATGAAAATATAGTTTTGGGACTTAATAGACTGCATGCAAGGACAAAAAAAAAAACCATGAATAAAGTATTATATTCTGATCCTTATTTTTAAAAAGCCAAAATAAAATAGCTACTAGAGTACAGTTATTTAATTTCCAGCCTTGCCTTAGAATTAGTGATTTCTATAGATAAGATTATCTTACATCCTTTGATAGTTATGGGGAAAATGGTTGCAAGAGAGCAAAATCCATAACTTTACAGTAGTAATGTCCACCATGGATCAAGTACTACAATCAGTGGCACAGTGATCAATTTACATGACACACCCCTCCTCTTTATTTTCCCTTTGTTACTCTTCATTATATGGAAAGAAATCTCTCCAAGTTATTTCATCTTGTTTAATATTAACAGAATGAAGAAACCTCTTTCCAAATCTAATCAAGAACAACCACATGGAACGGTTTATTAGTTAAATGAATCTGAGAACATAATAGACTCACAGAAATCTTTATTTCTGCTGACATTATGTACATTATATACAATTAAAATCTGTTTTTACTGATAGGCAGATTTCATCCCTGACACAAGGGCACACATATTAAAAACTGGTAGAGTAAAACTACAGAGGTCAATATCCAACTGGGTGATGTTTAATTATATTCCAAACAATAAGTATAGATTTGGGTAGGGGTAGCTGTAGCATGTGACACTCTTTTCTAACAATATCATTTTTCCATTGACTTTATTGGTAAAAACTAACATTTTTAGAATTTTGAAAATATAATAACTGATCATTTTTAAATACTAGTCATATTGATTAAAAAAACAAAAGAAATGAAGAGCAAATATTGCAATAATTCAATATAGTTCTCTTTTTTGAGATACGATATTAATTTGTTAGCTACAAGCTGCATGGATTTAGCAAATACCATTGATGGCTTCCACATGCATTGTAAATACATAAATATAGCACAAGTGTTTACTAAAATTTGAACCTAGACTATATTTATCTGCTCTATGTGACACTTGCTTTAACCTTCAGAAAAAAACGTGTTGTGCTGAGCATGGAAATGCTAATTATGATACTTGTAGGAATTTTATCTAAATTTTGTGAAATATTTCCAAGAACACCACAATTATCATGGGTTTAAGTATATATGTTGCACATATACTTTAAAAATAGCACCCAAAAGAAGACGGAGAAAATAAAATGATCTCAGTTGTATAAGATGGGTTTTGAGGGAATATCACCAATGGCCTCATTTCCTTTGGCCCTGCCCTACTACCAAACTAATCTGATAAAACCAGTATCCTGAATCATCCCTTTAACCGGTCTTGCATTACACAGTCAGGCTGCTGTGCATATACCACTGATAAGAAAAATCCCTCAGTCAAACATATAGGGCACATGTTATAGCTCAGGATCTCCAACATTAACCAGGCTTTCAGTGGGCATGTCCTGTCTTGGTCAATTCCTTCTTCTGCTCCCCACTGTGTCTATTTAAAAGATATATAACTCTTGGGACTTCCCTCGTGGTCCAGTGAATCTGCCTTCCAACGCTGGGGTCTCGGGTTTGATCCCTGGTCAGGGAACTAAGATCTCACCTGACATGAGGCAACAAAGCCCGCACGCCACAACTAGTGAGCACACAAGCCACAACTAGAGAGAAGCCCATGCCGCAACGAAAGATCCTGATTGCCGCAACTAAGACACGAAGCAGCCAAAACTAAAATAAATAAATAAATAAATATTTTAAAAGTTAAAAAAAAATAAAAGGTACTTAACTCTCCCCAAATCCACGCAGATATTCCACCCTCTCATGCCCAGGAGATGATCATACCTTCTCTATCAACAGTTCTCTCAATTTCTTACCTCTCCGCCTCACTAAAGATTCAATACAACCAGGCTTCTGCCTGTCCTTCTTGCCAATCTGAGAAAATGAGATGTTCTTCCTTCTGTTTAAAGCCACCCCTTCACTTTGACTCTTTATCTGTCACCTGAATCCTCCAGGACTTTTCTCTATCAATTATCCTTAAATTCTCCAATAGTGTGAACTTCTTTTCTGTTGACTTTTTACCTCAGCTTTCAGTTCTCTCCCATGCTGTTATAGTGGGAAAAAAACTTCATAAAACTCAACCTCTTCATTTGACTTTGCAGCCACTTTAGCTAATACTGTATCTTCTTATTGCCCTACTCAAACTAATTTTGTACTGACTATATTCCATTTACCCCTCCAGATTCGCTCCCCACCCTTCTCGACCTCCAGGCCACTGCATGCTGGCCTGTATGATTACATCAATGGGCCTACTTGATTTCAATTGGGTTTGGTCAATGGGAAGCACTAGAAGGAGAGTTGAAGGAAGGAAGGAGAGTGAGGATTTTATCCTCCCAGCTCCTCCTTGGGGTGTCTCCATGGTCTGGTTTAATTCCTTGGTTAAAGGTCATAGCTCCTAACAGGCAACTTTTTTGATACAGGTTCTCTCTCTCTCTCTCTCTCTCTCTCTCTTTCTGCCCTTCTCCCCCTCTCTCTCCTTTCTCCTATCTCAGTTAGGTCAATAGATGATAATGGTGTGCTGTAAGTAGCCCATGGGTAGCACTATCCCTTATGTGGATAAACCATGAGGGTTGCCCACACTTCGTATATAAGCCTTTTATTAGCCCTCCTCAAATTATCCAATAAGAGTCTTCATTTGTCTCCTGCTACAGCCCAGTTGGATATAATTTCCTTGAAATAATAGTTTATATAGATACTACTTACACACTTCCTATTCAGTCATCAACCCACACAACTTAGCTGTTGTCCCACCATCCCTACACTAAACCTATTTTGTTTCTGTCTGGTCAACTATTACTGGTTTCTACATAGACAAATGCAGTGATCATTCTTTGGTCCATATCTTACTGGACATTTTTTTCTTCACTTTATACTGTTTACCACTCCGTTCTTTAGTAAATTAACTTCCACAGATTTAGACCCATGATACTCTCTTAGCTCTCCTTTTATGTCTCATTCATGGGTTCCTCTTACTATTATCCCTTCAAACACTGGTGTTCAGTTCTTGGCCCAATGCCCTTTTAACATTATATGCTTTTCCTATGTTAATCCCTCCACTCTCAAGACATCAAGCATATCCAACATGGTCCAAATCCAGCTATTCACATGTTAGACACAAATATCTATACATTCCAATGACACTTCAAGTGCAGCATGGCCGATACTATAATCATTGTCCTTACACTAAATGCCTCAGAACTGCTCCTTCTTCTATTTTCCTCTAGTCTGATGGCTTCATTTATTCAGTCAGAAGTCTGACTCACCCTAGACTCCTCTCTGTTCCCCACTCCCCACCATAACATCTTCCAGTCACAATTCATTGAAAATTACTGTTCATGCTTCCACCAGAGAGAAATTCTGAAGTGAAAAATCTGACCATGCCACTCCACTGTTTAGGACCCTTGAATGGCTGTAGTTTGAGCTCTTTCCAATCAAACAAGTGCTTTCTTCCCGTCCTGACCCTTACTTACATCCTCAGTCTCGGCAGCTAGAATTATCATGCCTTCTGCTTTACGTGGTATTAATACCAAACTTCTTATCATTTCTAGTTCAAGTCATAACATTTTATGCCTCCATGCCTTTTGAAATCTGTCACTCTGACCAAACTGCTCTTGGCCGTCTTGTTCGATTGTGTCCTTAGTGTTTTAGCCTAAGCACAGTTATTTTCCAGGGGTTTATTATATAAACCCCTCCTCTGCTGGCATTATGCCCTTCCCACTGTCCTCCTGCTGCTAAGTGCCTGTAGTTGGGCTCCCAGAACACCATAAAATCTCTCAGAGAAGTTAAAATAGTATACTGAAATTATCTGTTAGCATCTCTCTCTACCTCATTAAACCTGAAATGCTCTAAGGCAGGGAACGTGACTTGGTCGTCTTTTAACACGGAATAGCACAGTTACCTAAATTAAAGAAAATATTTAACATAAATTTTTGTAAACTAAGAGTAACTATTAGTAATAGCAAGCTTCTTGCTACTCCTTAACATCAATGTCACTACTTAGAAAATGAATATTGAAACATTTTGGATATCCATGAAAAACCTAGTATTCTGACATATTATAGGAAAGTTTTTCTAAGCCATGAATTGATATATTGTATGCAGCAGCCATATACCAGTGTAAGGTCCTATACTATGTATTCGCTCGAAATTAAGGCAAGTGCAGACAAGTCCCTGGAGCACACCAGGCTGGATTTATATGGCTCAAGACCGAGGAAGATATCATGTCAACATGTGTGAGAGCTGATAGCCAATCACTGCACCTGTGACCCTATTAGAGATCTTGCTGGAAACATAGCTTAATGATATTCAGTTTGGAAAGTGGGAGAAGGGTTTTGCAGCACAAGGACTTGTAGGGTCAACAGGGAGAATTGATGTAATCAATTTTGGTGACATAAAGAGGTGACAAGAACGATGGAGCTGCATCTGTAGTTAGGAAGTGACTTGGGTAGCTCAGGAATGACAGTGATCCCAGTTACAAGGCAGAGCAGGCAGTGGAGAACAGTGAGGCAAGACTACTTAGGACCATGTGAGCTACCCTAGGGACCCCTTGAACTGAAGAGAGGGATTTGATGTCTGATGTCCCTCAATTGCACGGATACTGTTTTCCTCTTGCATCACCCAAGGAAACATAGGCTTGTTTTCTTACAAGCAGTGTTGCTACTGTGATCATCTGATCATCATAATAATTTTAAGAACAAAAATAATCATAGCTACTAATTAGCAATTATGATAGTCACTATGGTATTATATATGTAATGTATATATGCATACGTGTATAAGTATATATATATACATATATTTAAATTATCCAGTAATTGAAATATGTATCTGTATATACTTTTTGAAATATATGTATATAGTAATTGAATACATATATGTACATATATAAGTTTTAGCCTCTAGTACCTCAGAATGTGACTTCATTTGGAAATAGTCTTTACTATTTATATTACCTTTACTTGAGGTAATCAAGTTAAAATGAGGTCCTTAGGGTGAACCATAAACCAATACGACTGGTGTTCTTATAAAAAGGGGAAATTCAGAGACAGATAGAGACAGTGGAAAGATGTGAAGACTCCCAGGAAGAAGACAGCCATGTGACTGAAGTGATATGTCTACAAGCCAAGGAATGCCAAGGATTCAACAGAAGGTAGAAAAGGCAAGGATGGATTCTCCCCTAGAGCCAATCAGAGAGAGTATGGCCCTACCTTCACCTTGATTTCAGACTTTGGGCCTCCAGAACTGTGAGACAATACATTTCTGTTATAAGCCACCCAGTTTTTGGTGCTTTGTTAAAGCAGCCCTAACAAACTAATGCAGCCCCCAATGCTTTGGGTTGGTGCAATAACCTCCTCACTGGTCTCTCATTCTGCATTTTTACAGCTTCCCCTCCCCCAGCCCATAATCTATACTCAATGTATAAGATGGAAGCAAGAGCAAATCTTTTAAAACATACAGCATGTCATACTAGTCTTCTACTCAAAATTCTCCCATGGCTTCCCATCTTATTCAGAGTAGAAACCAAAATTCTTACAGTGGACTCCAAGACTCTGTACCTTTTGATCTTATCTCCCATTATCCTCTCTTTTGTTCACCACAGTCCAGCCTCATTGGCCTGCTTTCTGTCCCTCAGACATGCTAAGAAAACTCCTGTTTCAGGCCTTTGCACTTGCTGTTTCCTCTGCTTATACCCCCTGGATATCCATAAGCCTCTCTCCATCTTGCCTCAAGAGTAATTTTTCATGAGGCCTAATTACCCTGTACAATTGCAACCCTCTGAAAATGCACTAATCCCTTTCCCTGCTTCATTTTCCTCCACGTTAATCATCACCATCTAATACACTATACACTTCGTTTATTGTATTTGTTGTTTTTCCAACATGAATTTAGTCTAAACAAAGATTTGATGTTTATTTGTTTTGTTCAATGATGTACACTGAGTGCCTAGAACATGCAGAATCTGGCACAATGTACACGGTGTAGCTATTGAGTGACTAAATAGATCATCTCTAGTTCCTTAGAGGTAGCACAAAGTAGAATGAATACTGACTGCCACTGGAGTTAGAATTCCTGGGTTCTACACCCCATGGAATCACTTACCGAGGATAAGTGTAAGTAGTGTCTGAGTCTGTTTATTCATCTGTGAAAATGAGAATAAAATCCACTCTACTTCACAGTGTTGTTCTGAGGATCAACTTCGATGATACATATAAAAGTAAATATGTAATCCATACAGTGTTATATAAATATGAGCTATTATTAAAACACTCAGTGTTATAGAATGAAAGTGATGCTCTATGTTAAGAGGCAAGTAATAAGAGATGGCATTCTTAATTGTTGAGAAGTCAGGCTTCCTGAAAATATGTTCTAAAAAAGAAAAAGTCAAAGAAATCCCTGCCAAGCATGACTTAAAAAATTTTTTTAAGTGGGAGCTGGGAAATGCAATATTCATTATTAACAGCTATTACTTGCTAAGAGTTACTGAACATACTTGGGTATATAGCAAAATACTTAAGAACCCAGGACATTTATGCTTTCTTGAGGCCACAAAGAACTCATTGTGAGTGAATGAGACTCAGAATTATTGCCTAAAAGTGTATCACTTCATAAAAAAGGAAAGAGAAAATATGTTAAAATATCATACTGTGGTTTCTTCAATTTACCTTGCCCACTACATATGCTAATATACTCCTGCCAAGTAAGTATTCCATTGATAACGTATAGTTTGCGTTCACCTCCCTATCAAATCCTACAATCATACTTAGGACATCTGGTATCAACTTAAAATTCATCCTACAGTTAAACAGAAAGCATTTCCTAAGTATCTGTTGAGGGCCAGGCACTGTGCCTGATAGAGGGAACAATGATGAAAAAAACATGGTCTCCCCCTTACAGGAGTATCCAGGGGGTATAAGCAGTCTACTTAGGGACTATACAGCCATCAATACAAATCAAACTATAAAAGGCCGTTAATAGAAGGAATTCTCACACACACACCCAAAGTGCATTATGAAAGAGGGAAACTGACTGAGGGATTCTAGAAGAGTTTTTAGAGATGGCAAAATTTTAGGTGGGTCTTAAAGTACTTGAAAGGAAGAGAAGTAGGGAGGCTGTAGGACATGCCAGGCAGTGGGAGTAACTTGACCAGGAGCCGTACAAATTTCAAGAAGACTTTAGACAGACTTGTGATAACTTTATCTGTAAGTAGGTTTTAAGGGCAATATAGATATTTAGGGGTCATCCTTAATCTGTGGAAATTAATAATGTCAACTGTAAACTTTCTCTCCAGTACAAATTATAGTATGGTGACAGAGTCAAAGACAGCAGTGTATGGCATGTCTTGTTAACTAAATTGTAAGAAGTGTTCAATCTCTTGTGAGGTCACATGCTTTTTTTGGAAGCTAATAAAACATAAAACCTCCCTCAAGAATACACATTGCAGGACTTCCCTGGTGGTCCAGTGGTAAAGAATCTGCCTTCCAGTGCAGGGGACACGGGTTCAATCCTTGGTCGGAGAACTAAGATCCCACATGCTGCGGGGCAACTAAGCCCACACGCCACAACTGAGAGAGCCAGCATGCTGCAAACTACAGAACCCATGCGCCCTGGGGCCCATGAGCCCCAACTAGAGAAAGAAAACCCACATGCCACAACTAGACAGAAGCCCACAAGCCACAGTGAAAGATCCCGCGTACCTCAACAAAGAGATCCCATGTGCCGCAACTAAGACCCAACGCAACCAAAAATAAAATAAATAAATATTTTTTAAAAAGAATACACATTGCCCAAGACAAGAAACATTTAAAATCCTATTTCAGAAATTTAATAGATTTCTTTGAGGCTTGATTTGGACCAAAGACTTAGAACCTCTAGTTCAAATGACAAAGGCTCTTTGTGTGAGGTTTGTGTCAGCGTATTTAAGAGTTCTTAGAGCAGAAGTTTTGAGGGCAGTGCTAAAGTAATACTTACGTCATTTGAAAAACAAGAAATTATATGTCAGTGTGTTGGAGGATGTCTAAGATGTTGTCTACTAAATATCAACATTTACCATCTTAACAGAGAAAACTTTTGACAGGCAGTTCTGTGACCCACTGAAACTATAAATCCCAAAGGACTGCCAGCTTCAATCATGGCACCATCATGCAGACTGAAATACTTCTATGAGAAAGCTCTGCACAAACATTATAAGTAGACAAAGATTTATGTTCCTATAGACCCAGGGCATGGGATTTGAGTGTTACTCTTTGTGATATAAACCTGCAGGGAGTTTGAAGAACTGAAGGGAAAGTTTGCTGTGTAGCTCAAGGATTGCCAGTAGAACACTGTCTTTGATTTACAACAGTATTTTAATGGTATTTTATCGATAGGCCACAAACATAAAACATAATAAAATGTAAACCTTTCAGCAAAGTAAGGTAGTGTTTTTGGTGGGGTGGGATGGGAATGTTTTAACATCTGAATCAACATTGCTAAGAATCTTTTCTCTTGACAAACAGACCACATAAATAGCTAAGCTGCTTTTCATTCCTAGAAATTACACATTTAAACAAGTCAGGTCTGGTTAAACTGATAGGAGAAGAAAGAAAGTCAAGTAGGAGTCTGTAATAGAATCATTACATGGACTAAGATATCAATGTATGTCTTTCAAACAACAATGTGGCCACAATATACAGAAGGTATGTATATAGGCATTTGTGAGGATACATTTGACTATAGAAGGACACACCTTTTGTTATTACTCCCATCCATCCATTGTTCAACCTTGTGTGTGTGTGTGTATTTGTCTTATCTGATCTTATAAACTCAATAATAATGATGACCATCATATCTCTTGCCTAGGTGGTCAGACAGAGGTGGCCATGTTCCAGCTACTTTTTAGCCTATTACTCTCCTCTTGCTCACCAGCCCCCTACCACGTTTTGTTCCCCTGCTGATTTTCTAACATTACACTTAAACTTGCCCCTTGCATTCATCCCATTCTGAAAAAGCCTTCCTATTCTGTGAAGCTAGTTCAAAGAATGTGACATTTAAGAGATGTAACTCCAGGGCTTCCCTGGTGGCGCAGTGGTTGAGAGTCCACCTGCCGATGCAGGGGACACGGGTTCGTGCCCCGGTCTGGGAAGATCCCAGATGCCGTGGAGCAGCTGGGCCCGTGAGCCATGGCCGCTGAGCCTGCGCGTCCGGAGCCTGTGCTCCACAATGGGAGAGGCCACAACAGTGAGAGGCCTGCATACCGCAAAAAAAAAAAAAGTCTGTCCTACAAGTGATTTATAGTATTTGTCATCACCTAGGGTGGATAGATAGACTGGTGGCTACAGACATTTCATGACAACAAAGCATTAATTACCATGCTAGTGAAAATGGCTTCTAGCAAAAGCTCAAATGGTGGGATTCTCAGTCACTCTCTGATGCGAGAAAACAGGGACATAACTTACCATCCCATAGAACAAGGAGCCCATTAGTGTGAATCAAGAAATATAGGCTTGGGCTTCCCTGGTGGCGCAGTGGTTGAGAGTCTGCCTGCTGATGCAGGGGACACGGGTTCGTGCCCTGGTCCGGGAAGATCCCACATGCCGCGGAGCGGCTGGGCCCGTGAGCCATGGCCACTGAGCCTGCGCGTCCGGAGCCTGTGCTCCGCAACGGGAGAGACCACAACAGTGAGAGGCCCACATACCGCAAAAAAACAAACTAAAAAAACCTAACCTCTTTAACCTTTTCTTAGAGATATTATTTATGTTAGGGGAATGTAAATGCATGTAATGATAACTATATTCAATCCTCTTGCAAACAGGAGGAGCTCCAATATTGATTCACTCACTTGCCAAACATTATTTGAACATCATAGTATAAAATGCTACTGTAGATGCTATGATTACCCTATTCACAATCTTTGACCTCAAGTAGTTTACAATTTTGTGGGAAAAATGGACTAAATGTAAGAAGTATAATAAAAGGTACAAGTAATAAGCTCAAGGAGTTACTTCTTTAAGTTACCAAAGCTTTGATGCAAAAGCAGCTCATGCACAGATGACACAGATGCCATCCAGGGTGCAGGTAACGGTCACTTCCACTGCCTGGTCTGGATCCTGGAGAAAGAACTTCACTGAGCTGTATTTTGACTGGGTACTTTCTCTAATTCTCTAATTCATGAGTGGCTCTTTTTAAATGACAGTTCTCTCTTTCTGCATTTCTTTAAATTAATAACCCTGTGGAATATTTTTCATTAAAGATGAATTTTACCTTTACTATGAAATGGCAAACATGAATAAAATGAGCAACTTTTTCTTGCAGGGAATATTATAAAAAAGAAAGATATTAGTTCACCTTTTCTTTGACAAATTTGACTAATGGAATGAGCTTATTGAAGTAATCTCTTCCCATACCAGTTGCCTCTCTATTATGTTTTCTCACAAGCAGATGAGTGGATACAAATAATTCTTTTTTTAATTAAGTCCTTCAAAGATGCCAGAATGATAAGGGCAGGTGAAGTTAAAATTTTTATGAAAGCAAAATGTAGTTGCCTTTTACTTCTAAAAGTGCAATTCAAATTTAGCTCGAGGTTCTAAATAAGAGGAAACCTGCTGTATAAAAAATAAATAAAATAAAATTCAAAGATAAAAAGAGTAAACTTAACTCTTGGCTTACAAAACTACCAGGTTAATACTAAGCACAGATTGGAAAAGATCTTTTCCATGTTTCCCAATGCTTCCCCTGAGTGTCTCCTGCTAAGATAAACCCATTTATGTAATAACTGTTTCTATATCCACAGGGGCATAGTTAATAGGACAGTATTTCAATAGATAGAAGAGTGCTCAGACAGTCAAACTTGATAGATAAAATTCAGGATGAGTTTAGAACATTTAGTTAAAGTACACATTGTAGGTCAAGTTAAATTTGCTAATGCTCTGGGACCTAATGAAACTTAAAAGCTTTTGCAAAGCAAAGGAAACTACAAACAAGACGAAAAGACAACCCTCACAATGGGAGAAAATATTTGCAAACAAATCAACGGACAAAGGATTAATCTCCAAAATATATAAACAGCTCATGCAGCTTAATATTAAAAAAACAAACAACCCAATCAAAAAATGGGCAGAAGACCTAAATAGACATTTCTCCAAAGAAGACATACAGATGGCCAAGAAGCACATGAAAAGCTGCTCAACATCACTAATTATTAGAGAAATGCAAATCAGAATTACAATGAGGTCTCACCTCACACCAGTTAGAATGGGCATCATCAGAAAATCTACAAACAACAAATGCTGGAGAGGGTGTGGAGAAAAGGGCACCCTCTTGCACTGTTGGTGGGAATGTAAATTGATACAGCCCCTATGGAGAACAATATGGAGGTTCCTTAAAAAACTAAAAATAGAATTACCATATGACCCAGCAATCCCACTACTGGGCATATACCCAGAGAAAACCATAATTCAAAAAGACACATGCACCCCAATGTTCATTGCAGCACTATTTACAATAGCCAGGTCATGGAAGCAACCTAAATGCCCAACAACAGACGAAGTGATAAAGAAGATGTGTTACCTATATACGATGGAATATTAGCCATAAAAAGGAACGAAATTGGGTCATTTGTAGAGACGTGGATGGATCTAGAGACTGTCATACAGAGTGAAGTAGTCAGAGTGAAAAACAAATATTATATATTAATGCATATATGTGGAACCTAGAAAAATGGTACAGATGAACTGGTTTGCAGGGCAGAAACAGAGACACAGATGTAGAGAACAAACGTATGGACACCAAGCGGGGAAAGTGGTGGGGGTGGGGGATGAATTGGGAGATACTGATTGACATATATACACTAATATGTATAAAATAGATAACTAATAAGAACCTGCTGTATAAAAAATAAAATTCAAAAAAAAATTTGCTAATGCTCATCTTCACACACACAGCAAAACAGCATGGAAGTGTGTTCATTAGATTAGAGAAATGCAATCCATGGGTTAAAAGGGCCAAGAACTGGACTTGACATCACAACCCCTGCCTGTTCTCTTAACATGTATCATTAGCCAAATCATTTCATCAAATGTTAGGGACCACAACTGAGATTTCACCCCTAATAAAAGTTATATATGTTGAATCTGTGAAGTTTAGAAAAAGGCAGAGGTAAACATTGTTTAGTGTTAACAGAAGAAAGTAGGCATTTCTTTTGGGAAAAGTCAACATTATTCTGGGCAAGCATAAAAGCATTTAGTTCCACAATTCTCAGCATATTCCATTGCTGCTTATGGAATTCCTCACTAGTACATATCATATTTGGCTTTTAAGAGGGGGCTTCTACTTTCTAAAGAGATCAGACCTGGGTGCCTTGCTAACATTGCTCTTAATTTCATATCACCAGTGACTGACAGACTCCAGTAATACTGAGACTAAAGTTTGACCTTCTCTTCCCATTAGAATTTTGAGAGGGTCTTAGGCATCAGTCTGGCACTGACACTTTTGAAACGCATCCTTATCAACATCTCCATCACCACCATTATCCCCATCAGCACCACTAATCTTCACTAAGGCCTCACGTGGGATGGTCTCTATGTATTTAACACTCACAACAACTCTATGAGGAGGGTACTAGACCCTAAGCCCCATGAGAACAGGAACCTATCTGTTTTATTCACTCCAAATAGTCTGGATTTAGAAAAGTACCTGGCACTTAAGAGGTACTCCATGCATATTTACTGACTATTATATCATTTTACAGATGTATAAACTGAGACACAGTAAGTAAACTCATGTGCCCAAGATCATACTCTTGAACCAGAAGCTGGCTCTCTAGTTCTTACAAAGACAGATGTTGGAACATTCCCTAGGAAAGAGTATAGATGGTCTTTGACTATGGGTATAAACAAAATTGCTTTTATTTCTGAATTGGGTGGAAGCTGTGGTCCACTTTTCCTGCCTGTAGTTGTTTAAGAGAGAAGGAGCCATGTGTTTGTGATATGTTTTCCCCTTTTCTCCTTTCACCAAAACAACAACTAAAGATTCATTCTAAATTCAATACCTACTGCTGGCAAAGAGAGAATTCAGGTACCCCTTGGAGAGTCCCAAATGTTACCGTTTCCCCTTACTACTTTTAGAAAGGTTTTAACTAGTTAAAATGTATCTGCTCATAGTAATCCAATGGCAACTCCACATTTTTTATCTTTAATTTCCCAAGGAACTTTTTTTTTTTTTTTTTTTGCGCGGTACGCGGGCCTCTCACTGTAGTGGCCTCTCCCGTTGCGGAGCACAGGCTCCGGACGCGCAGGCTCAGCGGCCATGGCTCACGGGCCCAGCCGCTCCGCGGCATGTGGGATCCTCCTGGACCGGGGCATGAACCCGTGTCCCCTGCATCGGCAGGCAGACTCTCAACCACTGCACCACCAGGGAAGCCCCCAAGGAATGTTTTTAATTCCTCAAAAATGTAATCTTTGCAAATTCTTCTTAAAGATACATTCAAAATGATCCCAGTAGTTATCAGAATTTAAAAAAATAATAAATTGGATACCTCTTTTCCTGCTACTTTACTCTCAGTACTTATTCCCCCATGGGTATCGGGTTCTGCTGCCAGAAAGGGAAGCAACACACATTGCTTTAAAGTAATGAACTCTGCAGTATCAGTACTCAGTCATTCAATCAACAAACATCTCTGAAGTGCTGGAGCACAAAGAATAGTCGTATGTATGGGAAAATAAACATTTCTCTGTCTTTAAGAGCTGAACAGTCAACGTATGGGGACAGGGCACCTGTTCAATACGTATAACCCTACAAAGCAACATGCAGTAAATACTGAATAAATGACACAGTGGTGGGTGGTACAGGAGTACAGAGAAGGGAGAGATCACGCGCAGCTGGAGCAAGTGGGGAGGCGAACGGGGGAGGGGCAAAGCTGATCCTTGAGGAGGGAGCTGAAGTCATAGGATAGGTGACTAGTTGCTTTTATAAAATAGCAATTCAAGTGGCACATATCTTTTTCCTCGTAATATATTCTTTTCCCAAGCTCTCCTCCATTTGTCTAAATCTCGATGATTTCACTGTTCCATATTTTAAAGATGTGATCTCAAATTTTAAGTTTTGAGAACAAAAGTCTTTTCATAATTCAATAAAGGAATACCTTTGCCCTTGTCTTGCATTTAAAATAACCACTTTTTTGCTGTATGAATTGCTATACTTTGCCTTTATTATAAGGCTGGTCATTCATTTTTTTTCTCTTTTTGGCCGCACCGCATGCCGAACTTCCCTGACCAGGGATCGAACCCGTCCCCGCTTCAGTGGAAGCACAGAGTCTTAACCACTGAACCACCAGGGAAGTCCACCCTGGTCATTTATTTTAGCTTGACTTTATTTTGGTGAGGTATTAACTGCATTTCTGATATTCTTTAATCAAAATAAATCAACTGCATCTTTGACAAACTGGAACACATCTGAGTGTTGAACACTGTCTGAAATCTAGACTAGAATAGCATATTTAAATTGGGCATATTTTTTCAAAGAGGATTTGCACAAAATGAGAAAATGCCTGAATAATTTAAAGTTCTATGGCATCAATTATGAATTTATTTCTGGGATATGGATATTTGACCCTGGAATTATACAGCAGTGCCTGTGCTTCCAGAAAGAGACTGATGTGTTTGTTTTATAAAGTTTGTTCAAAAGCTGGAAATCCAAATCTCTTGTATCCTGTTTGGTATAGTAAAGCCAGCTTACCCTCCAAGCATCAGATACACTTTCATATAATTGCATTTGTTGCCAGTCTTTTCTGCTGACAGACTTGCCCTGATTGATTTTTTGGATTTTTAAAGTCATCTCTCTCCCTCTCTCTCTCTCTCTCTTTCTGCATTGTTTGAGCTTCATTACTGTTGTCAACCTCCACAGAATTTCTGGTTCATAATTAAAATACCCCTCTAAAAGGAGTGTGCCAAGTAGAATGACCTAGGAACGCAACAACAGAGATTTTTCAGCTTGGCAAAACTACCAAATCCAAAGACACAGACCTACTAGAGAATGGACTTGAGGACACAGGGAGGGGGAAGGGTAAGCTGGGATGAAGTGAAAGAGTGGCATGGACATATATACACTACCAAATGTAAAAGAGATAGCTAGTGGGAAGCAGCCGCACAGCACAGGGAGATCAGCTCCGTGCTTTGTGACCACCTAGAGGGGTGGGATAGGAAGGGTGGGAGGGAGACTCAAGAGGGAGGGTATATGGGGATATATGTATATGTGTAGCTGATTCACTTTGTTATACAGCAGAAACACACCATTGTAAAGCAATTATACTCCAATAAAGATGTTAAAAACAAAACAAAACAAATCTACTTTCATTGTTTTCTCACCAGAGCAAAGGTCCACATTAAGCCCTTTTTTGCAAACACTTTGGAGAAGTCAGCTGCATTAGAATGTAGGGGATGAGGCCCTGTCAGGCAGCTTTCTTTGCTCCCCACCGCATACGCATTCCCAACAGCCTTCCCAAAAAATCCTCCTAGTGTGTGATTTCAGTAACAAGCCACTCTGTGACTGCCAGGTGTGGAACGTTGCTATTAACAAGCCAGCAGTCAGCCTCCTTTTATGGAGTCGTAAATCCAGCAGGCTGGATTTGATCTTCCATGCTTGTTTTTTGCTGGCATGACAGACCCTTCCCCATGTGACAGCACACTCTACAGTGGCTAAGTAGGTCATCCTACATTATGGTTTCTGAATTTCCAAGCATTAGGAAACACTATTTTCTCACTCAGGAGGGGGCACGCATCTTCTTGTCACGGTAAACTCACTTTCAAAGGACCTATGTTACATGTCACCCATTTAACATGCTAGAATTATGATGCCATCCACAACCATATCTCAACTAGTTGCTAAGGCAGCTGTTAAAAGAGGGAAGCAAATTCCTGGACAGGGTTCAATGCCCCACATTACCTCTCTGTGCTGCCTTCAGGGAAAACTGGCTACTTTTTACATGCAGAATTAGCAGTTACAGTTTTTACTCTGCAGTTTCCATTCCAGAGTGTGAGCTTCCTAAGGGAAAGTGCCTCTGCTGAACTTCTACTGATGACATCACTCTCTAGAGGATAAAACTGCGGACATAGAACAAACCCCAGTAAAATCAATGCCAACTCCTAAAAGTGTTGGGTGAATCAAGTATAACCTGATTCAGAAAGAAGAGGCAGAAAATGAAGGCCTTTCTCTGGGAGAAAATACTGCAGCTTCTCTGGGTCATCTGAGTGTCTCTGCCTATTTAGTAGAACAACTTGATTTGATTCCTTTGGGAAAAGGTTAGTTGATCGGAATGTCAAAATCTGTGAAATGAACCTCCCAGCTGGGAAAGAAAATGGACATTCCAGGAAGGCAGATTCTATTTGGGTCATAACAGTCAACTATTACAAATTAAATCTAACCACAGAGCAGTTCTCCATTTTCGCATTTGTAAAATGTATATAATGCTTTAAAAGGCTTTTTATTTTATATAAACTGATATGTTTTATTATAATATTTACTTTACTTTATTGGCAATAACCTGAATTCTCTGAATTCACAATAAGCATCTTAAAACTCCTCTTCTGAATAACCAAATTCTTCTCAAAATATGTCCTGTTATAAAGTGTTACAAAGCTACTTCTCAAAATCAGCGTGGAAGGCTTTTGAACACATGTCTTTTGAGCTCTATATTTTCTCAGGTACCTCAGAGGACAGAAAAGCCTGAGTCAGTGGATCCCACTTAAAAAGTGAAGGGAAGAAATCCCTATAATAACAAACTATATGATCAAATTTAGTTGTTGTCTTGGGGACTGGCGAGGAAGGAACTCCCCCAAAAGAACTCTGCCTAAAAATTCATTAAAATACAGATTAATAAACAGATCCAAATTTGATATTTTACATACGACCACATCCATTGACTTCTTTTTCCAGAAGAGAGAAGGAAAAAGAGACAAAAGAAAATAACAAGTTAGGATAGGAAAAATTGCATGCATTCCAAATTTAAATCAATACCAAAAGGCATTAGGGAAGAATATATGTACATTTCATCCTTAATATTAATAGAAATCCTTGCTTCTTAATTCAAAAGGAATATTTTCCTTTAAATGAAGATGGCGTGATATAGCACCGGGCTTTCAATGGTCCCTCATCAAATATTAATTATTGAGAATTCAGAAGTGGTAGACATATTGGAAATAAACAGTCTGCCGTCCAGTTATGATACTCCTAGAAAGGCACTACTGTAAGGCAGAATTCAGCTCTAAAATAAAACAAAGGATTGTTTCAAATGATTGTTGGCTACTTTGAGAATTCCCAAGAAAAATAATTTATAAAATGTCTACCTTCTTATGTTAGTTGAATATTCTTCGATCTACTTCAGGCTTATTCATTTCCTTCTTGTTTACTACTAATATACATGCTTTCTTGCAATCAGAATAAACTCTAGTGTTGGAAAAAGTTGTCAAACAGAGAGTATAATCTACTGTCAAGTTATGTTGGTAAATTATTGAATCTAGCCCCCACTCTAAAACTTAGGAAACTCTGTCCTTAACTAACTGCTTTGGAGGCATTATTGAAGAGTGAGAGATCTGTGAACCTATGTCCTGGTAACTAAATGTGGAAAAGTTTCTTTTCTATCTGGAAGCAGACCAACAGAGAGCTCTAAATAGAAGCAGCTTAAGGGCTCAAAAGACTGCATAATTAGGTCTCTGCTTTACCTCAATGCACATGACAAACTTGCGGAATTGCTGAAAATCTGCTCCTTTTTACCACCATCAGTGAAATGAGAGCCACTTGGAGTTGGAAAACTGAGGCTGGAGCTGTGGTCATGAGCAAGTCACCTTCTCTCTCTTTGTTCATTTCCCTACAGTGTTGATTTGAAGCTCAAATGAGATAATCCCTGTGGTGTGCAAACTACATCAATTTAGAGGTGAAAGTTCTACAAACCATAATGTATGAGCAGAGCTATTGCCAGCAGGGCCACAGTGAATCTGCAATCCTGATGCTCAGTTGAGGTCGTGAGAGTTATAACAACACTCTGCTCAGGTTCAAGTGTGGTATACAGATTCTTCAAAGGAAACTGCGAGGAAAAAGTTTGCTCTTCGAAGTTATTTAGAATGAGATTAAGGCAGTAACCTGGTAAATCTAGCCCCTGGCAGCAGGCGATCTTAATTCAGTCAACAGTGATAAAATTGCTGCACTATTCTGAAAGCACTAGCATTGTGCAGAATCTGCAGGCATAAATGGTTAGAAACTGCAGCTGGAAGTTAACTCTAATTGTGATTTAACACTAATTAGTAACGGTCATTTTCATAATCCTATTTTCATAAGGCTCTTTGCCAAAGTTGTCAAGGATACCATTTGCTTCTCTGAATGACCGTGATTATTCTGTGCTGGGCAACGTGTCTGATTCACGTTTCATTCCTTCAATTAGCAGGCACTACAGGCACTCTTCTGGTCACTGGCAATAAAGAGATTACAGAAAATACCTACTTTATGAAGCTCACTGTTCTATTGAAAAAACAAAAATGTAAATAGGAAACCAAAGTACCGCAATCAATGCTGTGAGAGAAGTAAGCGTAGATACTAGAGAATACTTGAGTTTTATGGAGACCATGTATCTTTTGTTCCAACTGTGGACAATGTTTTTACTAGTGTTTTTTTCATGGGATAAAAACCATGGGTTTGTGGAATGAATGTGCTCCCATATTTTGTTTAGCTGATATGGGTGCGGGGGGAGAAGGTAGTGAAGTTGGAACTTCCATTATCACATTCCTAGACTATTTCTTCAAAGATGCCAGTAATGACGATTGAAATACATGTAGTTTGCACCACATGTACACCAAGCAAATACTTTAGGCCTGTTTTATATCCAATTTCAGTATGTTTTCCATCCACAAAACGTAATTGCTGTAGAGATGCTTCGTTGCTCACAGAAAAAAAAGACATTCTGTGCTACTGGATTTCCCATGATAAGAATGCTTTCGGGAAAGAAAAACCATTGCTTAGTTCTGAGCCTGTGCTAATTCAAGAGTGAGTCTAAACCGCTATTTCTTACCACTGGAACATTAAAATATAGGACTGGTACTACACTCATCCATAAAGTTGCCAGCTGGCTTCAGCTGCCCTCTACTTAAAAACAGTGCCACCTGTGGAAAAGGACTGGCTTTACAGGGTGAAAAGAATGCTACAGGTACCTCTATTTCTGATTTCCCAATTTAGAATTGGTATTGGTCATTCTTGGAGATTTTTCTAAGTTTAAACGGGAATCTTAAATCACTGTAGGAGTGCAAGAATATTTTGCAAGTATTGATAATTATGCATTGCCTAGAAGTTATAAAAATCAATGCTGAATACTGATACTGCAGCACTTCCCCAGTAATACAGATCTATATCAGCCACAACTGTGGATTTAGAGTATTTCTAAAAATTATTCCTTCACAATTAATTTTAAAAAAACAGGGTCGTTATGGACTGAATTTTTGTTTCCTACCTGCCCTCCCAATTCATATATTGAAACCCTAGCCCCTAGTGTGGCTGTACTTAAAGGTGCAGCCCCTAAGGAAGCAATCAAGGTTAAATGAAGTCATAAGAGTAGGCCCCTGATCCAGTGGAATCCTTATACAGTAAAAAGAGACACCAGAGAGTTCACACTCTCTTCCCCACACACACGCCCGGAGAAAAGGCCATGTGAGAACACAAGAAGACAGCCGTCTGCAACCCAAGGAGAGAGTTCTCACCAGACGCCAACCCTGCCAACACCTTGACCTTGGACTTACAGCCTCCAGACTGTGAGAAAATAAATTTCTGTTTAACCACCCAGACTGTGTTAGTTTGTTATGGCTGTCTGAGCAGACTAACACAAGGGTTAAATGAATTCTGCTGAGGTGTTCCAGATTATCCTGTGTCTTGACCTAAGACATTCAGAAATGTATGGTAAAAAGGAGTATCAGCCAGGAGCAAGGTAAGTCTCTGAAGCAACAGTGGAGGCATTTCTTTGAGACTACAACTAAAGGGTAAGCATCAGTTTGGCATCATTTTGGATCAATGTCCAATGGGCTCCACTCCATAAACACGCCTCCAAGTGTCCTCTCTCTAATTCCTTCAGCGATGAGTTGTGACAACACTCGTGAGATGTTGCCACGAAGGATGCTCATTATGGACTCAGTGTCCAGTGGTTTTATTGGAATTTAGTCACACAGGTAGTCCTGTCTGGCACATACTAAAATGCCACACTCCTTGAAGGAAAGTAAATGTTTAGCATAAGCCACACTGTTTGGATAAGTAGCAGGTACTGTGAGTCACTCTTATTAGAGTGGTGGGAACTCTCTTGAAGTTCAAGTTCTCAGATGCCAGCCAAGGGCCCACTTTGTAAGCAGTTCTTTCAAAGTCCAGCAGTCAGGCTTGCTACATTTACTCTTTTTACACAATGGTAAAGATCACTGCGTAACAGGAGGCAGAATGAGCAGAAGTGCAGCGATTACGTTTAACGTCTGATTAGAATTCTTTAAGATTTACATATCACCTGTGCTGGTTGTGCTGTGTGCCTTCTCAGACCTGTCCCTGAGGGCTGGTCCTCAAGTTAGTAAATACCATTTAGTCATTCCAGGAAATGGTATCTTGAACAGGTAAAATAAATAAATCATAAATAAAATCAGCAAGTGAGTCAACCTTCCTCTGTTGCTCTGCTATGCCTTTTCTGAATATGTTTAAACTTATTGGAAACTATAGAACTGTCTTATTATTGAAAAACATATACCATCCAGTCCTCTTGCTCAACTTAGTCCAGTTTCTGACTCTCATATGGGGGATCTTAATCTCCAGCAGTCAGGTAAAACCTGTGGAATAGGCCTCATTCCAGTAGAGCTGCTTTAAATGCACAAAATAAAATACATAGTGTACTTTATTGTACTGAAATATTGTACTGAACATATTGTACTGAAATTCGGTTATCAAATTTTAAAACTAATTTGCAAGATAGTAATCTATGTGCTTTTTTATTAACACAATAACATTATTATCACAGCAGGTCTAAAAACTATCATAATTATTAAGTACTGATGAGTGCAAACAACATTTTAGGATGTCTTCAACAAAAACATTATGCTGTGAAAATATCTGTAATGTCTTTTGGTACTTCTAATAACACTGTAGTTTGTTATCAACTTTCATAACTGAAAAAAAGGCTAAATTTCACTTAGAAATTAAAGAAAATAACGATATAATAATTTTTCTCATCCAAATTTACAGGATGCAGGTAAAAATTTCAGGCTTCTAGTATCATAAGATCAGGGGTTCTTTAAATCATTCCATTCAGTTCACAAACAGTTGACCAAGGGCAAGCAGATCTGTTTTGTTTGACTATAGTGTTTTCAAAGACAAAGTAAATTAGTTACCAAAGTAATGTGATTTCACATAAAAATTCATACTTCTGGCTTCTCTGAAAAAAAATATGCAGACCAAGCAACCGTAGGCTGGTATTCCAAGGCAATGTACAAGCGGGCTGAGTAGCAGCAGCCCTGCTACATATGGTGTGAACTTTCCAGTCTTCATAGCCTTACTCACGTGTGTTATCTACCTGGCTCCTGTAGCCACCTCTTGTTTTGTTTTGTTTGTTTGGATTTTGTTTTTGTGTGCAGCCACCTCTTATATATGGCATTTTCCATTTCATTATGACCCTCTTGCTGGGTGGCAATTAGTAGAGATTTGCTTTCTAACAAAGGGGAAGAATTCTATTTGCATACCTACTGTCATCCCCATCTAACTTCCAGTCCTCTACTCTCAGCTATTGACACACTAAGGCCCATAAGAAGCCACCTGTGTTAGTAAAGTTTCACTGAAGCACAACTATCCTCTTTTATTTATATACTATCTTTGGCTGCTGCTATGGACTGAATTGTGTTCCCCTAAAATCAATATGTTGAAGCCCTTATCCCCCAGTAGGATGATATTTGAAGAAAGAGTCTTGGGGAGATAATTAGGTTTAGATGAGGCCATGAGGGTCCTCATGATAAAATTAGTGCCTCTGTAAGAAGAGACCCTGGAGAAATTGCTTCCTCTCTCTGTCTCTCTCCACCATATGAGGGCACAGCAAGAAGGCAGACATTGCCAAACCAGAAATAAAAGAGCCCTTATCGGGGAACCGAATTGACCAGCGCCTTGATCCTGGACTTCACAGCCTCCAGAACTGTGAGAAATAAATTCTTGTTGGTGAAGCCACCCAATCTATGGTGTTTTGTAATGGCAGCCCAAGTTAAGACAGCTAATATCACGCTACAATAGTGGGGTTGAGTAGTTGAGACAGGAACTATATGGCCCTCAAATTCTAAAATATCTACTATCTGGTCCTTGCCAGAAAAATTTTGTCAACCCCTGCTCTAGTTTTTGGATGAAATTACCAGTTATAGTTCTAGAAATTTTATATAGAGGAACCTAAGGATGGTTAGTGGGAGCTATATTTGCATAAAAACCGTCTTATTTCTCCTTAATGGAGATGGAGGCAAGCAGCTAAAGCATTACCAAATTCCTCCCTACTACAGCCACCGAGAACTACACACTATAGAGCCACTGTATGTGCTTATGCGGCTAGAGCTGTAATCTACGAAGCCTGAAACCCTGAGTCCCAAATCTGCTCCCCCAACTTGGAGCTAGCCCTTAATTAATGGTTATGATAACTAGGAGATATCAATAGCATGCTAAGGACATAGTCTTGATTCTACGATTCACAACCAATGTTCACTGAAAGAATGCTGAAAATAGTAGCAATAAGAACAAAATATTTTTTGTTAATAGCTCAGTGGGGGAATGAAGTTAAAGTAATTGAGTGAATGAGAAACTGTACATTGTTGAGAGTGTGCCTGTAGGGTATTGTTGTAGGGGAAAAAAGTCAGCTATTTTGACAAACAAAAGCAACATGGTATAATCTAAAGAATATGGGCTTTAGAATCAGAAAGAGATGGACTCTGACCCGTAATTTATTTGGCAACTCGCTGCCTCACTCTCAGAACCTCAACCTCCTCATCAATGAAATGGAGATTATACTGCCTCGTCTGTGGGTTGTTGATATTTAATAAGATTAATTATTATATGCAAAATATGTTGAAGTGCATGGCTATAAAATAGGCTCTCAAAATGGTAGCTATTCTCATGAATCATTTCTTTACAGTTTCTCTTCTTTATGAAAATACTTTTTTCCTGAGAATAAAGTGACACTGATTAGCAATACACCCACATTCGAGTTATTGGGACCATCTATCAATTGCAAAAGGGCAAGAAAGATTTTTAAAAAATAAACAAACAAAAAACCTGACATGTTATAACAAGGAACAAGGGAAGAAGCCATGTGATATAACTAGCACACTGGCACCTACAAAGGCAGGAGCTCCATTCCTGGGTCCCATTAAAAAAACAGCACGAGTTTTCTGTCTCTAACACCATCAGAGATAGACACGCTGGTATGTGTGCTCAGCTCTTATAACCAACGTGTGTGTGTGTGCACATGTGTAATGTGCACATGCTCAGATGTGTGAAAGAGAAAAAGAGATGATAGAGCTTTGTGATTAACTCATCTTGAAGAACCAAAATTTATTTGCCACTGGTGAGTTTTCTTAATTATCCCTCTTTGACACCTTTCATTGCAAATATATCAGTCGGTTACTTTATTAATTTCTTTAGGTCTGAGTTCCCTCATGTGTTTTGAAGGGAAAATAACTGCCCTTTTTTCCCCACAGGAATATTATAAACATCAGATGAGATGATGTGTAGACAACAGTGCTTTGAGGAGGACAGTGACAAATAATATCTGTCCTGAGGACTGTAAGGACAGATCTGAGTTTTGGTAAACTTGTAGTACGTGGGAAGATTCTAAAACTGGCAAAATGTATATTGGGAAGATTTAATAAGACATAAGAGTTTCAAATACCCACGAGGTAGCCTTGTAGAAGAGAAGGTAGAACACAGACCTAAGGAGACATATTTCTGTGTAATACTAGACAAGACTCCCTAATGAACGAGCAGGTGCCCTGTTTGGTACCCCTCTTCCAAGTTTATCATTACCTTAACTCTCAATTACTTGTACAAATAGATGTTTCACATATTTGCATTTCACATAATATTTGCACTTGGCTGTCATCTCCTTGAGCGTGGCAACTGTGTATTTAGTCCTCGTGCTCTCTACAGCTCTTTACATTTTGTCTTGCAGGTTGTGGATGCTCAATAACTATTTGTTAACAAAATATAAACTGAAACTGCTATATAAATCAAGTGTTGTGACACTAGTACAAATATGACTCCTGAAGTCTTATCCTCTCTTAGAACCCTGAGTAGAGAATTACGTTGATTTGCTTACTTATGCACATTTCTTTGTTGCTGCAGTATAGATGTTAATTTGTCTCTTGGATTGATTTTTTTCTCCATGTTAACTAGCAGGAAGGTTCTATTTAAGGGGTTAGTGGAAGGAAAGGCTTGTTATTTCAAAATACTTCATCATAGACAGGTAATCATCTTAGATGAAATTCCTTAAGTGCTGTTATCCAAACATCTATTTCACTGTTGGCAATAAAAGAGCCCTCGCCAATGTCCAATGACCTATAAGTCAGAGCTAGGAGGTTTCTTTATGCAAATTAAATTTGTGCCACACTCATCAATAAAAAAGAAAACAGCAGTAAGATTAAAATTGCAGCAGCCATGCAAAGTAAAGGATTCCTAAATCTATTTATAGGATATGTCAGTATGGCTAATTATTTTTTGAGATAGTGTGTTTGAAAGAATTAATGGGGAATGAGCTTTATGAATTGACTATTAAATGAGAGGGAGGGTGTAAAGAGAATCAGGAATATAAAGTAGGCAACCAGTTTGATTAACCTTACTAGCTTTAAAAGATCCACATAATAAAGTAAGAGACACTGATATTAATTTTATGGCAGTATTATAAACCCCAAGAATTAACTAATTACATTATAGTACAGTTTGTTTCTCCTCAAGTCTGTTTTTCATTTTGCACTTAAATGATAAAGATTCAAATCTTTACCCATGTACTCAGGGTTTTTATCCCCTCTTTAAAAAGCAAACAAAATATAAAGAAAGGGGGGAAAAATCATGTCACTTTACATTGATGGGAATGTGCTACTACGAAATAAAATCACTTTACCACTCTTCAACTAATAGCATATAAGGTATTAACCCTCTAGATGCTAATAAGTGGAAGTGGGTCCAGACAACATACCCGTTTCCTTAGATTGCAAGTAAGAGTGAGATTCCTTGAGAATGAGTTTGCAAAAGCTGTATAAAAGTCCAGGACTTTAAGCAAGGCTTCTCGCTTGATGATGTGGAGGTCACAGTATGTCAGTGCTCGGACATTGGCACAGGCATGAGCAAGGGTGGTTTCCTTCCAGAAGATGTCTCCAAATACATCCCCTTTCCCTGGAAAACAATTAAGATATAGATATTCAAGTATCTACACTTGTTTTTATCCTAGTCACGATATTTTATTCAGTTTCATATATGGTATTGATCGTCTAGCGTAATTTGGAGTCTAAGTATATAACACCATCTATATACATGTAACAATGTACAACATTTTCATATAATATGTAAAGTAACATCATCTTAAATTCAGTTCTTGAAGGAAATCAGTTCTTGAATAAATGAAAATCCAACAGAGAAGCCAAGAACCTCATTTTAACAAACAGTTTCATTATCTTCTGCCACCTTAACTTTTCGCATTCTGACCAGAAGGGGCAATGGTGACGTCTTGGGCTCATCCTTTCTTCTGCTCCTTCTGCTAGAAATGACAGTAAGAGGCAATATACAAGGATCTCCTGTTACAGCCTTTATAAATCTGGAACTGACTCCACATACGTTAAACATACATTATTCAGCAGCTAAGTCTTGTGCTCCAGGCAAACAAAACCTCACCATCACTGATTCCCAAAGGATATCCTTCTCTTTTCACCGAGCCAAACTTTATGCAAGGCCTCAGGGCCAGGGAGACAGCTCTAGTCCATAATAATAGAGCCGCAAGGGGCTAAATTGGATAAAACATGGAGGCCCAGATTTGCTATGCCATAAACAGTTCCATAAAGGGTGCTGTACTGTAGTCAAATGTGGATGTCTTTTTAAAATTCTAGAATTCTAGAACACAGGAATCAACTATTCACTTCAGAGCAACGCCCACTGGTGACCTGAAATCAAGAGTTCACCATCCTGAGTCAAGAGTACTTAGTTGCCCAAACAAAGGGAAATGAAGAAGCTTCAGAGATTAAGTGCTGAAAGGCTTTTCTGCTGAGGCAATTCCAAAAGTGTCCCTGGCTTCTGAAGGGCTGTCAACTGTGTTCTCTGTTCTTCTGTAGGAAAGGGAAAGTTTTAAAGAGAAAAAAGATGGGGGATATTTCTAGGTGAAAAAAAAAAAAATCTTCCTAGAGCCACGCTACCAAAGATTTATTCTTTCTGCACTCTAACCACAGAGATGAGTGAACATCTGCTCTCATTATTAAGATTAAAGTCAGAACTGACAGGAAAAAAGAAGAAGAAAGACTACTTGTAACACTTCAGGCCAGTCACACCACTGGAAAGAAAAGATAGTGTGTAACCAGAGAAATGAGAGAGAGGGGAAGGGAGAGAGAACAAGACAGAGACACAGAGAGAGACAGAGAGAGAGAGGCTGAGGCTGAGTGAGATTACAGATTCTTTGCCCACCCCACACAGGCAGTTTGGAAATCCTTAGAGAACCACGAGGCACTCTGGTATGGAGAGAGAAAACATATATATTATTGAGGAGGTGGTTAAAACCACCATGTGATCAAATGATCAGCATAAAATAACCATAATAGATATTTAATAAATCTTGAGCAGTATCATTTGTTACCTGACCCTCCCCAAATTCCTTTTAGTTCATGACACTGATGAACGACTTAAATGTCTGATAGTCATATATTTGTTCAAGGAAGGATAACTAGAGACCTGAGAGCCAAATAAGGTGCCTGAGGTTATACAGCATCAAAGTAACCTAAGGGAGACTTTAACTATAGAAATTTAAAAGATAAACCCTACCTCCACTTAGACGAATTTCAGAAATCCATAAACGGCATTACCTTTAAACTAGTAATTCCAATTATAGGTATTTACTCTAATTGCATTATCAGAAGTACCAAAATTGCTTGTAAGAATGTTCACTGAAGTGATATTTATAATAGCCATAAAAGGTAGAAACAAGATAAATGTGAATGAAAAAAATAAATAAATTATGGAATATTATGCAGCCACTAAATATCATAAATTTTTTAAAGTAACAGAGAAATGTTCATATTATGTAAAATAACAAAAGCAGGATTATCAAATCATACATATAGTAGTATCTCATTTTATACACCTTCTTCTCCCCAGAAACACACACATGTACACACAAAACGAATGCATCAAATAGTAGGTTTTCTCTCATTACAGGCTAATGGATGAGTTTTATTACGTCTTATAATTTACTTGTATTATTTTTTAAACAGAAGAGATCAACAGCTATTATATTTTCTTAGTCCCCCGTGCTGTGGAAATAACAGGGCATTGCCGCTTCTTGTTCCTTTTCCTCTATTGTATTGCTACTCTTTCTATACTGGCTTTTACCTTGAAGAGAGAAAAATGATTACATTTCTCTCTGATTCATTTCTGAAACCTTTTCTCAAGTTATCATTTATAATACAAGCTCTGACCCACTTATAAGTACTCATCACTTTTCAACTATTTGATTTTCATGTATAGTAACCACAATAATAATTACTAGTGCCTTTGACTCAGTAATTTCGCTTCTGGGAATCAATCAAAAGATTTAGAACAAACACATGTAATATTCACTGGAGTGCTATTAATCATAACTTCAGATTGGCAAAAATAAATAAAATATCCAACGAAAACAGAAATCTATATCTACATATAAATTCATATAGAATTAAAACTAGTTTCAGAAATAACATGCAGAAATGCAAATCTTATAAAAAAATAAAGATACAAAGAATGATTATGGTTATAGCTATAATAAAGTACATAAAAATGAAACTGAAACTCTAAGACTAAAAGAATTTTCCATTAAAAGTCTACTATTTCTTAATTTCTTAAAGAAAAATAATCCTGATAGGACCAAAATATATTGTTTTATTATTCTATATTATTCTATATAGTATATTCTATGTTATTAATTTGTTGATTGATAATAAATTGTGTTAAAAATCAAAAGAGATACAAGACTAAAAGAAAATGCACATAGCTATTACAGCGATTGGCTTCAAGTGATGTGCTTATTGTTTTCCTTCTTTCTACTTTTTGTTTTCTAAATTTTTCTCTAACGAATCTTTTATTTTAAAATAGCAATTATTTTCACAGACGTCTTTCCTTATACTTTTTAATAAAACAGGTACACAGATCTGCAGAACAGTAAATATTCATTGACTGATAAGTGTATCATCAATAGGTAAAAAATACTCAATATATATATAAATTTCCCCTTGCCAATATAGACCATTTTAAATTGTGGAGGTCTTCAAATATCTGTTATATGTTTTATTTTACCTAACTGATGAAATTAAAATTCTCACCATATTTCTATCAACAATTTTAAATTTAAGTTATTTATCTTTTTTACTATCATGGGGAAATAAAAAGTCTATGAGGCTGAAAAGTAACACAAAAAGTTAACTGACTCAACCAAAGTAAAACTTATCCTCTGCTCCTCTCCCTAAAAATGTTTAGAGAAACAGCGAAATTAATAAATGTGAATTATTCTGCTCCAAACATCAGAACTCACATTACATATAAACAATACTAATTGTTTTATAACATAGAATTTCCATTAGGATACACAATATATCAATTATACATTAATCTAATCAACCATTTCAAACTATTTTGCTTTATCCAGTGTTCTATATCACCTAATAGTCACTAAATTCACAATAAACGTTTAAGGCACTTGTGGAAAGATAGTTGTCTTGTAAATCAGTTAATTTATGAGCTGACTAATGTTCTTCTTCAGGAAATATTATGCACATTTACACTGAGTAATGTGCAGGAATCACAGCTGTGAAGACGTGTGGTTATGTATGGACTATCTAATAGAGAAGCGCCCCTTTTTTTTCCATCACAAGGATTTTGCACACTTTCAGGACTGGGAAATCCTGTTTATCCTCATAACTATAGAATATTTGATGCTAGTTTTTAGGTCAGTTCCCACTGGGTGCAAGTAGACCCAGCTAGAAACATTTTAGAGTTTGAGAAAAGTAACCTTCCCCCAAAGCCCTAAAATTAGTAGAAAAGCTCACACTCAACATGAAAGTTGTTGTTTGGTCTATTAATATTTTCTCAGTTCTTTGCATCAAGTCTTATGAAGTATTTTATTTTAAAACCACAGGAAACAGGATTGTAAAACAGAAGTAAATGTTAAAGATTCATAGAGCAAAAAACTGGAAAATTTAAAGACAAAACAGAGACAAAAAGTTACAAAATAATTAAAGGAGTAATACAGATCATGGTATGCCGGTACCCTGACATGCTGGTTTTACAGACAGGGTGTTTTTATTTTAATGTGAAACACATCATTTGGTGAGTTAATGACATAGATAAAATGAATTCATAAAAATTATCTCAGTTATTCATGAGTGAGTACAACTATCTACCACAGCCAATGAATTCCTAAAAATATAGCATTTGAAGTTTACTTAGGTAGTTTCCTGTGAGTGTATGTGAGGGTGTACTGATAGCTCTATTTAATGGTTCTTTTACAGAATGGACTTAATTCACATTTTTACTTTTATTAGTCAGCCCTTCACTACAACTGATTGTTGTAGTCGGCTCATAAAGTTTATTATGAATACATATGAACAAAAATATTCATTTACAAATGAACAACACTAAGAGTTTTTAAATTATGTGATTTTAAATTGACTTGGACTATTTACGGACAGCAAATGCAATAAAGTAATATTTTGAAGGACAAGAACAGAAAGAAGATGATGAGCATTAAACTTTAGAAATTATATTGGTGTGTAAGAATAAAATCTTTAAAATATTTAGAATTGGTGCCTGCCAATCTTCAGTGACTGATGTCCAAAGTCGTTCTGTTGAAAAATTATAATGGATACATCTTGACACTTTTAGAGAAGCCAATAATTCTTATCTACAAAAAAATCACTGATTTAGCTTATGAATTTTTATTTACACACACAAAGAATGAGCCAAATAGCTGTTACTAAGTGGGATAGGGAGGGTGGAAGGGAGGCTCAAGAGGGAGGGGATATGGGGATATGTATGGCTGATTCATTTTGTTGTACAACAGAAACTAACACAGTATTGTGAAGCAATTATACTCCAATAAAGATCTATAAAAAAAAAAAGGAGATGTAAAAAAATAGAGAGTATCCTGATAGATAAGTAAGGGATGATGGTAGGTGCCTTTGAGGAGGTAGAAGATATGGTAATTAGCAAGCTGGTAATCCTGAATTTGGCACTATTAGTGTTGAGAACAAATTGGTTACAAACAGAAACCCAAACATGTGTCCAAATCAAGAAAGTTAGTAGCATATTATAAAAAACAAGTCCAAGAAAAAGACTAAACTAAAAAGCAGTTATATCTTGAAGTTCTTCTGTTTTCTTTTTCTAAGAAAGCATTTAGAGTTGAAGCCTATTATAATGTTCATATTATAACTAAGTCTTGCACACTTCACACCTATCAAATGGTAGAAATGATGGCTGTCCTCTTCACCCCATTCAATAAATACACCTAGCATCCTAACCCTAGCTCTAATACTACCCTTCAGCTAGAACATGTGCTTTATGCTGTGGAGGGATAGAGACATGCAGGAAATAGAAATCCTGTTCTCAAGAATTTTTAATGTATAATAAGAGAGACATGTCCAAAAAATGATAAAATAGGAAAAAATAAAATAAGTACTATAGGATCAGGATAGGGAATGTGCACAACAAAAAACATTTGTTTTGAATTTGAGGGTATTTAGTGAAGATCTCACAAGTAAAGTAGTGTTTGGGTTTAATCGCAGTGGAGCCTTCAAGAGAAGAGCAGTACTTTTTGTGAAAGAGCAGCATGCGCATGATCTGCCCAGGGGATGATGAGCAGTATTAGCCCAATACTGGAAACCTATGGGACACAGAGAGAAGGCCAAGTCTAGAGGGAAAACACAGCACCCAAGAGGGAGAACATTTAATGCAATGCAACAGTCTGCTTCATTCTAGTTCAAAGACGAACGACTAAAAGTGTTTCAAGTAAAGACAGTCATGGCCTATCCAACGCTTTAATAGCAGAACTAATGACAGTGTGAAGAGTGGCAAAGGAAGTACCGTTACATCATGTTTTCTGATGGCAGAAAATAAAAGCTCCATGATTTGCCTATTGATCTGAGTGAGGTGGAAGGAGTAACATTTAAATACTCTAGGAATAAATGTGAACCAAGAATTTCATATCCAGCAAAACTGATTTTCAAGAATAAAGGACACAAACTATATCACCAATATAAAAGAACTCAGGGAATTTTGCTCCCATGGATTTTTCCTACTATTAGTGAATTATCTTCATACAACCAAAATACTTAGAGAGACACTGACATAAAGACTAGTGGTAGCACTAACTATACAGTTACTTGTAGAATTAAGACTAAATGAAGGTTAAAAGGGAGAGGGTACAGTATGCAATGGTTATATGCTTTAACAATATATAGTACAACTACTAAAAATAATGATGGATGGGGGAGAATGGGACAAGCATATGTAAAAATCTTTTTATGTATTTTCAGTAATCATATTCGTGGTGATGGCATTAGTACTGTTATTCTGAGGTTGTTATATTTGTAATGTGGCATAAAGCAATTGAGCAATTATGCAATATTTTAATTCTATCATCCCCAGCATTCTCAATATGGAAGAAGGTAGTTGAAGATGCAATATAGACATGGATAGATAAAGCCCTATTGTACTCAGTTTTAGTTAAATATATTGTATGAACTCATGAGAAATTTTATTTATATATGTGTGTGCATATATACATATATATATACATACTACACACACACACACACACACACACACAAATATTTTTCTCCTCATTTTATTTATTAAATGGACCAAGAGACAATGATCAGCTCAGTAGCAGTGAATATCTGTAGGACCAAGATTGTGAAATATTTTTCACAAAAACAAATTCAAGCTTCTTGGAGAAATGACTAATGGCTGATTCCAGGTGTGGGGCAGAATTATACAAGATGAGGATCTGGTCATATTACATAGCAAAGAAAGACTGTTGTATCAAAAAGACACAGGAGCCAACTTGAAGAGGCTCTTACTTGCCAAAGATAGGACAATTTGCACTTCAATAATGGTCAAAACTGCAAAGCACTGAAATTCACCATTTGTTTAAATTCATTAGTACATAAGGATATTTTTAAGAAACTATCCAGGTACCCTCAGAGGATAAGAAACCAATTAGTTATCTTAAAAGTTGGTAAATAATGGAGAAGTATCAAGCACATATGTGGCCATTCCTATGTGAACTTCATACTGAACAACCAAATAGTAGTTGAGAGGAAGTATCTCTCTATAAAAGCATTCCAACTAACAAGCAAAAATATAAAATTAGAACATCTTCATTTTGCAACTCCCAGTGAATTAATGGATCTAGGCATTGAGTATCAACAGTTGTTAACACCATCAAAAAATGCAACTAGATAATCACACGTCATCTGATGAAAGAACACACCCACCTAGAGTCTTGCAAAGGGATTGAACCTGAGTCTGATCAAGCCTCTGGATCCAGCTGCTAACTGACAGGAAATATAGAGGATGGAGGAACATGTTAAACTACAGTGAGCATGCAATCAGCAGAATCCACACTGTGGGAACTCTGCAGGACAAAAGGCCCAGGCTCTACAGCAAAGAATTATAAAGAAAAGAAAGGGATGGGGGGGGAGCTGTAGATTTAAAAATATTTAAAAGATAGATCAAATTTAGAAATAAGCAAATTAAACTTGGTGTTTAGGATGGGTCACACAGTGGGACTTCTCCAGGGGGGGCAGGGTTTGTAAAAGTTCTGTTTCTTAACTTGTGAAATGGTTACAGGATCTTTGATTATAAAGTTTCATTAGGTTATATGCTTATATTGGGATTTTTCTGAATCTCTTTTTTAGTTTGCAAATTTAAAAATTCAAGTAATTTTGATGTGCATGTACTCACCAATAACACCTCCCCCTCCGCACACCAAAAGGAAGACTGAATTCTCAATGGCATTCACCAAGTAAGTAAACCAGCACCTACAACTGACTAGCTTTGATCTTCTTAGTGACAAAACGAAACCAACTTATTAAACCTGTAATTAGTTAAGTTTTCAATTCCTTAAAGACAAAAGAATCCTTGATACTTTTTGAGAAAATATGAAATAATGGGCTTGACTAGGGGAAGGCAGGGTAGAGAAGGAGAGCAGGAGCAAGACACTGATATGTAGGTAGATATAAGAAATCTGGAAAAATGAGGATGAAGCTTTCTGTACGTGGATGCCATGACCTCAGGGGAAGAAAAAGAGCAATGAGAAAAGCAGGCCAAGCATCCCTACTCTGTCCAGAGACTGTCAGCATTTAAGGGAGGAGCAGAGTATTCAGCCTAAGAACTGAGACAAGTCACAAGGCCAGTACAAACTCAATGAGTGGAGAAACAGACTCCACCTCTTCATGGAAGAAACTGCAAAGGTTTGTGGCCATTCTTGCAATCCTGGAGCATTCTTAAAAGCTTCATTTCCACTTTAATACCTACCAACTAGATGGACCCTGAACTCTTCCAATACCCAGATGAAAGACCCATAAGCAGAACTTAAGATCCTCATCTTGTGTTCTGAGGGCTCATGAGAGTCACACTCTGAGCCAGTTCTCCCCAGTCCTAAACACCTGCCTGGTGTAAACCAGTCACTTGGAGGAGGACCATATTTGTAGATATTTAGTAGCTGATTAACCATCTTATACTTGGGTCATGTTTGGTTTTTTGTAACATACACTGGTGTGGTACTTAGTGTTGTTAGAAAAAAAATTGTTTTTAATAAAAGGAAACAAATGGGTAAAGTTAACATAGGCCCTCCATTTTCTGTCAAGATTAAACCAACTAGTTGTATAATTTCAAAATTCCATTTTAAAATTCCTGTTAAACAAAGCATCACATTTGTAATGTGATGGTTAAGAGAATGGACATTGAGTCAGATAAGTCTGGGTTCAAATCCTATACCCACCACTTATTTTCTAGCTGTGACCTAGGGCGAATCACCTGATACTGCAGAGCCTTGGTTTTTTTCATCTGTAAGATGACTACAGCAAGTACTTTTTTCACAGAGTAAATTAGAGAATTTGATGTAATAATGCTTATAAGATAATGAGTATTTAACAACTATTGGTATTTAAATCAGACTTTCAAAAGGGTCTGGATTTCATTTCTCAAAAATATACTTTAAATATTTTGATAGGGAATCTTAAAATCAAAACATTACTATAGAGTTTAAATTTTACTTAAGTATAGGCAAGCTCAGTTACTAACTACACATATGATTTTTCTTTCCATAAGCCCCTTTTAACTCTTAAATGTTAATTTTCTAGTAAAATCAATTCTAATTTGTAGACCTATTCATTCCAGTTGATGTCAAAAGTAATGTCACTTTTAGGAATTAAAGCCAAATCCCCTTCCACAGATATAAAGTTTTTCTACCATGGTCAGTGACCAGGGTACAAGTTAGATTCTTTCTTGCTACTGGGAGTTCCTGATGAAGAACAAGGAAGGAGTGTTTTGTTAAAGAGTTGTTAGTGGCCTGAGATATTTAACATTTATCTCTTCTTATTCTCCTTGTTCAAACTTCCTGACTAACAGTAGGAAAATACTTTCTCAGTCCATACTAGATCTATGCTAAAGCAAGAGTCTTAGGGAAATGCATTTTACTAAAATCATATAGATGAGAGAGAAACAGAGGGTAGTCAGTATCTCAAGATAAAACATAAAGAAAATGGCAACAGAATACAGCACATTTTTTGTAGGAACCCAGAACTAAAACAATTATAAAAACTGCTTAATGGCAAAACAAAGTGCTGGCTAATTTGGCTCACTGAACCTTTACTGAGAACCTATTTAAGAGGTCCTATCACAGATGACAGAGAGACAAAAATAAGCAAGACATTTCAAGTACTCACAACGCAGTAGGAGTATAAACAAGTAAAGGGTAGACTAAGAACCCTGTGTAGGCATGAAGTAGAAGCCCAGAACAGAGGCGTCTGATCCAGACTAGGGCAAGAAGGGAAAGAGTAAAAGAAGATGAAGAAGCAAGAGACAGACAATTAAAAAGAGGAGAAAAAATGTTCTAAACAAAGGAAGCAGTATATGCAATAGCTTGCCAGTATGAGAACTTGGTGCTTAGGAAACTTCCTGCAATTCAATATAGTGAAAATAGAGTAGGAATAGGGAATCGCACAAATCAGGCTGGAAAGGAGGACAAAGACCAAGACCTAAATGGCTTCACAGGCCATGCTAAGAGCTAACATTTTATCCCCAAAGTGCTAAAACGACAATCCTAACAAGGAGACTAACAAGATATTTTATATTTTAGAAAAATTATTGTGGTGGTAGCATAACATAGATTTGGAGGTTGAAGTTGATAACAGACTGAGAGTAGATAGACTTTTCAGATGGCAGCCACAACCCAGAACCAAAATTTTAAGAGCAGTGGTCATGGGAAGGGACATTAAGGATAGGTTAAAGAGACACCAAGGAGATAGAATGAACAAGACTTGGTGTGTTTTTTTTGGTTTTTTTTTTTTGCGGTACGCGGGCCTCTCACTGTTGTGGCCTCTCCCGTTGCGGAGCACAGGCTCCGGACGCGCAGGCTCAGCGGCCATGGCTCACGGGCCCAGCCACTCCGCGGCATGTGGGATCTTCCCGGACCGGGGCACGAACCCGTGTCCCCTGCATCGGCAGGCAGACTCTCAACCACTGCGCCACCAGGGAAACCCAAGACCTGGTTTTAATGGATAGTAGAGAGAGGGTTTGAAGCTAAGTCTAAACTACCAGATTGTAAAGACTATATTTTATCCAAAAATCTACATGCTGAGGAACTCTGAAGGGCATAATTTAAACCATAGATAAATGTCTTAATCACTACTTAGAAAGTTTAAAACAAGATAAGCATGCAATTTTTTAAAGCAAATACCTGGTTTGCCTATTATAAAAATGTCTAAATTGACTAAGTTCATCATCATCATAATATGTAAAGCAAACCTACCTGGTTCATAGTACAGCATCTCAAAACACAGAAATGTGGATGCAAAAGAAAATAATTTTCTGGGGCTTGGGGATAGCCCTTTCAAGACTTTAAAGTGTGAAGCACTTGACTGTTAATAACAAGTATATGGGAAGAAATCTTAACCACAACACAAAAGTCACATTTTCACAAATTCTCAAAACAGCAGAATATTATTCTTTCACATCTCAGACTTTTTCTTTTTGGAATAAAAATAAGTAGAAGATTTTGAATTTTGATAACTATAATTTATGTTTTCTTTGATAATGCACAAATGTTTATAAGAGATGAACTGATTCTAAATAGCTGATCCTAATTAAGATGGAATCTTAACCCAGGTTCTAGAAATTACCCTTTTTATATTAAGTTCGTTTAATTCCGTCTTTCCCTTCCTCACTTATGCCCTCTTCCACCAACTTGATAGGACCATCTAACCCTTCCATCCAAACTCTACATAAACAATCATAGTTCTCTTGGGAATTTAAAGTTACAATTAAAAGACTTAGATACAGATTGTGTTATATTAATAATTCCAACTATATGATTCTAATAATCACAGAAGAGAAAGTATTTTATTCTGTTTATATTTTATTCTCTTAAGTCAAGTGTATATTCTGAACACAGAAGAGAAAAGACAAAATGTGAATGCAGCAAAACAAATATCTTAGGAGTTGGGTCTAAAGTTAGTGGGGAAATGCCATTTTTATAGTCTCTATAAGGTACAATATACTTTGTCAAGACACCTAAAAGTAACCTGGCTCTTTTAGGCATACCAATAACTCTGTTCACATTAAGTAATTATAGGGTAAAAACTAAAAAGCAAGACGATATTAAAGCATATAAAATAGTATGTATGCATCATGAACTTAGTTTGGAATTCTCTGTGTTTCATAAAAAGTGGGAAGGTCAAAAGAAAAAAAAGGTGGAGGTGTAAGAACTGAAAGAACTTCACATTAGAAAAAGACGTGAACTGCAATTATCTTCCTATGCCCTATTTAGAAAACAACTGGAAGCCACCTCTCAGTGTTAAAAAAGGTATTTATTGACTACATTTTTTGTCTTTCCATTAATTAGTTCTGCTTCAGAACTTATTCATTAAACACCTTAACACTTTTGACACACGAAAGAATTAGGTACCTACCAAGAGACCGTTCAGAGGCAAGGATCCAAAAGAATGCACTGCACCTGGTTTTTGGATTTAGAGATTTTTTAATTAATTTTAAAACGACTTCAGTTTTCTACCTTTCAACTGGCAAATAAATCAGTGTAAGAGAGAGCAAGGCCTATTTATCAGACCAATTTAAAACAAATTCTCATTTTTTTGAGGTACACTGAGATGGGGGAGAGGATGCTGTTTCTGTCTGACCCTTATAAGGGTCATGATGAAAAAGGGCACATTTCAATGCTAAAAGACACAATTCAAAATGAAGATATAATAGTTATGAATATTTGTACACCAAATAACACAGCAACAACCTCTATAAGGCACAAACTACAGGAGATACAAAGAGACATAGACAAAACACCTTAATAATAAAATACTTTACCATGTCACTCTCAGTCCAAAAATAGATCAAAAGGAAAAAAAAAAATAAGTAAAGATATTGAAGACCTAATCAACTTACTCAGTAAGGTAGAAAACCTAAGGCTATATGTCAAACTTCACATGCTGATAATTTTTGCAACTTTTCATTAAGTTTGTAATTAGGCTAGCAAAAAATGAGAAGGTAAGAAGAAAAAATAGTAGAAAAAGAATGAACAGTCACAAAGTGTCAGAAGTGATGCTGATGAGTTACTATTTTCCCCTCTCCCTTTCCTAAAACATTATTAAAGCATCTTAAGTGTTAAACAAAAAAACAAAAAACCTTTTTAATTGTAAAGGAAAGTATTTTTGATTTAGAAAAATCTGAAAACATGTGTCCCCAATGGAAACCACACTGAGAAGTCACACAACGGAGCTGGTGTGACGACTGATCTACAAGTCAAGAAGCTGGTTCGTTAAGGAAGGCCCTTCTGGCAGGTTCCATGCCCCTCAGGTGAAGCACAGGTGGCAGCAGGCACCGGACTTCAGCTGCCTCATGGGTGGAACCTGTAAACCATATGAGCACAAGGGTGTATCTAGACCATGGCAGACACACCACTGCATGTGGTGCAGTCGTCTCTCGTGTATGACATCACACTCCATCTCCTGCAGAAATTCACCATGAGTCCATACTTCTAGTCCACAGTCTCCTCAGATTGCCTTCCTATAAAGCCAGATTAGCGGAAGGTGCAACACCAAGGCAGAGTTCCCAAAGCTTGTCTCCATGACTATCTCGTCACCAATGACCCAAATCACAGACTCCATGAGGACAGTGTCTTTGCCCAGCACCACGGCACCTATGTGACCCTTTGAGCCCATGCCTCACCACCACCCACTTACCTCCTCTTTGGGAGATCACTTACAGATCAAAAGTTTTTTTTTTTAAATAAAAACCTTCTGACTGCCTTTTAGCTGAACTAATCTTTGTTAGAGGCCCACACAATAAAGAAAGATTGCCAGAGATGTATATATGTAATTTGACTCATTAAACCAAGAGATGAAAAGTCTCTGAAATCTCAAGATTTTTGAGGAGGATAAACAAAAAGCATGCATTCAAAGAAATAAAATATGACAGATATATGATGAGACTGGGCCAATACCCAGGGGCCCTGTGTTCATTTTTACTGTGTCATTGGGCAAAACCAGCTACCATTTTATTTTAAAATGAAAAGAAAATGCATTTTGTCTGTCTCACTGAGCAAATGATTCCAGCTTAGCAGATCCAGCCCAAAGGTACTACACTCAGGGCTTTCTCCATCCATCTTTTTAGAAAAGAATCTACCAAGGTAAAGCTATAATGAAGAAAATGGGGCAAAGCAAACGACAATGAGTGCACAGCCAAGGTAATTTATCATGATGGTACTCACTTTAGTGTAATATATTTTATGTCTGTTCTCCCACCCACCACTGACATGAACATGCAGGAAAAAATACACCTGTTTTGGGCTTGTGTTTTATCCTCTTCTTTAAGCAAACAAGAACGGTTGTAGTGTGTATATACTCCATTTTACCACAAAGGATTGTTCTGGCAAGATGTACAGTTTTTAATGAAGGATTATATAACTCCTTTATACTCCAAGAAACAAAGCAGAACTAGCACTAAGCAGCATTAAACACACCCAGAGTGCTGACTCTAAGTACTGTATGCATTTTTCTTGCAAATCAAAAATAAAAAGTTTCTAAAAGAAATTTATGCATAAATATAATATTATTTCTCAACAGTTAAGAAAAGGGTTACAAACAATAGTGTTCAGTCATTTGCAACACTGAATCATTTTCTGTAACCCTTACAAATTTTACTGAACAATAAAAATTTTACTTTATTTTCCTATGAAGAGTCATTGTTTCTCAATTCTCAATTCTGTCTTTTTCAAGTAATTGTGTTTTTTGAAATCAGTCCTTTATTTGGGGGCTGGATTTTGCTTTTGCAGTTTCTAAAATACATCAGTCAGTCTTTACTTATGAGAATAAGTGGCATTTAAACTACGGTAGGTTGACCTCAGTAGCTAAAAAATCCAATAGTTTAAAATTGAGCTCATTTTTCATGAGATACAAGCCATGAAAAATGTGATCAAAAGGGAGTTGACATCCTGCAATTCTAACTTATTTTACTTGAAAAAACACAAGAAATGATTCTCCTCTGACCTCTTTATTGCTTCCTTTTTTTTATCTATGTGGACTTCATGCTGCAGTATTTGAGCAGAAAATGACCTAAAATATCACTTAGCAATTTTTTTACCAAGATAAAATGTAAAATGGGTTACACTGTCCCCAAACATGTAATTTTTAAAAATTTTGTCACTCACATGTTCTGTCACTGCCTTTTGTCATCAGTGCAACTATCTACCAGGTCTCTGAATTTTAGAACAAATTTATTATTAGCTGAATAACTTCCCTGATTCATAAATGTAGATGGACAAAACCAGCTTTAAAAACCTAAGTTTACTTGCATTGTGATTATTCCAATATAATGGGTCAAATTCATTTACCTCCTCATCACTTTCAGCTCACTACTTAGGTCCACTGTGAGGAAGCGCAGAGGTTTAGAGTAAGATGATCTGTACTCAAGTCCTAACTCATTTACTAACTAGCTGGGCCAGTCACTAAAGTTTTCTGGGCCTCAATTTATACATCTCTAAAAGGAAATGTCGAACTACACGGGTTCTATTGTCCCTCTGAGACTAACACTCAGGTTACTAAACTGACAATCATTTCACAAGCCATTTTCACGCTTACCAACGTGGAGATACAGCCACCTTAGGCTGCGATCACCTCCAGTCTAAAAGGCACTGTCCTATGTTGCCAAAGAAAGTTTAATCAAACCCTCACGCAGCCCATTAAGCTATGACCAATACTGATGTTCTCTGCTGAAACGGAATTACTAGTTTTCACTGAGATTCATCATCTCATTAGTGACCCCATTTCCAAAGTCACCAAGCAAAGGAAATTTCTCTTAAGAAACCTGAGAAGTAAAATCTCTAAAACGGTTACACGTTTGCTACTACGTTAGGAAAGTTCACAGTACCTAAAATAGCCACCACCTCATCATCCTGGATGACTTCCAAGGATCCTGACACCACAAAGCAGAGGGCATCCACACTTTCTCCAGCATGGTAAATGAGGTCCCCAGGAGCACAGTGAATAGTTTGAAACTCTACCGCCAAGGCGCGCAGACACCCGTCGCTGGCCAATCGAAAAGCAGGATGCTCATTAAAAACCTTCCGGTTTAGATGAACACAGATATCAGCTCTCATGTCCTTGGGACAGATGGAGAGGACCTGAAGAAAGTGAGAGATGCATAAGTGAGAAGAAAATAGAGAGGGACTATTTCAGAAATCTAACATACTTATTGACTATGACACAGTCTGCAAAACAGTGTATTGAGGAAAACGGTAACAAGACACAGCTCTGCTCTGAAAGATATAAAAATCCATGGGCTGATGAGCATAGGGGCTATTACAATACAGCACCATGTACTAAAGCTCTGAGGGGGTATGGATCTCACCATTGAGACAACAGAGTCTTAAAATGGCCAGGAAGTGTCTCAGAAAAATATTTAATATAATGTCATCAAAATGCCAACTAAGATAGGTCATTAACATTCATTTTAGTCTCGTTGCTGTTTTAGAATTTTTTCATAACTAAATCAAAATTCAGGATAATGGACTTTTACTACACATTGGAGATGGATTCGTATTAACCAGTTATAAGACAACAAAAGGACCCTTGTGACACGACATGCAATTTGACATGGCTGATATAACTCCACTCTCAATGTGTTTTCTTCACTCTGAAATACGTATTTTCATTTTACTAATGAATTCATGCTCAGGGAGTGGAAAGAATATTCACCAGCCTTCTGTAGGGCTTAGGCAACTGGCAATGTCAATGACGGCAAGGTGGGCACATCATGTTGCATGGCAGCCCTTGCTCATTCGGGTCTTTGACTCCTAAAGACCGCTGAAAGCAACAGCAGAATAAGCTCTAAGTATCCTTTAGAAGAGGGAACAAACGGCAGAAACATGCTTAGAGAGATAGGGGTACAGAACTTTTATTCCCTGTAGCTTTCAGACAGGGCAATTAAAGACCCAGATTAAAATGGACATTATCCTCACATTATCATCAGAGCATCATCAAGCAAGATATGATTACAGAAGTCAGGACTGCCCAATTTAAAGATGCACGTGCAAATTCACATAGAATCCTCTCCCAACTCCCTTGGTAAACTATTCCTTATAATCAGAAATGTTTTTCTTTGATAGAATTAGAATCCCTCAAGCTGAAGTCTAAGTTGATTTTTCCTCATTAAGTTATATTGAATAATGTTTTCATATAAAATTGTTTTCTTCCCTGTACTAATTGCATTTTAAGCTTTAAAAAATTACCTAAGGCTTGGAATATCCCCTGACTTTCCTTTTATTAGGGGTTCACTATCAATGAAGAGGAAATTTCTGTTTGAAATGAAAAGCTGGCTGCTTCCATGTGTAGAAGACGAGCCCATGATAAATGTAAAGACCGTTCATTAAATGATTTCAATATCCCTCCCCTTAACCTCTCCTAGTACTGTGATACTATCTCACATCACTTAAGCATCTTTGTGGATTTTTTCTTACTCCTTTGAATTCCTATATGCAGTACAATCAGCTCACCTATCTTTCTGAAAGAGTTCATCTTTAAGGAAAGGAACACCTAACAGGGATATAGAAGCAATTGGCACTTTCCACATCAGTTATTTTCCATAATAATATAATTTTTTTTTACTATATTAACTTTTAGTGACTTCTGACAATATTAGTCATTCAATAAGCACTTATTGGGCTTCTACTATGGGGCGTGCCACTGCATTAAATTCCTGGAACTAGAAAGATAAATAAGATGCTCTTTGCTTTGGGGGAGGTAACCATGAAGTAGGGGGAGGTAACCATGAAGTAGGGGGAGGTAGGCATGTAAAGAGACAACTATAATACAGTGAGAAAAGTGCTATGGTAGGGGCATGGCCAAGGTGACATGGAAGCATATGCTGCCTAGAAGTCATTACTTATGACTTAGAGGTACCATAAAAGATCAACCTCAAGAGGACATGGGTCTGGGTGCAAATCTACCACTTATTGCCTCTGTAACCTAAGGCAAGTTACTTAACGACTCTAAACCCCATCTGCGAAATGGGATGATAGTGTTTATTTCATAGGTTCATTGTAGGAATTAAATGAAAGAACTTGAGTTAGCCCAATTTAGTCTTACACATGGCAAAAGTTAAAGAAAGGCTAGTTTTTATTTTTCCTACTGAACATGAGTATTCCTACAAAATTTACTGTTTTTTTTAGTTCTCTAAAGAAGCAGTTTGCTCTTTTTATTTCATTTTCCACTCCTGCCTGAATTCTGTTTCTTGGCTGTTTGATGAGGTTCCAAGCAGAATTAAGAAAGTATTTTTTCAGCATGAGCCTGAATACATTTTAAGCTTTAACTAATGTTAATATTATATTTTCCTCAAGTTGAAAATGAAACTGGTGCTAGAAAGCAAAAAACATAAAAGCAATTTTAAAATACATACACACACGCATAAACATTGCACTGAATAGCTTAATGGGAAAACGGATCAATCTATTTCTATCCCATTTACATTACAGAATTTTCATTGTTTTAGATTCATTTTGGTAATAGTCATTTTATGCCCTTTTAATTATTTCTTTCAAGATTCATGCTGCAAATGAAATCTTCCAATGTTAGCAATATTCTCTGTTTAGTGGCATATCAAAAGAGGATTTTTATTGCATTTTAAGTGCATCTTTCCGTTTTTTTTCACTTTCCTTAAGACATTGCCTCATTATTTTGATTCAAGGTATACACTAAAGTCCAGACGTCATAGAGTGACAAATTAAAACTAAGTGTTAAATAGACCAAAGTCATCCCTAGTGGCAAGCTCCTTCCCAATCTGTATATAGAGCATGTGCTCTATCACGATGTGTCTGTCATCAAAATATGAGTATAGTGTTATTCTTTCTGTAAATGAAAGCCCTAATAAGTGTCTTAAACAAGGCAAAATTTAGTTTTAAGTGATAGAATAAAGTTATCATGCAAGATGACTCTCACACCTGGTCCATTGGTCCCAGTTTCAATGTACTCTGCATTGAATGTCATATCCAACCTCTCGCTGGTATATTCCCCATTGGATATCTCATAGTTATAAACAAATGAAATTGAATTTCAGTAGAACATATTCAGTTAAAAGTGACCTCTTTTATTTGACTCCCAAGTTGATTATTTATCCCCTCTTCATGTCAGGATAGAAATAAATCAAAGTAGACGCTTAATTAAGACAATAAGTTTTCTCTTTGGAAGAGCTATGGCTGTATATAAGGGATCGTTTTTAGAATTCTGCAAACCAAGTGTGAAAAAAAGGAAGAATGCCATGGTCTGAAAAAGAAAAATTCTTGCGTATTTATGATGCCAGTTTCATTAAACCCAAGATCAAGAGGTACCATAATAGATACCCCTTAGGCTCCAAAGATCTAACCTCAACACTGACACTAGATCCTGATCTTAGAGGAAATGCTTTCAGTTTTTCACCATTGAGAATGATGTTTGCTATGGGTTGTTGTATATGACCTTTATTATGTTGAGGTAGGTTCCCTCTATGCCCACTTTCTGGAGTGTTTTTATCATAAATGGGTGTTGAATTTTGTCAAAAGCTTTTTCTGCATCTATTGAGATGATCATATGGTCTTTATTTTTCAGTTTGTTAATGTAGTGTATCACACTGATTGATTTACATATATTGAAGAATCACCACATCCCTGGGATGAATCCCACTTGATCATGGTGTATGATCCTTTTAATGTGTTGTTGGATTCGGTTTGCTAATATTTTGTTGAGAATTTTTGTGTCTATGTTCATCAGTGATATTGTCCTATAATTTTCTTTTTTTGTGAGATCTTTGTCTGGTTTCATAGAATAAGCTTGGGAGTGTTCCTTCCTCTGAAATTTTTTGGAAGAGTTTCAGAAGGATAGGTGTTAACTCTTCTCTAAATGTTTGATAGAATTAGCTGTGAAGCCATGTAGTCCTGGACTTTTGTTTGTTGGAATTTTTTTTTTTTTTTTTTTTTTTTTTTGCGGTACGCGGGCCTCTCACTGTCATGGCCTCTCCCGTTGCGGAGCACAGGCTCCAGATGCACAGGCTCAGCGGCCATGGCTCATGGGCCCAGCCGCTCCACAGCACGTGGGATCTTCCCGGACCGGGGCACGAACCCGTGTTCCCTGCATCGGCAGGCGGACTCTCAACCACTACGCCACCAGGGAAGTCCTGTTGGAATTTTTTAACCACAGTTTCAATTTCAGTACTTGTGATTGGTCTGTTCATATTTTCTTTTTCTTCCTGGTTCAGTCTTGGAAGGTTGTACCTTTCTAAGAATTTGTGCATTTACTCTAGGTTGTCCATTTTATTGGAATATAGTTGTTTGTAGTAATCTCTTATGATCCCTTATATTTCCGTGGTGTCAGTTGTAACTTCTCCCTTTTCATTTCTGATTTTACTGATTTGAGTCCTCTCCCTTTTTTTCTTGAGGCATATGGCTAAAGGTTTATCAATTTTGCTTATTTTCTCAAAGAACCAGCTTTTGGTTTCATTGATCTTTGCTACTGCTTTCTTTGTCTCTATTTCATTTATTTCTGCTCTAATCTTTATTATTTCTTTCCATCTACTAAATTTAGGTTTTGTTTGTTCTTCTTTTCCCAGTTGCTTTAAGTGTAAGGTTAAGTTGTTTGAGATTTTTCCTGTTTCCTGAGGTAAGATTGTATTGCTATAAACTTCCCTCTTAGAGATGCTTTTGCTGCGTCCCACAGGTTTTGGATTGTCATGTTCTCATTGTTGCTTGTCTCTAGGTGTTTTTTGATTTCGTTTTTGATTTCTTCAGTGATCCATTGGTTGTTTAGTAACATACTGTTTAGCCTCCATGTGTTTGTGTTTTTCACAGTTTTTTTCTTCCTGTAACTGATTTCTAATCTCATAGTTTTGTGGTCAGAAAAGATGCTTGATATGATTTCAATTTTCTTAAATTTACCGAGGCTTGATTTGTGGCCCAAGATGTGATCTATCCTGGCGAATGCTCCCTGTGCACTTGAGAAGAAAATGTATTCTGCTGCTTTTAGATGGAATGTCCTATAGATATCAATTAAGTCTATCTGGTCTAATGTGTCATTTAAGGTTTGTGCTTCCCTATTAATTTCCTGTCTGGATGATCTGCCCATTGGTCTAAGTGGGTTTTAAAGTCCCACACTCTTTATTGTGTTACTGTCAATTTCCCCTTTTATGGCTGTTAGCATTTGCCTTATATATTGAGGTGCTCCTATGTTGGCTGCATAAATATTTACAATTGTTACATCTTCTTCTTGGATTGATTGCTTGATCATCATGTAGTGTCCTTCTTTGTCTCCTGTAATAGTCTTTAAAGTTTATTTTGTCTGATATGAGAATTGCTACTCCAGCTTTCTTTTGATTTCCATTTGCAAGGAATAGCTTTTTCCGTCCCCTCACATTCAGTCGGTATGTGTCCCTAGGTCTGAAGTGGGTCTCTTGGAGACAGCATATATACAGGTCTTGTTTTTGTATCAACTCAGCCAGTCTGTGTCTTTTGGTTGGAGCATTTAATCCATTTACATTTAAGGTAATTATTGATATAAGTGTTCCTACTGCCATTTTCTTAATTGTTTGGGTTTTTGTAGGTCTTTTTTCTTCCCTTCCATTGACAGAGGAAGGGATAAAGAAGATGTGTGTGTGTGTGTGTGTGTGTGTGTATACACACACACACACACACACACCCCAAAATGGAATACTACTCAGCCATAAAAAAGAACAAAATGCCATTTGCAGCAACATGGATGGACCTAGAGATTGTCATACCGAGTGAAGTAAGTCAGACGGAGAAAGACAAGCATCATATGATATTGCTTATATGTGGAATCTAAAAAACTGGTACAAACGAACTTACTTACAAAACAGAAATCAAGTCACAGATGTAGAAAACAAACTTATGGTATCAAGGGGGGAAGGTGGGGGGAAGGAAGGATAAATTGGGATATTAGGATTGACATATATACTCTACTATATATAAAATAGGTAACTAATAAGAACCTACTGTATAGCACAGGGAACTCTACTCAATACTCTGTAATGACCTATATGGGAAAATAATCTAAAAAGAGTAGATATATGTATATGTATAACTGATTCACTTTGCTGTACAGCAAAAACTAACACAACATTGTAAAGCAAACTATATTCCAATAAAAATTAATTATAAAAAAACACCTAAAAAAACCCACTGAGACTAGAGAACCCCTTTTTCTAAAAAAATTTTATTGGAGTATAGTTGACTTACAATGTGTTAATTTCAGGTATATAACAAAGTGAATCAGTTATACATATACATACGACTCTTTTTTTTTAGATTCTTTTCCCATATAGGCCATGACAGAGTATTCAGTAGAGTTTTCTGTGCTATATGGTAGGTCCTTATAGAGAACTCTTTTAATAAAACATAATCATGTTATCTCACTTTCTTAAAAATCTAAAAGCTTGCTTTCCCACCAGATAAAGCTCAAGTTCTAAGCAAGCATACAAGGCTCTTTATGGTGGGAGCCTCCTCCAGCCACAACCCTTATTACCTTCCTTCAACCCTGCATCCCAGTCACATGGTATTTGTCACCTCTCTAAAGTTGCCATGCTTGCTCATGGCTGTTTGCCTTTACACATGCTGTTCCTTTTGACTGGCATACCCCATCATCTCCTTCTCTGTCTAGTCACCTCTGATTCATCCATCAAAAAAAACAGACCAACTCTCACTGTGTCATAAATACAATTTATACACAGCTCTATCATAGAATTTGGTATTGTATAGAAGGGGAAAATGAGAATAAAGGTGTTGTGATCTGTATTTTTAAATAATAGCACATTGTAGTAACATTAAATTATCACAGAGTTGAAAGGACTTTGTCCTAGAGATTTCAAAATTTTATTTACAGCAATAAAATTATCCTTTACTTTTTTAATGAAATCTCACCTTATGCCCAATATGTAAAGCAGATACAAGCAGAATTATGCTGGATGAAACTCTGACGGAAAAGCAGACTCCTAGGCAGGGCTCCAGAGGTCACATTCATTCATTTAACTCATAGCTACTGAGCTCTGGTTATATGCTAGTTACATGCTGGCTACTATACAGGCCCTCCAGATCCATGAGCTAAAATTCTCATGGTGCCTGACTCCCTGGAGCTTCCAGACAGGAAAAGCTTGAAAAATTACTGTTCCTAGTCCAATGCCCTATTTTACAGAAAATGCAAATATATATAACATAAAGGTTATGTGATTTGCTCAAGGCCTCTCAATAAATTACTAGCAAAATCCAAAACTGTTGAGTTCCAGCTCTTAAGCCATGCTCCTGAGTGAAGTTCAACCAGCAATAAAATATAACATCTGTTACTTTCTGATGTTTTCTTGTTCTTAGTGTACTACAAAATTCTTTGCAAATTTGTTTCCATTTATAACTAAACCCTTTCATTTTAGCTCCAGTAAATATAATGCATATAGAATGTGTCAGTAAAGACATGAAGATTCACTGACAAATTATTTATTTATCCATTACTATTTGCCAAAGGGAAGTCATCTTATTTTATATGTAAGTTGTAGTGTATATCTTGAAAGGATCTGAACTAGATATTAGCATAGAGAGAACATTTGATAAATGTCACTCAGGTAGATTCCTTCCCCCATCACTTTCATCCATTATGGTATTAGTGCTTACAGGAAGCTTAGAAGAAGAGTGAGCCTACATACTTTAATTAGAAACCAAGAAGTTAAATCAAGATTCTCTAAGGAAATGCTTGACTAGAGTCAAAGGAAGGTTTATCCTCTTTTATTCATTCTTTGAACATACTTTAAAATGTATTTTAATACTCATTATACAAAACATGGGAAATCAAAAAACTATAAAAGAAAATAAAATGTCTTCATTATTTATACATATTTATATATGTATATAGCATTTTCATAAAACTTGAGTCTCTAAAGTTTTATTTCATGCTATAATCACTCAACGTCATATTATAATCATTTCCCATGCCATGAAATATTGATTTAAAAACAAAATTTGAATCATTGCATAATAATCCCTAATATCATTATAACACAATTCACTTAATCATTGCATTATAACTGGATATTGAGATTTTCAGTTTTACCTTTCATAAATCAAGTCATAACAAATACCCTGTACCTATATCTGGTTGTCTAAGGACAGTGTTTTTAGAAGTAAAATTAGTGAGCAACGTATAAAAACATTTTTAAGGCTCTTGCCAAATTGCTTCCCAAACAAGTTGTACCAAATTACACTTTGACTGGTAGTATATGAGAGTATCTTACATGATTTTAATAATCTCTCTCTGAAATCTCCCATTTTCATTTGAAAGAGAAACAAATGGCAATTTCACCTGAAACAAAAGAACTGTATAGTGACATGAGACAGAGGCTGGAACACTTTAGTCTTAGTGGAGGTGGTTTCCTACCACTACTCCCTAGTTCAGTGACCACAGATGGACCACTTCTAATCAATCTACAACAAATTTCTAGGGTGAAAATGGGAATAATTGTATTTTAAGTGCCTGAAGGTAGTGAACTAAACAAGGCTCCCTCTTGAGGTCTCTTACGGCTCTAAAATATTTTGCTGTTTATCTATAAAATCCTGTATCAGGAATAATATAGTATCAGCTATCTTTAGTAATAACTGATTAGTGAAGATGATCCAGTTTTCTTAGGGCAATGGAATAAATACATTGATGACATTTTGATAGGCATTGAAGTCATCATTGACATTCTTCAAAATTTCTGCTCCCTTTCACGCAATTGTTATGCATTGCTAATTAATCACTGCTCACCAGTCCAACTGAGTGGGTATTAAGTTAGTGAAAATTAGTGGAAAATGTCAGGCAAGTGACATTTGCACATAAAACATTTTTACAATCCTTCCTGGGAATGAGGAGTTCAAGACTGCCAACAAGTGGAGTAGTGTTCTCTACAGGAATTCAATTCTCATTCATTTTATAAGAAGAAAAGAAAGCTCACCTTATTATTATTATTTTTAACTATAGCCTGGCAGCCATGTGGACCAAGAGAGAGCAGCTGTCTGGATGTTAGTCTGCCAATTTCTGGGGGTATCAAAACCTCTAGATAATTAACTCAGAACCATGTAATGAAATAAAACCAAAGTAAATTAACTTCCATTTTTTAAAAGTAAAAGGTCATATTTAGTGACAGAAGACTGCTCTAACCAGTGAGAGATTACAGATTAAAATACATAGGTTTCACTTTACAGATAAATTTCCTGTGACTAGACTTCATATACAAAAGTGAGACCTAAGGTTTTTGTTTAAAAAACACAGAAAACCAATTCTACCAAGTTTTTCATGATCTTGGTTTTCTAGTAGGGTGAGCAGTGAAAAGAAACAGCAGTTGTTACCAATTTTTTAACTTGTTAAAGCTGCTGTTTGGGGCTACTAACTTTCCAAAGGTAGGGCTCTGATGAAATTTAGAGTTTCTATTGTTCTCTATTCTCTATCTCATGTCTGTATTTTTATATGTGCATATATTTGACTAAATAAGAACACTTTTACACATGTGAAAATATTTTCTAAAATTATACTTTTAAAGTAATTTGATTAATTATGCAGAAGATTGGAAACCATCCTAGAAACAATCTGAGCATGATCTTTTTAAAAGTCATCTATGACAAATGATGCTCCCAGCATCTCTAAAAGAATGAGTTCCTCTCTTATATTGTGGGTGGAAGTGAATTAGTACTTCTATTACCTGGTGACAGGAACTGTATATATATATTATACCTTAACATCCAACAATTCAACTTGTAGGTATACACTCAACAGAAATGTCTATATATATGGACAAAACCATATGAACAAGTGTAGCAGCACTATTCATAATAGCTCCAAACTGAAAATTACCCAAAGATCCATAAACATTAGAATAGATAAATACATTGTGGCATATTCACATAATGGACTGCTACTCAGCAACAAGAATGAAAGAAGAAACAACTACACATAACACACCTGAATCTCAACAACATGATGTTGGTTAAAAAAGAGCCTGACATGAAAGAGTATTCTCTACATAAGTCCATTTATATAAAGCGCAGCAACTGGCAAAATCAATATACGGTTCTTGAAGCCAACAGATGAGTTACTTTGGAAGGGCAAAGTTGATTAATGCCTGGAAAAAACATGAATATGTTCTATATGTTCTTTCCACATGGATATGACCTATATGGGAAAAGAATCTAAAAAAGAGTGGGTATATGCACTTGATCCCTTTATTTATTTATTTATTTAAATGAATATTTATAGAGTATAGTTGATTTACAATGCTGTATTAGTTTCTGCTGTACAGCAAAGTGAATCAATTATACATATACATATATACACTCTTCTTTAGATTCTATTCCCATATAGGTCATTACAGAGCATTGAGTGGAGTTCCTTGTGCCATACAGTAGGTCCTTATTAGTTATCTATTTTATATATAGTAGTGCGTGTATGTCAATCTCAACCTCCCAATTTATCCCTCACGCCCCCTTTCCCCCTGGTAACCATAAGTTTGTTTTCTACATTTGTAACTATTTGCTTTGTAGATAAGCTAATTTGTGCCCTTATTTTAGATGCCACATATGAGTGATATCACAGGATATTTGTCTTTCTCTGTCTGACTTACTTCACTCAGTATGACAATTTCTAGCTTTTAAAGTTTACTTTTAAAACCACACACAAACATAAATAGTAACTATGTGAGAAGATGGATATGTTAATCAGGTTGACTGCAGTAATCATTCCACTATGTATATGTAATCAAATCATCATGTTATGCACCTTAAATTATATAACTTTCATTTTTTAAAAAAGTTACTTTCAAACAGATGGGTATTATCCAAAGAAAATGAATGATACAGAAATTGGAACCACTAAATCAGTAGTGACAATTATTTCCAGAATGATTGTGACTATGAATGTTCATGTCTCAACCTACCATTCAGTTCCTAAAGATATGCATCGGGTCTCTTTCAAATTACTTAATGTAATTTAATATATTTATGTAATTTAATATAAACTGTAGAAAGTAAAGGTAGTCAAAAGAAGTCATGAGTAGTAAATGAAGCAAAAGATATGTGGGTTGATTATTTATATTGCTTCTAATTCCAAATAATTCCATATATGTGTGCATGTGTGTATCCAGATGGCTAAAATCAAGCATACAAAAAATAACAGCTAGAAAGTTAAGTTGTCTTGAAAAGATTAGGAAATTATTAAGCAGAAGAATAAATAAAACAAAATCCCAATGTTTGAACAATTGAGATCATATTGAAACATTTTTTCACAACTCTGTCATATACAGATGACAGATACAGTATATATAACAATGCTTATGTGTAAGATGTCTATGTACTATAAAACCAGATATCTTTCAAAGAACACCAAGCTCTTCCACTCACTCTCCCAATATGTCGACATTTATAGACTAGACCCTGATCAATATGTTCTTATTGAATAAAGCCTGTTATGTTATTTTGTATAGTTGAAATGGGATAGCAATATCAGACAAAGCTTCCTTGTAAATTATACCCTTCACTATTCGTAACATGTCTCAGGAATTTAGCTCTCTGGGACAACTGGAATAGACAAAAGAGTATAGTTACTTGAATATTTACATGCTCAACTATTCCCCCTAGATTTTCTATGGCAGTATTTCATGCATAAGTAAATTATAAGAAACAACATACAGACTATATTAAAACTAATTTTTAAAAGCACGTACAATAAATATAATTTTCAAAGTTAAGAAAATGAAATATAAGCCTTAGATTGAAAGAATATATTTGTAATACATGTATCTTACAAAGGAGTCACATTTCAGATAACATGAAAAACTCCTACAAATCAATAGGATATAGGCAGAAAACCTAATTTTAAAAAATTTAAAAAGAGTTGGGCAATTTACAAGAGATTATCTGTACAGATAATATGACTTTTAAAGGTGTTCAAAACCATTAAGTATGCAGAAATGCAAATTAAAACCACAATTAGATACCAATACACACACGCCACAATGGCTAAATGTAAAAGGCTGACACTATACTAAGTCCTGGAGAACATGTGGAGCAACTGGACTATCAGTTGTCAGATAGTTAACTGGACTATCCCATTCTAGTGGGAATGTCAAATAGTACAACCACTTCCAAGACTCTTTGACAATTTCTAATAAAACCAAACTTCTACCAATACTACAACCCATCAATTTCATTCCTATGTATATATACTACAGAAGTCTGTAAATATGTTCATGAAAAGACAGGTACAGGGCTTCCCTGGTGGCGCAGTGGTTGAAAGTCCACCTGCTGATGCAGGGGACGTGGGTTCATGCCCCGGTCCAGGAAGATCCCACATGCCGCGGAGCGGCTGGGCCCGTGAGACATGGCCACTGAGCCTGTGCGTCTGGAGCCTGTGCTCCGCAACGAGAGAGCCCACAGCAGTGAGAGGCCCACGTACCACAAAAAAAAAAAAAAAAAAGAGACAGGTACAAGAATTTCATAACATCTTTATTCATAACAGCCCAAACTTAGAAGCAACCCTTGTGTCCATCAGCCATAGAATGAGCAGAGAAATTTTGATATATCCATATAAGTGAATACTACATATATACTGTATAATTCCACTTATGTGAAGTTTAGCATCAAAATAGTGGTTACAGGAAGCAACTCAAATGCCCATCAACTGATGAATGGATAATCAAAATGTGGTAAATTCATACAAGGGAATATTATTCAGTCATTAAAAAGAAATGAAGTAGTGATACATGCTATAACATGGATGAATCTTGAAAACATGCTAAGTGAAATAAACCAGTCACAAAAGACCACATATCATATGATTCCACTTATACGAAATGTCCAGAATTAGCAAATTTATAGAGACAGAGAGTAGATTAGTCCTTTCCAAGGGCTTGGGAGAGGGGATAATAGAATAAGTTACTGCGAATGGGGATGAAGTTTCTTTTCGGGGTGATGAAAATGTTATGGAGAGTGGTGACGGTTACACAACCATGTGAATCTACTAAAAACTACTGAATTGTACATTTTAAAATGGTGAATTTTATGATATGTGAATTATATCTCAATTTTTTAAATAGTGGTTTATTTGGAGTAGGGAGGGGACAGTAATTGCCTGGACATGGCGTGGGATGGGCCTTCTGGGGTGATAAAAGTGTTTTTATCTTGATCTAGGTAGCAGTTACATGGTATATACATATATAAAAACATTGATATTTATGTCTATGATTTGTACAGGTTATTTTTGTGTATGTAGTGTGGGTGAGTACCTTTCTCTGATAAAACACTATATGGAAAATCATTACTATCACCATTTTCCAACCACTAAAAGTATTAGCATTAGGCAAATTTGGATAGAATTAAGTTGTACCATGTATGGAATAGAACACTGCAGCAGACACAACTACCTAATTTCATTCAATAATTACATACTACTGGCATAGAGTGTATTTTTATGTAAAACATACATAGGAAGTGGCATTAATGAATAGTTACAAAGAGTTTTTGCATGCAAGTTGCTTGCCTATCTCACCAGGAAAATAAGACAAACTCACTAGTCTGTCAAAGTTACAAGGAAAAGTGAACAAGTTGGAAAAAGGAAGCCAGCTTTAGGGAAAATACATTATTGGCAGCAGCTCAGAAGAGTGTATAATTAAGGAATGTTTGGGAAAAAGAGAGCTGATCTACTCAGGCCAAACCAAAGTGAGATCTTGGTCATTTATAATTAATCAATATTTATGTTTTTTTCACTTCATGTAGTTGAAACAGCTTTTTTTAAATGACTGGTACATCATAACGAATTTCTATCACTAAATGTAGTGTCTACTATCTTAAGTTTGTATCAATGCTGTTAATAAGACCTGAAAACAGCACAGTAAATACTGCCAGTTTTTTCACTGTTTACTTAATAGTATATATGTTGTCATGGTGACTAAACCATTTCAATGTTTTAAGGACCAAAAATAAACAAACTTTCCTTATATACATGAGCCCATTTAGTAGCACAGGAGACATACATAGGTTTTCTTAAGTTGAAGAAATTCCTTCAAAACTCATTAATATTCTGCAATATACTAGAAACCAAATGATCATCTTTTTGATATAGCATGCTATGTTGACATTATTAAAGGGACTTCTGGGAAATTAACTCTGAATGAATTTTGTTTTATGTATTACTTACATTGCTATTTGCTACCAATGTCTTCATTGCTGAGAAACGAGACATGACAGTAATCAAACTTGTTGCAATTCTCATCATCCAGAAAATAGCCATGAATACAAGAGAAGTAAAACTGTCCATGAATAGGAGAAAAGACCGTCACACGCATGTGAGATCTGCATGTAACAGATGCCCTCAGACGTCACTTGATTCTTCAAGGAACTCTACCAGAGCCCCACATCCTGCAAACATGACCTAGTTTCTGCATATGGCAGGTCAAAGACAGCAAATTGTTAGAAATTTTGCTGGAGGTGTGTGCTGACTGTGAGGAAAAGCAATAGATGAGAGGCTAAAGAAATATTCAAAAAAACAAAATGTAATGATGAACATATGGAAATGAAAACTTAAAACATAATATCATTTATAATTTATAAAATAAAATAGTAAATCTAACAAAACAGGGACAGGATCTGTTTTCTGAAAATTACAAGATGCTGATGAAGGAAATCAAAGAAGACCTAAATGAATGGAGAGATATACCATGTTAATGAATTGGAAGACCCAACATAGTAAATAGGTCAACTCTCCCCAGATTTATCTATAAGTTTAATGCAACTCCTATCAAAATTCCAGCAAGGTTTTTTGGTAGACACAGACAAGCTTATTTTGAAATGTAAATGGAAAGGTGTAAGATCTAGAATAGCTCAGAGCATTGAAAAAGGAACAAGGTAGTAGGAATCACTCTATCCAATGTTATGGTATATTATATAGCTGTAGCAATGAAAACAGAATGATATTGGCAAAGACACTCTTTTCAACAAATGGTGCTGGAAAAATTGGACATACAGTGGCAAAAAAAGGCCAAACTTCAACCTAAATCTTACATCTTACACAAAAATTAACTCAAAATGCATCATGGACTTAAATATAAAATGTAAGACTATAAAACTTGAAGAGAATGAAAAGACAAACAACAAACTGGAAAAAAATACTTGCAAATCATATATCCAACAAGGGACAAATATCTAAAATATATAAGAAGTACCAAAACTCAACATTAAAAAAAAAAATCCACTTTGTAAACAGGCAAAAGACATGAAAGGATGTTTTACTGAAGAGAACAAACAGATGAAAAATAAGCACATGAAAATATGTTCACCATTATTAGCCATTAGGGAAATACAAATTAAACCTACAATGTGATATTACTGCCCACCTAAAATAAAAAATAGTGATAACCTCAAATGATGCGAGGATGCAGAGAAAACAGATTGTTCATATATTGCTGGTGGGTATACAAAACTGTATATCTACTCTGGTAGTTTCATACAAAACTAACATGTGCTTAACATATGACCCAGCAATTACACTCTTGAGCGTTTATCCCAAAGAAAGGAAAATTAACATCCACACAAAAACCTGTCCATGAACGTTTATCGTAGTTCTATTTGTAATAGCCCCAAATGGAAACAACACAAATTTTCTTCAGTGGGTGAATAGCTGAACAAACTGTGGTACATCTATGCCATGGCATACCATTCAGTAATGAAAAGGAACAAACTAGTGATACACACAATAATTTGGATGGATCTCAAGGGAGTTACACACACAATGAAAAAAGCTAATGTCACAAGTTTACATGATTTGATTTATATAGCATTCTTGAAATGACAATATTAAAAAGCTGGAGAATAGATTAGCGGTTGCCAGGATTTAGGAAGGTGTGGGTGAGAGAGGAGGCTGTGGCAGTGAAAGGATAGCACGAGGGACCCTGTGATAGAACTGCCCTGTACTTTGACTGTGGTGGTGGTTGCATGAACCTATGCTTGTGATAAAATTGCTGGTTGTAGAACCAAACACAGACACACATACACACAGAGAGAAATTAGTGTGTGTAAACTGGCAAAGTTTGAATAAGGTTGATGATTCATATCAATGTCATCTTCCTGGTTATGAGGGAAACCGAGTGAAAGGTAGAATCTCTCTATGATGCTTCTAACAACTGCATATGATTTACAATTATCTCAAAATAAAAAGTTTTTTTAAATAAAGCTAAGAGCTTTGTATTAACAAAAACTAAAAGTTTTTTCCCTCTCTTTTCAGGAAGGGCAAATATTCCTTCAAACAACCAGAGCTCCTAGAACATCAACTAATAACAGAGCATTGCATTCGGTGCCATTAATACACTTTTATTGTGTTACTTTTCATAAAGCTAAAAATACTTGAGAACGCCCCTCAGTAGGAGAACCGTCTGTATGCTCTGGATTTACATGTGCCACCTTGGCTGGAAGATTAGTTTAATCTCATCAGAGACAACTACAGTTTGTCCTTCTGCCCCAGGGTAAACCAAATGCCAAACCTCTGACCTGAGGCATTAGCCTCTAGCAAAAAGCCAAAGGCTTTAGTCAAAAAACCCTTTGCTCTGGGAAACCAAGCTGTAATTTTGCAATTTATAACAGCTCTCTATAAAATATTCCAGTTTCATCTTCTTAAATGCCCAGACACTTCAAAACTGTACTGAAAATCTCATTTAGACAAAGAGTATGTTTGGTCCTTAGTGATGCTTTAGACCTGAACAAAATCTTTATGCAATTATTATTTTTCCAGTTAATGAATCCTTTAATGATATTAGCTTTGCAAAGTGTGTTAACTAATCTAATACACTAAGAAAGCAGTATAACTGCTTTCCTAAGTCCACAGAGGTTTTCAAAGCAAAACAGGAGTGAAGGGGGCAGGGCACAACCTTTAAAAGAATGACATAGCCCAATGACATAGCTGATTAGAACCAAATAGGTCCAAGATGGACTAGACCTTGAGCCTCAGTATATGCTCATTGTAACACATCAGCAAGCTAAATGACACACCCACATGGGCCAGACAGTTCCAAGGCCAACCATAAAGGTCAGAGAGTGGGCAGTGGCCCAATTCCTGGAAATCCCCACCCCTTCCCCAAATAGCTGGAATACCCCTCCCACTCATCAGCCTATGAAATTACCCACCCCTATAAAAACTGACAACCCCGTACCCTGGTGCCACTCTGGCCTTCTGAGATGGTCCACACTCTGTCTGTGGAGTGTGGTTCTCTCTAAATAAATCCACTTCTTATCTATCACTTTGTCCCAGCGTGTGGGTTCAAGCCCCAATCAGAGTTACACCAGTTTCAAAAGCACTCTAAAACAGTTCTATCATTGTTTCCTATTTCGTTTGCTCATCGATTGATGGTCACCTATGAATTCCAGAAACATGTTTTGTCTTTCAGATATAGACAAAAAAATATATACAGCCACTACCTTCAGAGTTTCTAGTCTACTGGTTAAGATAGCTTAACAACAACAACTACTGCACTCTTTTATCAACAAAATATGAGTAACATTCTGGGAAAGCCCAAAGACCTGAGTGACTCAAAAGTTAACCTTGGTGAGGTTGAGGAAGATAGCGGAAGAGTAAGACATGGAGATCACCTTCCTCCCCAGAGATACATCAGAAATACATCTACACGTGGAACAACTACAGAACACCCACTGAACGCTGGCAGAAGACCTCAGACCTCCCAAAAGGCAAGAAAGTCCCCACGTACCTCGGTAGGGCAAAAGAAAAAAGAAAAAACAGAGACAAAAGAATAGGGACAGGACTTGCACCGGTGGGAGGGAGCTGTGAAAGAGGAAAGGTTTCCACACACACTAGGAAGCCCCTTCGCGGGCGGAGACTACGGGTGTCAGAGCGCGGGAAGCTTCAGAGCTACGGAGGAGAGCGCAGCCACAGGGGTGCGGAGGGCAAAGCGGAGAGATTCCTGAACAGAGGACCGGTGCCGACCAGCACTCACCAGCCCCAGAGGCTTGTCTGCTCACCGGCCGGGGTGGGCGCGGGCTGGGAGCTGAGGCTCCGGCTTCGGAGGTCAGATCCCAGGGAGAGGACTGGGTTTGGCGGCGTGAACACAGCCTGAAGGGGGCTAGTGCGCCACAGCTAGCAGGGAGGGAGTCCGGGAAAAAGTCTGGAGCTGCCAAAGAGGCGAGAGACTTTTTCTTGCCCCTTTGTTTCCTGGTGCGCGAGGAGAGCGGATTAAGAGCGCTGCTTAAGGGAGCTCCAGAGACGGGCACAGCCGCGGCTATCAGCGCAGACCCCAGACACGGGCATGAGACGCTAAGGCTGCTGCTGCCGCCACCAAGAAGTCTGTGTGCGAGCACAGGTCACTATACTCCACTCCCCTCCTGGGAGCCTGTGCAGCCCGCCACTGCCAGGGTCCCGTGATCCAGGGACAACTTAGCCAAGAGAACGCACGGTGCGCCTCAGACTGCTGCAACGTCACACTGGCCTCTGCCGCCGCAGGCTCGCCCCGCACTCCGTACCCCTCCCTCCCCCCGGCCTGAGTGAGCCAGAGCCCCCGAAGCGCTGCTCTTTTAACCCCGTCTGGTCTGAAGAACAGACGGCCGCAGGCGACCTACACGCAGAGGCGGGGCCAAATCCAAAGCTGAACCCCAGGAGCTGTGTGAACAAAGAGAAAGAGAAATGTCTCCCAGCAGCCTCAGGAGCACCAGATTAAAGCTCCACAATCAACTTGATGTACCCTGCATCTGTAGAATACCTGAATAGACAACGAATCATCCCAAATTTAGGAGGTGGTCTTGGAGAGCAAGATATATTATTTTTTCCCCTTTTCCCCTTTTTGTGAGTGTGTATGTGTATGCTTCTGTGTGAGATTTTGTCTGTAAAGCTTTGCTTTCACCATTTCTCCTAGGGTTCTGTCTGTCCGTTTTTCTTTTTTTTTTTTTTTAACTTAAAAAAATTTTTTTTCCTCATAAATATTTTTTATTTTAATAAATTTGTATTATTTTAATTTATTTTATTTCTTTCTTCCTTCCTTCCTTCCTCCCTCCCTCTCCTTCCTTCCTTCCTTCCTTCCTTTCATTTCTTTCCCTTTCTTTCTTTCTTTCTTGCTTTCTCTCTTTTCTTTATTTCTACTTGTTCTCCCTTTTATTCGGAGCCCTGTGGATGAAAGGCTCTTGGTGCTCCAGCCAGGAGTCAGTGCAATGCCTCTGAGATGGGAGAGGCAAATACAGGACACTGGTCCACAAGAGACCTCCCAGCTCCATGTAATATCAAATGGTGAAAATCTCCCAGAGATCTACATCTCAACATCAAGACACAGCTCCACTCAACGACCAGCAAGCTACAGTGCTGCATACCCTATGACAAACAACTAGCAAGACAGGAACACAACCCCATCCATTAGCACAGAGGCTGCGTAAAATAAAAATACAGCTACAGACACCCCAAAACACACCACCAGACGTGGACCTGCCCACCAGAAAGACAGGATCCAGGCTCATCCACCAGAACACAGGCACTAGTCCCCTCCACCAGGAAGCCTAAACAACCCACTGAACCAACTTTAGCCACTGGGGACAGACACCAAAAACAACGGGAACTAGGAACCTGCAGCCTGCAAAAAGGAGACCCCAAACACAGTAAGATAAGCAAAATGAGAAGACAGAAAAACACACAGCAGATGAAGCAGCAAGGTAAAAACCCACCAGACCTAACAAATGAAGAGGAAATAGGCAGCCTACCTGAAAAAGAATTCGGAATAATGATAGTAAACATGATCCAAAATCTTGGATATAGAAGAGAAAAAATGCAAGAAACATTTAAAAAGGACCTAGAAGAACTAAAGAGGAAACAAGCAATGATGAACAACACAATAAATGAAATTAAAAATACGCTAGAAGGAATCAATAGCAGAATAACTGAGGCAGAAAAACGGATAAGTGATATGAAAGATAAAATAGTGGAAATAACTACCGCAGAGCAGAATAAAGAAAAAAGAATGAAAAGAACTGAGGACAGTCTCAGAGACCTCTGAGACAACATTAAATGCACCAACATTCGAACTATAGGGGTCCCAGAAGAAGAAGAGAAAAAGAAAGGGACTGAGAAAATATTTGAAGAGATTACAGTTGAAAACTCCCCTAATATGGAAAAGGAAATAGTTAATCAAGTCCAGGAAGCACAGAGAGTCCCATACAGGATAAATCCAAGGAGAAACACGCCAAGACACATATTAATCAAACTGTCAAAAATTAAATACAAAGAAAACATATTAAAAGCAGCAAGGGAAAAACAACAACACACAAGGGAATCCCCATAGGGTTAACAGCTGATCTTTCAGCAGAAACTCTGCAAGCCAGAAGGGACTGGCAGGACATATTTAAAGTGATGAAGGAGAAAAACCTATAACCAAGATTACTCTAACCACCAAGGATCTCATTCAGATTTGATGGAGAAATTAAAACCTTTAAAGACAAGCAAAACCTGAGAGAGTTCAGGACCACCAAACCACCTTTACAACAAATGCTAAAGGAACTTCTCTAGGAAAGAAACACAAGAGAAGGAAAAGATCTACAATAACGAACCCAAAACAATTAAGAAAATGGGAATAGGAACATAAATATCGATAATTACCTTAAATGTAAATGGATTAAATGCTCCAACCAAAAGACACAGACTGGCTGAACGTATATAAAAACAAGACCCGTAAATATGCTGTCTACAAGACACACACCTCAGACCTAGGGACACATACAGACTGAATGTGAGGGGATGGAAAAAGTTATTCCATGCAAATGGAAATCAAAAGAAAGCTGGAGTAGCAATTCTCATATCAGACAAAATAGACTTTAAAATAAAGACTATTACAAGAGACAAAGAAGGACACTATATAATGATCAAGGGATCGATCCAAGAAGAAGATATGACAATTGTAAATATTTATGCACCCAATATAGGAGCACCTCAATACATAAGGCAAATAATAACAGCCATAAAAGGGGAAATCGACAGTAACACAATCATA